>NC_140932.1:120470280-120775280 GCF_014529385.1 Adiantum capillus-veneris | reverse complement strand
CTGTGAACCGGCATTTTAAAAATTGAAAACGGCAAGATATTAAGCTAAGACACATCACAAAATAGGGCAATTATGTCTAAAACTAATGAAGCAATTCATTAGTTTTAGAAAACGGCAAGATATTAAGCTAAGACACATCACAAAATAGGGCAATTATGTCTAAAACTAATGAAGCAATTCATCTCCAAACCTTACTCTCTCATCATTTATTTAATATAACATTTTATTTCATTTCTCTCTCTCTCTCTCTCTCTCTCTCTCTCTCTCTCAGTGCAACCGTTTTTTGACCTAGTAGACAGCAGTCCACTTTTTTGATCATAACTTCTTTATCCGAACTCCAATTTGGGTGATCTATAGCCTCAATCGAAGAGCACGAAGTCCTCTACTCATTGATGTAAAGACAGAAATTTTCAGAGTTATGGAAGGCGTTTCTGTAGCAGCATTTCCAAAGTGAACGGGTTCAACAAAATTGATTCTCATCTCCTATTTTACATACAATGTCTTCCGGCACTCGCAAGGGTTCTTCTTCTTCAACAAGGTCCACAACCATTGTGGAAAATGATCCAAAATCTCCTAAGTGTGGAGATAGCAACACAACCACCCAACCAACGACATCGAAAACCATGATCATGGCATACTTGGTATCATTGCAAGAGACCGTAAACAAACAAGGCGAAGACTTACGAGCACTTGCAATGGAGAATGGCACACTAAGGGTACTTGTGGTTGAGAATGAGAATCTCAAGAGGACACTTGAGATGCAAACAACACGTTTGATGCAACTTGAAGAGGAAGTCAAGGAATGTAAACGCTCTCTTGTGGACTTGAATGCTTTGAAGGAGCGGATGAGCAAAGTAGAGCATGACCATGTATTGAAAGAGGAGAAATTTGACACTATGAGCCGGGATGTATGCGACATGAAAAATGTATGCACAAACAAGTCTTGGGCTGATGTATGTGGTAGCAATGTGGTTTCTAATTCCTCACTCATGCAAGCTATGGTTCAAACAAAGAATGTTGAGAATGTGGATGTGGAGGAGTTGAAGGAACGGGAGCGACGTTCCAAGAACATTGTTATTCGTGGAATTCCCGAAGAGAAGTTAGAGACACATCCTTCTCTTGCCATTGTTATTGAAGATTTCTTCAAAACCCACTTTGGCATGTCCGGAGTTATGGTCTATGGAGCACATAGAGTGGGGAAGCAAGGAGCTCCTCGCTCGGGAGAACGGCCAATTGTATGCACCATGCCGGATGAGACCAAGCGAAACATTATCCTTGATAATAGTTGGATCTATTTGAGGGATACAAAATGTTTTGTATGTGAAGATCGCACTATTAAGCAACAAAATATGCGCCGCAAGGCATATGAGGAAAGGAATAATAAAAACAAGGAGATCTCTCATGAAGAAAATGTGCCCAAGGAGGAGGCAAGTCTCTCAAGCAAATAGGCATGCGTGACCTATGAGACCGAGTTACAATTGAAAATATGCTTTTGGAATTGTAATGGATACCCATGGAATGCGGGGGTTGGCATTGATGAACTAACAAGCAAAGCCGATGTTGTACTTCTTGTTGAAACTTCGGAGCATGATACACAAAGGATTAACGGCTTGGAGGATTACAATGTACATTCATTGATGTGGTCAAAGAATCTCAAGCAACGAAGAGGACAAGGAGGGTTAGCATGTATGGTTAAGAAAGGATTGGAAGATTTTGTATCAATTGTGAAAGATGACAAGTACAAACGTTATGTATGGCTGAAAATTATGACACCAAAAAGAGCACCCATTTTTGTAGCCGGTTGCTACATTCCTCATCATGATTCTCCCTTTTATGCTTACATGGATAGAGATCAACCATTTTCTGATTTGGAAGAGGACATTGCTTATTTCAAAGGTGAAGGTGATGTTATTGTATTTGGGGATATGAATGCTCGCACAAAAACATTGCAACATGATACTCAACAATTTGATATGCCATACATTTCAAAGGAGTTGGAGGAAGTTCACTTGTATGATCGTACTTCAATGGATGAGAAAGAGCCGGATCACTATGGAAAGTTACTTTTACACATGTGTAATAGCACGGGTATGCTCATTGCCAATGGTGTATCTTTGTGGAGTGGAACCAATGGATTTACATGTAGAAGACATAATGGGGATAGTGTGATTGACTATATGCTACTCTCTGAAGCCATCATGTATCGCATAAAGAGTTTTATGTTTGGTCAATGGACCCCGGAATCCGACCATCGCACCTTATGTATGGACCTTTCATGTGGAGAAGCAACTAAGCATGATAATCTCAGCCAAAGGAAAGAGAAGTTATCACCATGTATGGATTTCAAACGGGCACCAATGTACATTGAAATGGTTGAGCAAAAATTATAGATGACAAAGCTTCAATGTGATGCACCATTGGAAACTAAATGGGAAGCTTTCAAGAAAGCTATTTGTTCTTGTGCGGAAGAATGCTTTGCCATAAAGCATCTCCATGGTATCAACAAAGATAGATCACGCAAAAGGTGGTTTGATAAAGAATGTCAAGATGCTCGAAAGTCCTTGATAAAGCTTGATGCAACTATGGACAAAGACAACTATCTAAGTCATTTGCATACATACAAGGCATTGATTCAAAAGAAGAGAAGAAGATGGGAAGTAAAGCAACAAGAATTTCAAGTCCAAGAAAAGGCACATGCATGTGGAAGATTTTGGAGAAACTTGAGAGGCAAGCGGGTTGAGAATTTTGGTAACTTGAGTCTAGTGGATATGTACACACATTGTAGGCAATTATATGAGCAAGAAAATACTAAAAAAATGCCATTTTATGGTTCACTCCCATGTATGCCGTCTTTTTTTACTATTGAGGATGTATGCGGTGGGCTTGAAAAGTTGGCCACTCGCAAAGCGGGAGATCTTCAAGGTATCAAGCCGGAGATGATCAAATGGACGGGAGATTTTACCCATGAGTGGATGTGTGATATGTTCAACCTTGCACTTCAACATGGTATGCCTTATGATTGGAGTACTAATTGGGTTAAGCCTTTGCATAAAGGAGGGGATGTAAAGAATGTAAGCAACTACCGGACTATAATGATTGGGTCTCTTATGGCAAAGTTGTTTGGGTGCATAATGGAGATGAAATTGAGTGATTGGGCTGAAGAGAATGACAAGCGTGCAAAGGGACAAGCGGGTTTTCGTCGATGCCATAGCACCATTGATCATCTTGTCACTCTTCGTGTTCTCATGGAGGAAAGTCGGTTGAAAGGCAAGCGATTGTATTGTTGTTTTATGGACTTTAAGAAAGCCTTTGATATGATTCCACGTAACAATTTGTGGAGAAGGATGGAAGAACTCCAAGTGCCAAGTGAGTTTATGCTTGCGGTTTCTCGAATCTATGAGAAGGTGATTTGTCAATTGCGCATGGGAAGAGAAATTTCAAAAAATTTTGTAAGCACTATTGGGGTTAAACAAGGATGTCCATTGTCACCAACTCTCTTTGGTCTATGCATCGATCAATTGGAACAAATGGTACTTGACTTTATGCAAGAAGAAGGCATTGAAGAGGTCACTATTTGCAATGCGGTAATCATGCTTTTGTTGTATGCGGATGATGTAGTGCTTCTAGCACACACTTTAGAAGATGCACAAAAGCTTATGGTTGTCCTTGAGAACTTTTGCTTGTATAGTGGGCTGATTGTAAATGAATCCAAAACAAAGGTTATGCTTGTGAAAACCAACCATAAGGAGAAGCCATGCATTGTGTACAACAACGAGACACTTGAAGTTGTTGAGAGCTTTAAGTACCTTGGCCTTGAGGTTCCATCCAATCACAAGTGGCATGAATGTGCTATGCGTCGTTTGGAAGCGGGAAAGAGAGCATATTATGCATTTGAGAACATGTGTAATGCGGGAAACATCAAGTGTTGGGTTCTCAAGAAGTATCTTTTTGATGCATTGGTGACACCGGTTCTTCTTTATGGAGTTGAAGTGTGGGGCGGGAGCATCTCAAAGTCTACTTGGAAAGAGTTTGAGAATGTCCAAAAGCGTTTTCTTACAAACTTTCTCCAAGTTAAGACACAAACACCATATATGCTCCTACTTCTTGAGTCGGGATCTCTTCCAATTGAGGTTATGGGCATGGAAAGGGTTGTGGAGTACATGATAAAGATGCGTCAAAACCCCTCACATCGACTTCCTACAATTGCATGGGAAGCAAGCAAAAAAGTTCAAAAGACGCATAAAAGCAAGATCTCGAGCACGGGATGGATGCAAGACATAAAGAAGTGGTTTGGGAGATGGGATGCATTACACTTGCTACATGATGCTTCAATTGACTCTCAAGTGAATGAAGCTTTTCTACAACGCCAATGTATTACGGCTTGGGAGAAATCCGGTGGGTCACGCTTCATACATTACACCACCTATATTGCCCCCAACTACAAAACCATGTTCTTCGCTGAGAGAGGAAACTGTACTCACACTTACATGCTTGAGCCTATTCCCTTGTCCGCGATACGCACTATCGCAGCAATTCGGCTTAGCTCCCATTTCCTTCGATGCGAGATAGGGCGTTGGGGCAATGGAGAAGAGTCAAATCGATTGTGCACATTATGCTCACTGCAAGTTCGAGAGTCTGAGTACCACACACTACTAGAGTGCTCAGCTTTTGATCACATCCGAACTTGCTTCTCTCACATTTTCAGCCATAACTTAGACCTACACACTTTCCTCTCCCAGCCAAAGTGTGGGCTCTCCATTGCGACTCTCATCACTACAATTTTGGAGCATCGAGAGTCACTCATCAGCCATACACATACTACATCACATGTAACTTTGGTCCCATAGGTCATATTTGACCTCCGAGGATGATAATAAAATCTATCTATCTATCTATCTCTCTCTTGGAACAGGCGGCCAGGCAGTTTTCAATATAACATATCATTTCATTTTTCCCTCTCCCTTGCTTCTCTCTCTCCCTCTCTGGGAACACAGGCGGCCATGCCGTTTTATCTCTCTCTCTCTCTCTCTCTCTCTCTCTCTCTCTCTCTCTCTCTCTCTCTCTCTCGCTGCCAAGGCCGCTTCTCTCTCTCTCTTTCACCATGCAACCGAAGCGCAGGGAACATAGGCCGCATGAATGGGGGACCGTGCATAAGTGGAGGTCAAGGGGGCCCCGTACGTAGCGCGAAGGCCGTCTCTCTCTCTCTCTCTCTCTCTCTCTCTCTCTCTCTCTCAGCCGTTTTTTGACCTAGTAGACAGCAGTTCACTCTTTTGACCATAACTTGCTCATCCGAACTCCGATTTAGGTGATCTATAGCCTCAATCGAAGAGCACAAAGCCCTCTACGCATTGATGTAAAGACATAATTTTTCTGTGTAATGGAAGGCTTTGCTGTAACAACATCTCAGAACTGAAAAAACTGTCAAAACTTTGCGTTTTTGTTGCCGACTTGAAGGCAATGTCAGACAAAACTCGCAAGGGTGGAAAAGCCACACTCGCCATGGAGAATGATGCAAAATGTCCAAGGAATTTTGATGCTAATCCAACCACATCATCTACAACAACGAAAGCAATGATCATGGCTTACTTGATCTCGTTACAAGAAACCGTCAACAAACAAGGTGAAGAGTTGCGCGCACTTGCAATGGAGAATGGTACTTTAAGAGTTCTCGTTGTGGAGAATGAGCACCTCAAGAAGGTTCTTGAAATGCAAAAAACACACTTGATGCATCTTGAGAATGAAGTTCAAGAATGTAAACGCTCTCTTGTTGACATGAATGTATTGAAAGAGCGCTTGAGCAAAGTTGAGAGTGATCATGTATTGAAAGAGGAAACAATAGATACAATACGACATGATGTATGTGAGATGAGAAATGCATCCAAATCATGGGCTGATATATGTAAGGATAATGTGGTTCCTATCACGCAAGCCGTTGTCCAAGCAAAGAATGTAGAGAATGTGGACACTCAAGAATTGCATGAACGACAAAAATGCTCAAAGAACATCGTCATTCGTGGAATCAAGGAGGAAAGCATGGAAACACCCCAATCTCTTGCAGTTGCTATTGAAGAGTTTTTTGCTACACACTTTGGCATGTCAAGAATCATGGCTTATGGTGCACATCGAGTTGGAAAACTCAAGGAGTCCCTCGCTCGGGAGAAAGACCTATTGTATGTACCATGGCTGATGAGGTAAAGAGAAAGATCATCCTTGACAATGGTTGGATCTACCTCAAAGGAACAGGTTGTAATGTATATGAGGATCGCACTCTTATGCAACAAAATGTACGTCGCAAAGCATATGAGGAAAGAAGCAAGAAGGTTAAGGTATCACCTCAAGAAGAAAAGCCACTTAAGGAGGATGCAAGTCCACCCAACAAATAGGGACACATGATCTATGAGACCAACTCACGCTTGCGAATAAGCTTTTGGAATTGTAACGGGTATCCATGGAATGCGGAAATTGGCATTGATGAGCTTACCAATGACTCCAATGTGATACTTCTTGTCGAAACATGGGAGCATGATGCGCAACGAATTCTTGGATTTGACAAATACGATGTGCATTTTTTGATGTGGGTCAAAAATGCAAAGCAACGAAGAGGCCAAGGAGGCGTAGCATGTATGACCAAAAAGGGTTTGAAAGATGTTTCCATTGTCAAAGAAGATAAGTATAAACGCTACTTATAGCTGAAAATCAGCCCACCAAATGGTCAAGTCATGTTTGTGGCCGGTTGCTACATTCCTCACTATGACTCCAACTTTTATGCTTGCTTGAATATGGATAGAGATCAGCCCTTTGTTGAACTAGAGGAAGACATTTCTCATTACAAGGATCAAGGTGAAGTCATTGTTTTTGGAGACATGAATGCTTGCACAAATATGTTACAACACGACACACAACAAGTAGACATGCCGCATATCTCAAGAAGAATGGATGACTCATACATGTATAATCGAAGTTCTAATGATGCAAAAGAAGTGGATCACTATGGAAAGTCACTTCTACATATGTGCAATAGTACCGGAATGCTCATTGCAAATGGTGTATCTCTATGGCAAGGCACCAATGACTTTACATGTAGAAAGCACAACGGTGCTAGCGTGATTGACTATATGTTGTTCTTGGAAGCCACTCTAGAATGCATACAAAGCTTTACACTTGGTGAATGGAATCCGGAATCGGATCATAAGATGTTATGTATTGACCTCAAGTGTGGTAAACGGCCCGAGCATGTAGCCTCCAATCATGATGTGAATCATTTGTACCTACGTCTATACTTCAAACGAGCACTTATATATGCTGATATGGTGGACCAAATGTTAAGCATGATAGAGCATCAAGAGAGCCCAACATTAGAATGCAAGTGGAAAGTTTTCAAAGAAGTAATTTTCTCTTGTGCGAAGGAATGCTTTTCGGTGAAACACATGTCTTGCAAAAGGTCTAAGAAGGGTAGCACCAAGAAGAAATGGTTTGACATGGAATGTAGTCAAGCCCGAAAACACTTGCTAAGATTGGATGCAATCAAAGACAAGGAAGTTTACTTGGAATGTTCACACACATACAAAGCACTTGTTCAAAAGAAGAGGAGAAGGTGGGAAGTCGAAAAACAACTTCTTTTAGCACAAGAGAAAGCACATGCATGTGGCAAGTTTTGGCAAACTCTAAAAGGCAAGCGTGTTGAGAGCTTTGGTGACTTGACTCTTGAGGATATGTATATGCATTGTAAGAACCTCTATGAGCAACCCAATGTTGATAAGATGGAGTGTTGTAGCTCCCTTCCGTTTATGTCTCTCTTCTTTACCATTGAAGATGTATGCCGCGCGATTGAGAAACTTGCTACTCGCAAGGCATGTGACCTTCAAGGTGTCAAGGCTGAAATGATTAAATGGACAAGCAAGAAAACACGATATTGGATATGCGATATGTTTAACCTTGTACTTCAGTATGGCATGCCTCATGATTGGAGTGCAAATTGGATCAAACCTTTGCACAAAGGAGGAGATGTAAACAATGTGAACAACTATCGCACTATAATGGTTGGTTCTTTAATGGCAAAGTTATTTGGATGCATCATGGAGATGAAGATAAGTGAATGGGCTGAAAAGAATGGCAAAAGTGCACTTGGCCAAGCAGGTTTTCGAAAGCATCATAGCACTATTGATCACCTTGTCACTCTTCAAGTTCTTATGGAAGCGTCTCGATTGAAAGGAAAAAAGTTGTATTGTTGCTTTGTGGATTTCAAGAAAGCTTTTGACATGGTACCACGAGGAAATCTTTGGAGACGTATGCAAAGCCTTCAAGTGCCGAGAGAATTTATGCATGCAGTCTTTCGCATCTACCAAAAAGTGATATGTCGATTACGTATGGGAGATGGAATTTCAGAATTTTTTGCAAGCACTATTGGTGTCAAACAAAGATGCCCACTTTCCCCAACCCTCTTTGGGCTACTCATTGATGAATTGGAATGCATGGTTCTTGACTTTATGCAGCAAGAAGGCATAGAAGAGGTTAAGATCGGAAATGCGGTGATCATGCTTTTGCTTTATGCCGATGATGTAGTGCTCTTGGCACATACCTTAGAAGATGCACAAAAGCTTATGAGTGTCTTGGAACGCTTTTGCCTACATAGCGGGCTGATCGTGAATGGATCCAAAACCAAGGTTATGCTTGTAAAGACCCTCAATGATGAAAATCCATGCATTGTATATAACAATGAGAAACTTGAAGTGGTAGATCACTTCAAGTACCTTGGCCTTGAGGTTCCATCCAATCATAAATGGAAGGATTGTGCAATGCGTCGCTTGGAAGCCGGAAAGAGGGCCTATTATGCATTTGAGAACATGTGCAATGCAGGAGAGATCAAGTGTTGGGCTCTCAAAAAGTACCTCTTTGACACATTGGTGACACCGATGCTTCTTTATGGAGTAGAGGTGTGGGGTGGAAGCATCGGGAAGTCTACTTGGAAAGAGTTTGAGAATGTCCAAAAGCGTTTTCTCACCAACTTTCTCCAAGTCAAGACACAAACACCCTACATGCTCTTACTTCTTGAGTCCGGATTGCTTCCCATTGAGGTCTTGGGCATGCAAAGGGTTGTGGAGTACATGCGTAAGACACAACGTAGCCCTTTGCATCGACTTCCTAGAATCGCATATGAAGCAAGTCAAATGGTTCAAAAGACATGCAAGAGCAAAATACTAAGTTCGGGGTGGATGCTTGATATCAAGAAATGGTTTGGAAGATGGGATGCATGTCACTTGGTCAAGGATGCGTCGATCAACTCCCAAGTTAATGAGGCCTTCTTACAACGCCAATGTATCACGGCTTGGGAGAAATCCGGAGGTTCTCGCTTCAGCCATTACACCACACACGTTGCCCCAAACTAAAAATCTCTCTTCTTCTCGGAACAAGGTAACCGAACCCATTCCTACATCCTGGAGCCCATCCCGTTGAGTGCGATCCGCACCATTGCCTCCATTCGTCTTAGCTCCCATTCTCTACGCTGCGAGACAGGACGTTGGGGCACAGGCGAGGAGTGTCATCGACTTTGCACCTTATGCCCTCGTCAAGTGCGAGAGAGTGAGTACCACACACTACTTGAGTGCTCAGCTTTTGACCACATTAGGTCCTCTTTTCCCCATATATTCAACCATGATCTCTCCCTACATACCTTCCTCTCCCAACCACGATGTGGACTCTCTGTTGCGACGCTCATTTCAGCCATTTTTGAGCATCGAGAGTCACTTATGAACTCCACTCACACCACGTGACATGTTCATTTGGTCCCATAGGTCATATTTGACCTCCCAAGACGATAATAGAACTATCTATCTATCTCTCTCTCTCTCTCTCTCTCTCTCTCTCTCTCTCTCTCTCCAACTCTGCGTGCAGTCCTCTCGTTGATCGCGCGGCTGCAGTGCACACCATCGGGACTGACCGGATGAAGGAGGTAGCGCCACCTGGCAGTCGGAAACACCCCCCTTTTTATCTCCCTCTCTCTCTCTCTCTCTCTCTCTCTCTCTTTCACACACACACACACACACACACACAACATTTGACGACGTGGGGGACCTATCTTGATGCAATCAATGCCGCCCTACTATTTACACACACACACACACACACAGAGGGAGAAGAAAAAGAAGAAGAAGAAGAGGGTTTTGACGTCGTAGGAAACTATCTCAAGAGCGAGCTGAGAGAGAGAGAGAGAGAGAGAGAGAGAGAGAGAGAGAGAGAGAGAGAGAGAGAGAGAGAGAGAGAAGAAAAAGGGGTGTGTGTGTTTGACCTTGCTGTCACTTTTTTAAAAATTGATCTCGTAGGTCATTTGGGCTTTTTTTTAATCTCATAGGTCGTTTGGCCTTTTGAAGACATTAATATAACATTTCATCTCTCTCTCTCTCTCTCTCTCTCTCTCTGTGTGTGTGTGTGTGTGTGTGTGTGTGTGTGTGTGTGTGTGTCACACACAGCATTCGATGACGTTAATATAACATTTCATGATTCATCTCTCTCTCTCTGTCTCTCTCATGCGACATGCATGGCCGCCTGTGAGATCACCTGAAGCAAACCCTGCGCCTGACTGAGCCCAACAAAGGCTTCTGACTTTATGGCTGCTTCTGACTGAGCCGAACAAAAGCGAATAGTCGGAGAGAAGCGGCGCGCCCATTCTCTCTCTCTCTCTCTCTCTCTCTCTCTCTCTCTCTCTCTCTCTCTCTCTCTCTCTCTCTCTCTCTCTCTCTCTCTCTCTCTCTCTCTCTCAGCGGCCCGGTTGCAGTGCGCACACCTCCGGAGCTGGCCGGTTGAAGCTGCTCACGACACGTGGTAGAGGGGGGGGGGGGGGGGGGGGCGGAATCCCCTCCCCTTTTATCTATTAGTATACATAGATGTTTTGTAAGGTGTTTTTTGAAATGAACCAGGGAGTGACACGTGGACACCCTCTCCTTCCTTGAAAATTTTAAGCTGCATTATAAAGAGTATAGAAGTAGCATCATAGGATTTAGTTTTAAACTAGCTCGTGTGCCCCGCCTACCGACGGGCCTGGCTCGCTCTTACCACCTCACTCTGTATGTGTTTGTGTGTGTGTGCATCTTTATACATCTCTCCATGGCACACACACGATCGACACTTTCTGTCTTTAGCCCCTTTAGACTACTCCTAGTACATTTAACCCCTTTTACACACACACATAGAGAGAGAGAGAGAGAGAGAGAGAGAGAGAGAGAGAGAGAGAGAGAGAGAGAGAGAGAGAGAGAGAGAGATTACATAAAAGCACATGACTAAAGAGACATATATCAAACAAAAATAAAAAAACAGTTTACATTATTGCCAAAAAGGCTCAGGAACATATCTGCATAGCACTCTTAGTCGTGCTATTTCAATAGGATCAATATATTGAACTGGAGCTCTACAAACTTCTCTTAAATCTATTTTTTGAACCCAACTCAAGTAAATCTTGTAATGACGAATCAACCCAAGCTCTTCCTTTAAGAGCATGAGCCTAATGTTCGGAAAGAAATAGGGATCAAGCAACCTTATGTAAATCGTGTCCAACTCTTCATCTACATATGACCCCCAAACACTGTAGTTTTTCTTGATCACTTCCCATGCCCATTGCCATCCCCATTCAGCAGGAATTTTTTTTTCTTCAAAGGCATCAACAATAAGATTTTTTACACTTGGAAAAATATTCACAATTTCGTGGGCCATTTAATAGGCTGCAAGAAAAGAAGGCAATATTAGTACTCAAAGCTTAAAATGAGAGAGAGAGAGAGAGAGAGAGAGAGAGAGAGAGAGAGATGTGTTCAATATGGCCACTTAAACACTTTAAAAAAGTATAAGCACAATACAAACACTTCAATTACTAATTGTCATGCCAAAAAGTGTCGAGATTCATTAGGTCAAAGTCTTTACAACAACCTCAATGTTTTTGTTTACAACGACTCGTATTCTACTCTATAATTGGACGACTGAGGATCACTCAAATATACCCCATGGATAAAATTCGCAATTAATTTCAAAATTTCAAACTCTTCATGTGAAATATAAGATTTATGATTGTGATATATCTTTCGCAATTGAATATCACAACCACAAACATTGAAATAATAAATATCAACCTTATGTAGTTCTTGTAGGACTCCCATCAATTTTATTTTGCTCAATATTTGTGATACTTTGCATAGTGAAATGCTTAAGAGTCCACAATTTCCATACCACCCATTAGCATATGAATACACCCATTAATACCACCGGCACCATGTACCATATCCTTGACAAATGTACTCTTCCTTAACTTTCAAATATATAAGTATCTTTATATGTATTGGGAGAATAGTTAATACATCATGACCCATGTTAAACTACATTAACAATTAGCAAAGTTCTGGCTGACTCTCTCTCTCTCTCTCTCTCTCTCTCTCTCTCTCTCTCTCTCTCTCTCTCTCTCTCTCTCATTAACCTATGTCGTAGATAAAAACCCACTTTAATAAGCCAACAATAACTAAAAAAATATGGTACTTAGAATGCGTAGACAATGGATCAAAGTGTTCGATCATCTAGAGAAGTTGAGCCTACGACACACTCTACTTGGAACTCTCAAGATCCAAAGTCCGACATGTCGAACACTGTGACCGAGGCGTCGAGGTGATTGAACCAAAGAATAGATTCCAAACATCCATTCATTCACTCCATAGGGACTGTATGAAAAGTTTCAATTGAGAGGCCTTGCATAACTAACTCTCGTACAGTGATTCGCATATCATCTATATCAAACTCTATGTGATAATAACCTACAACACTTCTAAAATATCGTGCTTCATATAATGCCAAGACAGAATGTCTGCAATAATATTGTAGCCTGCAATGAAGATAACAACCAACCATTCAGACATAGAAAATAACAACACATTTAACGTCATATGGAGTCAAGTTCAAACTATACGCACTGAAGGATCTCAAAATCCTCAATAATACGAACAATATGCTCAGCATGTGCAGGACCCCTCCACAATGGAGGATCTAGAAAAAATGTAACACGTGTAAACATGCAAAATAAAGGCCACAAAGTTCTCATTCATGGTAAAAGTAAGCATCAAAGATAAGATTTTACATTTACATACCTCTAATATAAGTAGGTACATCATTGAGTGTGTAAAAAACCATGATGTATCGTGCCATTCTTTATCTGGTCTAACAACGGAGATTTAGAAGTTTAAGAGGAACAAAGATGAAATAGAATAAAGAAGACTTTGACGATCATGCCGTAGAGAATCATGTCCTTCTTTCTTTTGTTTTAGTGAAGAATTTAAGAGAGAGAGAGAGAGAGAGAGAGAGAGAGAGAGAGAGAGAGAGAGAGAGAGAGAGAGAGGAATGAAAGCAATTCAAAAGACTTTGAAATTTCACAACTTCACAACAATTTATTTGAATATTTTGAATGTAGCAGAGGCAATACAAACAGTTATTCAAAGTGTAGCCTTCGAGAGACCACACTAGGGATTCTATAAGTCCAAGGACCTATGTTGTATACATTTTGCAAGATACAGGGTGGTGTTTCAACTTGAGTAAATATCCTCGATCGATATGGTGTAGTGCGGTCTCTAGCAACCCCCACCTGTTGTGCATTGACTGGCCTCTTGTCACTCACAAACCAAATATTAACTTGAATTTGACGATGCTCGTGGTCCGAAGAAAAGGCAACATGGTAGTATCCAAGAACTTCCATAGACATATCTCTACCTAAGTATAGCATTTCATAAACACCTACGATAATAAATCCTTGATGGGAGTGATCTCTACAAAGGCATCCATGAATTATGTAGAGCAATAAAAGCTTAAAACTACCAATATACCATATAAAAACTGTTACAATATAATATGAGTTGTATCAAATAAGATCACCAAAAACATAGCAAGAACCCTTCCCCTCCATTGCGGTGGATCTTCAACAGAGTAAGTCAATGTATAAGCCAATCTTCTCAAGAAAATAATAGGTCAAGTTAATAAACTAATTTAAAAAAGAAGATAAATACCTGAATGAATTCAATGATATGACCCACTACATAGGATGCACTGCGTCGAGGATCCATTTGTGGGCAATACTTTGATCTAAGAGATATGCATAAAATTTAACATCAAGTGTGTCTGACTTTAAGTGAGAGCCACAATGTCAATTTGAACTGATTGTTATGAGTTCACTAGTTGTAATACTTCCTTGAATACAATGTTTGGAGTGCAGTAACACTCTGCTTGAGTGTTTTTAGTATTGACGACAATACTCATAGAAGTTGCACTTTGTACATGTGACATTGCAACATACAATTGTCTGTGAGAGAAGATCGATGATGCAAGATATAGACCAAGAATTCCTAGTGTTTGCCCTTGTGCTTTGTTGATAGTCATCCCAAAAGCAAGCCTCATTGGAAACTGACAACGCTTCATTTGAAATGGAAGCCCCTGATGGTTTCCAATAATAAAGTCAATCCTTGGAAGAAAAACTCTCTCTCCAATATTCGATCCTGTAACTATCTCTGCCTCAATTACCTTATAATGAAATTGCTTGCATATCAATCTGGTTCTATTGCATAGTCCACGTCTTGGATCCAAATTTCGTAGCAACATGATAGGAGCATTTTCTTTGAAGACTAAAGCATGAGGTGGAAAACCACCACCAAGAGTAAGGCTACTCAGGTATTCAATTGTGTATAAATGTGTGTTTTTCTCTGACATACAAATTGAATCTGCACTCAGATACTCTTGCAAACTCCATGCATTCTTTGCAATGCATAGTCATTGATTGAATCCACCTCTTTATTCCGCGGAGCAAGTATTGCTCGATCTCTGAAAAAACTTGCATGATCTTGCACATGACACAAATCTCTATCTATAAATCTTAGAAGATCTACCAAACTATTTTCTGAAAGCATCATGTAAAGGTATTTTAACTCTATCTAAGTCTCCTCCATCATCCATAATCCCATTGCCAATATCAAGCACCCAACGCAAAAAACTTTGTTGAAGTGAATTTGAACCGCAATCAAGAATACGCATATTTCTGGTAAGCCTCAGTATCCTCGTATATTTCCATATGTGAGAATGACACAACAAAGCATTTACAATGTTTGTACGACTAACTTTTGGTACAATAGGTAGTATTTGCCAAAAGTCACCTCCAAGCAAAATGACTTTTCCACCAAACAAAGTATCTTGCCGCATAATATCTTTTAAAGTTTTGTCCGCTGCTTCAAATGCAGAGCAATGTGTCATGGGAGCTTCATCCCATATAAGTAAATTTGCACTCCTTATAAGTTCTGCAAGATGACTATTTACCTTTATATTGCAAGCTGCTTCAGAGTGAAGCTCCAAAGGTATCTTAAACCTAGAATGAGCAGTTCTTCCATTAATCAAAATCAAAGCTGCAATACCCAAGGATGCACATGCAAGAGCAACTCTACAACTTCCTCGCACTCGTGAAAGAAGTGCATTATATAAGTAAGTTTTTCCTGAGCCACCAAGACCATCTAGGAAAAATACCTTCCCTTAATGTGTGTCAACAGCTTGTAGCACTTGGTGGTAAGCATCTCGCTGATCCTCATTTAAGGAAGTCTCCATACAATCTGCTATACTACACTGTTCATCAACGTTGAACATTGTTTCTTCAACCATAGCACCATTTTCACTTAAGGATACCATTGTTGAGTCTATTGCATGCAACATATAATCGCAAAGCCTCTTGCCATGTTGTTGCAAAAAGCATTCTATATGAAGCAAAGCTTTATTTTTTTCCACATCAAATCGCACACTTGCATCTGAAATACGCATCCTTGGGCATAAACATAGTCCTCACAAAATTCGGTACAAAACCTGTCCCAAAGAGTAGCCGGATGAAGTGGCTCACAAAAGACTAATATGATTGCAAACAATTGTCTCAACTGCATTCCATTTTGAAAAAAAGATGCCTCATGGAGACAAAGTGACCATTCTTCATCATCTTGCAATAATTCTCTAGCTATACATGCCTCCTTGTATGTATCATAAATGTGACCATCATACGTCCGCAAGTCTTCAAAAGACTTACATCCCTTGCAAACATTAAGAAGCATTCGTAGGTTATAAACCTCACCAGCAGTAGGGACAATATTATACATTCTTACAATAGAAACACCCCGTTGTCGTGGAGACCATGTCTTTAGACTTTTATTCCATACCCAACCATTTGGAAAGTCAGTATATGTGAAGCTATTTGCTTTTGGATAGTTTTGATTTGCAACAAACCATTCTGTCAAGGTAGTTTTTTAATTTTGAGCAAATGTGAAACATCATCACCATCTTGAAATGTAACCATATTCTACAATGGAAGGTGTACTTGCAATCGTTGAATTGCTGGCTTTTCACTATGCATGCCGAAGCCAAATATTCTCCACATAGCCTCAGATGCAGAAACATAACGTGCATTGAGATAACTCTTGATCTCATCAGTAGCTCCTTCACAATCTTGAAGAACAATAGTGGCTCAATCATGTCCCTTGTAGACATACTTATAAAGATATTTCATAGCAGTGAGAGTTGAGCATATCTCCACATTAATATGGGCTTGGTATCTTAGTGATAAAAGAGGGTTGTAAGGAACAACCCAATGATTATCTAAATTGTAATTTTTAGACGGAACAAACCTTCCATCATCTCGTCTCATATACACAGGATATCTACTTTCGTTTACATTCGTAGACATAGAAAATGTTTGCGGAAACTTGAATCTACACTTTCCATCAACCATGCATAGAGAACTTGGGTTCAAAGGACCACTTGGCCCATGAACATTACAACGACTCACTACATCACATAATTATGGAAACACATTCTTGTCAGGAAGCTCTGCACAAACCAACTTGTCATAGTGTAATGTATCTATGGGTTTATATTCAGATGCAAGTATCAACAATATATGAGCATGAGGAAGACCTCTCTTCTGAAACTCAATCACTGAAACATATCCAATCACCTCCCCAAATACAGCTTGCTTGATAAGTAAATGCATCATATCTGGAACTTCTGATAAAACACTCGTATAGTCACATTAGGACGATCAACAACACTTTGTCCAGGTAGTAATGCATCATCTATTTCCTTCCATCGTGGATTACATGTGAATGTGATGAAGAGATCCGGTTTACCCCTACTACGAACAATTGCCATTGCATCTTGAAATAGTTGGAACATATATCTCGGACCTCCAACAAAAGATGAATGCAAAACAATTCTACGGCCAACATTTTGACCTTCAGCCCTCTCTAAGCCATCTCTAGCCTCAAGCATGTCAACCAATCCTTGGTACACTTCACCACGAAGTGTTTTTTGGTTATTTTGCATCAACAAAAGTTGCGACTCCTAAAGAATACTATAAGCATCCACGACATAATGTTGTAATAGCTTACCCCCTCGAAGAAGACACTCCATTGTATCATCTCTTATTTGTAAGCGAAAGACATAATATTTCTTTTGACTCATTATTTTTCCATCGGTAGTTTGTAAATAAAGATGCCACCCATCCTCTTCAGTTGAAAATAATAAAACATACAATAAGGACATGTAAGCTCGATGCATGCTGGAGATTCTTTTCAAGTCCCCATGTCAAAAATTCAGTACAATGTCACGATAGCCAATATTTCTATCATCCCCATGTCCTGGCATAATTTCAACAACTTCAGAACCCCTTGGAGCAAGATATTTCCAACCATCACAATGATGCTCCGCAATAACCCTCCTCATATTGGGTACAATAGCATCTCTAGACAAAGAAGCAGCAGATTATAGAGGATTTGCATAGGGAATTACTCTATGCATCATCAATTGTAAACACTCTAGAATACTACGATCTAAATTTGAAACATGATGCAATCTGTTGCTCAACTCATGTTCAATATCAAAAAAATATAATTGTGCAAAGCGTGGAACTTCATTTTGTCCTTTAGCTGGCGCTAAAGAACCAATGCTATGATAGACAAAGCCATGAACCTTAAAAGTGTATACACCTCTCCCACCATAATTAATAGTCTCATCAATATGGGCACCAAGAGACACAAATTCCAATGCATTATTATATGTCCGAATGTTTTGTAAGAACTGTCTACTTCTTGTTGTGGTTGAGCTCATCAAATCTTTCAATCCATTTGGTGGCTCATTCAGAGGAAGTAATCAAACTCTTCCATCAGAGCAACAATATTTACCCACAAATGTTTGGATAGTCTTTCCTTCGTCCTTCCAGGCCTTTGCTCCACATTTGGAGCAAACAAAACCTAAGCTTCCTAAGTTGTGCAACACACACTTTTTGGATAGAAATGGTGCCATAGACTTGTAATGTAAAAGGAGAGAAGTTTCATATTCAAAGAGGATGGACAAACAATGCTTTTCTACTTTAGAATAGTTTCCCTCTCCTATGTTCATTGTTGTCCCAATATCAATGGCTTCAGAGTTTCCTTCATGTACATCATGCATGCTCTGCCTTTCATTGCACTCCAATAAAGTTCCAAAAGTACTTTGTAGTGAATGCCTTGTTCTCTCTCGTGCTATTTGGCGTCTCGCCTTTCGTGAATCATCACACAGTCGGCTACGTCGTGCATGACCAAATGATAATATACGTGGTCCAGATACCATCTATGAACTCAGGTGCAAAAATATCTCATATAAATATGATATACTTGCTATAATTTTGATCAATCACTAAAAAGGACATTCTTATGCATAATAAAAATCAATATAAACTGGGACATCTAATTATATCCTATAAACTAAATACATTTGACACATTGATAGTAATTAAGTATAGTTTGATGAAGATACAACATAATAGCATTACATATTTCTTCACTTAGTAGGATTAGGCCATTGAGAAACTTGACACTGCTTTGGTCGAACTAATTTAGCCAAAGCACTTAATTTATTTGAGGTAGCTCGGATATTTGAAAGTCTTGAACCTTGAACCTTTGTCAAAGCACCCAGCTTGTTGACAATACTTCTCAATCCTGGCACGATTTGTCGTACAATATTGTCTTGAACTCATCCTTTTGATTCCTGTTGACTCCGTGAAGCCTCTTTTCGAAGATTCTCAATAGATGTCAATGTCATCTTTTGAGAATCCTCAACTTTGGAAATTTTCTCTCTCATGTATGCCTCACTCTCTAATCTCTGCAAGTTTGATGCTTTTGTCTCTTCTCACAATTTCCACAGTATGCCATTTTCAATCTCCAATGCAGAACTTAAAGTTTCAACCACATGAAAGACATTGGTTTGCATTGCCTCCATCCTATTGCAAGAGGCTTTGATCTCCAACAAGGTTTCAATATTTTTTTTTTGAGAATTCATCTCGACATTTTGAGCTGCTCTCTTTGTTGCATGCACATTGCAAATAGGAAGAGATGACAATATGTCCTCGTCACCCACTGATGCGCTTACAGCTATTCCAGAAGATATCAAGCCATTGGTTGCAATAGCTAGTGGAATGGCACGACTAATCTCCATTTTACTGTACACAAAAAACTACAGTGGTTGCAAAGAGAAATGTGACAACCAAAGAGAAAGGTTTGAATGCTTGTAAATTAAAAAATAACCCTCCTAGATTATTCACTTTTTAAGTGCTTGCTGTATTACTATTAAAAAAAATACATAATCTCTATCTAGATGTGAGAAACAACAAAGGATTGCATGAGAAGTGGAAAACAAACCAAAATGCTCATGAATCACTTTTGTTTGTAGATAAATTTTGCTCAATACACGTCAACCCCATCTTTGAAAATGGAAAAAGAACGTTTAGCGCTAGGACGCTTGAAAATAGTCTCCTTATGATTCTCTATCTTATCAGGTCATACAATGATCTTTAAAGCATTAATTTTGCTATAAACTTCAGATATAGAACAACAACCTAACTTTGAATCAAGGTAGATGGCATCTGGGTATCCCAACCTTACTCAAATTTGCAAAAGGCGTAAGTTGCGAAACCATTTGACTGGGATCATTCTGGATTCTGACAAACGCTTGGTGAAAGGGTACCCCATCTCGAGTTGTGGAAGTGCGATCGTAGGTTCTCCAAGCTTCTTCTATAGTAACACCTGGAAAGAAACCTTGAACAATTCTTTGAAAGAAGTCAACTTTGTTTTTCGGAGAGTAGTGAATCATTATATGATCCAATACTATCTCCATCGCTTCCAATCCATGACCAAAACATTCAGTAGATACCCTAGGTGCCATAAAGTTCCTAAGAAAAAAATAAGAGACATTGTAAGTGTAGTTGCTCTAGGACTTCATCCACAAAACTTGACTTTACAATATGTCTCTTTAGATAAGTGCTCGAAGGAGTATACATTTCTAGCTCTATTTCCCATACCACCCTCCCTCTCTCTCTCTCTCTCTCTCTCTCTCTCTCTCTCTCTCTCACTTTCACTCTGTATCTAAAATTTGTAGGGTTCGAAAGCAGCACTGGACCTTTCAATCACACATGTTATTCTCTCTATCTAACCATTTTTGAAATCTATCTTGGTTTTAAGTGATCTTCTATCCATGTGGTCACATTTTGGTGATCAAACTGTGGTTTATTTTGAATTGTAATGCATATGTAATTGCATCAGGAGAGACCCTCACTTTGCATCATATGAAAAACAGACCAGCCCTTGTCCCTTTGGAACATGTTCCACTGTCAAAACACTTTAGAATAACAGGGTGAGTTCAAGACTCATAAAATACAAATGCTTTTATTTCTATGATGCTAACATCATCTCCTCCCACAATTATCAAACACGTCATGATGTGTAGAACAATCAGGTGTTTTATCTTATTGTTAAGAATAAGATGTTGATTATTGAAATGCCCTCTTGAATTTCATGCTTTCATTTCAAAACTCGTCAGAGTTCTTTATGAATAATAGTAGATAAATGCTTTTGTCATCACTTACATCCTTGGGATCTTTTGAAACTATTCATATGAGAGTGACAAACTGGTTATGTTAATTATCACTGGAATATCATAGCTAGATTTGGAGCCCTATCATTAGATAGATCTTTCAATACTTCCATAGACAGGACCCTAAAACCCACTTCCTTATAAGGGTGAAGACAAAGATCCCATCTTGGTTCAGTATGAAGGCTCTCTTGGGATTTCCTTCTGAGTATAATGACTTGATTTTCAAGACTACGCAAGAATTTCTAAGGTCTATTGGAATTGCTCTAGGCATTTACATCAAGACCGAGATCTTTGAAACTCTCTATGACATTAAAATCTACATCTTTGGATGGAGTTGTCACTCACATTTAACTCTCCCTATGTCTCTCTCTCTCTCTCTCTCTCTCTTATCTTTTATCTAGTCTAGGGGCACATAGATGTACTCTTTTGAGCACATTACCATTACCAGAACATTTCATTTCATTGTCGTCTCTCTCTTTCTCTCTCCCACCTATTATTTTATTCACTTTGGTCTTTTTCTTCTCTCTCTCTCTCTCTCTCTCTCTCTCTGTTTGTGTAGTGTGCACGCATGTATGTGTGTAAGTACCCTTCAAATTTCTGTGACTTATGATCCACCAGAGCTAGCACCAATGCTTATGTAGCTAATCAAGGTGTCCGACCTCCCATGTGAAGACCCATGATGAAGCCGAGAATAGGAAACTGTTAAACTATGGTGCTGATGACCATTGGAAAAACGAATGTCCAGAGCCTGACAAAAACCTCAAACCAATTGAAGCCTATTGCGTACAATGTTGCAAAAAGGGAGGACACTCTCTGGAAGATTGTCCTAAAAATCCTTTGAACAAGGGAAAAACGGTAGAAAACGTAGTCCAAGAGACGCCTAGTAGCTCGTGAGAGAGTGAACCGATTGTTCCAATCAAGATAATCACTAGAGCCTAGGCAAAGAAAAAGAAACACAACTCCTCTGATGATTCGGAAAATACAAAAGTTTCTTCTCAAAGAATCAAACGGAGCAGAAGCAAAAGATATGAGATGACAAAACAAAAACAACGGGTTGAAATCGAAGAGAAAGCAAAGAAGCTAGCCCATGGCAAGTTGAAAGAAACTGGCAGTGAATTCAAGGAAACAACCGTGAAATCTGAAGGATCCATTCTGGTTGATAAAATTTTTGAGCCTATTAATGCCGCCTTGGAAGCCTACCAAGCAGGACTTAAAGCAGGCAAAAACATGGAAAACACGTGAAAAAACTATCCATCTCCAGACATGGAAGCAGCTAAGCTGGAATCTTATCAAAATTTGGTAAGAATCACGCAAGAAATGTTGGAAAAACAAAAACCCAAGCTTGAAAGTATTGCAAAACTTGAAGAGCTTACGGTAGAAGAAACGAAAACAAAATTCGATGTGGTGGCATAACCCCACCTTGAAACAAATGAACCAGAGCTTATAGTGTCAGATAGCAAAGATGCCTTAGACGGAATTCCATTTGTAGAGGAGGACTGGCCAAGCCACTTATGGAAAAAAGTGAGAGAGATCAATGTTGGGAGCCTAACTCTAAAGTCAGCTCCTATAGAAGATGTCTGGTTGAATAACCTACCTTCTGATATGAACATGGATTTACAATACTTGTACGGGGATTGCGGATCGGAAGCTTCAGGAATGTCGAAACCATTGACATTAAAAAAATTACCTTCTTACTTGGGAGATAACAAAGATGAATCCATCGTGTGCAGGACCACTCAAGTAAAAAGAGCTGAACAAACCATAGAAGTAGACAACATTCATTCAATCATGTCCACACCCATCCAATGCACTCTTATCTTGGGAGAATTGTTAAAAATCAGACCATACTTGTGGAATGATTTACAAAAAAACCTAGAGAAGGTGGGGATAATGGGATTAATCTCGAAGAATTTGAGAAAAATGAAAAATGAAATGGAAAACAAAGAGAGTCGATCAGTTCCTATGAACAAGGTCGGAGAATATAATGAAGGGGAAGAAAGAACCACCACCCTCCTAGTGAAATATAATGACATTGAAACCATGGCGATATTGGATAGTGGAGCTGGCATAGCCATAGCCACTGAAGCAATATGGGAATCCTGGGGACAGCCAGCCATTAGACAAACTCCAATGAAATTGCAGTTAGCTGACGGACACATTGAGAGACCATTAGGGCTGCTTGAAAAAGTGATAGTCAATTCCTATGGAATTGAATATCAACACACTTTTGCCATAGTAGACTTTGTGAAAAAACTCAACTATGAAATCATATTGGGAAGGCCTTTCATGCAAGAGGTATAGCTTATCCAAGATTGGGGAAACAACTATCTGTACTTGAAGCAAGTGGGATCTATAACAAGAGTCAATCTAAAATATCACACTTATAGAGATGTCTTGAAACAACCCATCCAAGAGTTTGATTCAGTCAATCTAAAATATCACACTTATAGAGATGTCTTGAAAACACCCATCCAAGAGTTTTATTCAGTCTCTTCGGATGAAATCAAACTCCCATCCTGGTTAAACAAAAACACTTCTATTTGGATGTGTGGAGCTTCAGAAAACGGAAGCTTAAGATGAGAAGAATGTATCCTAGAAAGGGACTGCACATACGAAGCCTACGTACCTGAACCCTTTCTAGAACATTTATTTGAGCCATTCGAGTGGACTCAAATTTTAGCGACAATGGATGTATATGTGAATACATCTATGCCTATTCAATTTTGCAATGAGGATGGCTACGACATAATTCCCATCCGAATGATTTCAATCCTCAACATTGAAAACAAAGATGAGGAACCCAAGGACTTAATGAAAGATCAACAAGTATTTTTAGACCTCTATTACAATGAAACTGATGAGTTAGATGAACACTCAGCCACCTTAGAAGATTCAGGGTCAAAAAAAGAGCATACGAGAGCTAAGTTACTCTTAAAAGAAGGGGAGGAAAAGTTTTTTGACTTTCCAAACCAGAAATCAAGAAGACAAAAGTGGTATAGATAAAAGAGAGACACCAAAATTGTGAAAACACGACCTATGCCATCAGTCTCTAGTAAAACACAATTCCTGATGCAGATAGATGCTAATGATTGTGTCAAGGACAAATTAACTGGCAGATATCCTTCAAACAACAACTCAGAAATGTCTCAGACATCAATAAAAACGAGGAAGGGTACTCAAGAAAAATCACAGGATAAGAAACCACTCATGACCAGAGTCGAGCGGAAAAAGAAATATCAAGAGTTGAAAAAATCTATAAAGGAGATATATACGACCAAAATGGAAACCACGGAAGCGGATGGTAAGGATGTAATGCATGTTCCATCCCATTACAAAAAGTATACTCTCCAAGATCGAAAAATCATAGTTGAACAACTTGTTAGGGAACTACGAAAACAGGGCGAGTCTTACGAAAGGCCTGAAAACGCTCAAAGGATAGATTTGGCTGAACTTGGAGAAGAGCCTAGACTTGCTTACATTGCGAATGACCTAACAGAAGAAGAAGAAAAGCTTTTGGTGAGCTTGTTAAAGGAATACTGGGATATCTTCGCTTGGTCTTACAAGGATCTCAAGGGTGTTGATCCAGAAATCTGTCAACATACTATACCCATTAGAGATGATGCGAAACCAAGTAGACAGAGACCATACACGTATAACGAAACATTTGCCAGAAAAATAGAAGAAGAGATTGAAAAATTGGAGGAAGCCGAATTCATTTACAAAATTGAACACATAGATTGGGTGTCTCCAATTGTGGTAGTACCCAAGAAGAATGGAAAATTACGAGTGTGTGTTAATCTCAAAAAGGTGAATGCAGCTACCATCAGAGACAACTTTCCTCTTCTGATAACTGAGCATGTTTTAGAACGAGTTGCAGGAAAAGAAGCTTACAGCTTCTTAGATGGCTTTTCGGGATACAATCAACTTTTCGTTGACCCAAAAGATTAGCATAAAACTGCTTTTGCAACAGAATGGGATATATTTACCTATCGGGTTATGCCATTTGGGTTAACTAATGCCCCAACCACGTTTCAAAGGTTGATGAGCCATGCTTTCAAAGATTATCTTAGGAAATTCTTAGAAGTATATATGGATGATCTATGCGTACATTCATCAATCCGGACTGATCATTTTGATCACCTCAAAAAGGTATTCAAAAAATGTAGACTTTATATGATTTGCTTAAATCCTGAAAAGTGCACATTCATGGGTAGACAAGGAAAAATTCTTGGACATAGAGTGTCTAAAAATGGCGTACTACTGATATTGAGAAGATTCATGTCATTGCAGATTTGCCTAGACCAACAACAGTTAAGGGAGTACAAGCATTCATGGGGCATTGTGGATATTGTCGACGGTTCATGTACACTATAATTGCAAAACCCATGTATAGCTTGATTACGCACTTTGTATGGACCGAGGCCTGTGAAGAATCCTTCATGAAGCTTAAGAAATCTCTCACCTCAGCTCCAATATTGAAAGCACCAGAGTGGGATAAGGTATTCCACGTACATGTGGATCCTTCTAATTTTGCTATCGGTTGTATACTAGCTCAACCAGGAGATGGGAAAATTGACTTTCCTATTTCTTATGCTTGCCGGCAATTGAACATGGAAGAAAATAATTACACCACCACCGAAAGAGAAGGACTAGGAATGATCTACGCCGTTAAAAAGTATAGACATTACCTATCAGCCAACAAGTTTGTGTTCTTTGTGGACCACCAAGCTTTGTTGTATTTGGTTAACAAGCCATGCAGCACAGGGAGAATAGTGAGATGGTTCATCATTCTCCTCGAATTTGAATTCACTGTGGTTGTAAAAAAAGGCACTACACATCAACGAGCAGATCATTTGTCAAGGATTGTTTCACGAGAATCACCTAAAGGGGTAGACGATGATTTACCAGATGCCTATTTGTTCTCCGTAGAAATAATACCTAGATGGTCGGAAAACATTGTATCATTAATGACAATAGCTCAAGTGGATTCACAAATACCACCTCCTATCACAATCGGATTAATCGAGCAATCGGCTATGTATCAATTACTAGCTAGAAGGCTATACAAAAGAAATCGGGATGGAGTATTGCTTTTATGAATTAATCCTGAAGAAAAAGAACAGTACCTAAGTCAAGCACATGTTACCATAGTAGGACTTCACTTTGCGGAAGACCAAACTATTTTACGAATCTTGAGACTTGGAGTATTTTGGCCGACTATGAGGAGCGATGTTAGATCTTTTGTAAGATTGCCCTCAATGTCAAAAACAAACACCCATTCCTCATGTAACATTGTTTCAAATGGCACCTATTCCTAAGTGGAATAATTATCTGGTTACTTACTTATCGAGCCGAACATTTCCTGAGGATATGAGTAAACGCCGTCAAAGAAAGTTGAAATTGAAGCAAGAGACTATGCTCTAATTGGGAACCAATTATAGCGGAGAGGTAAAGATCAACATTTGCGTCTCTTGTGCAAATGAAAACGAGTATATTCCGATTATAGAACAAGCACATGCTGGATTAGTTGTAGGTCACTTTTCTAGTGAGACCACCGCAAGAGCAATATTGATGGCAGGGATATGGTGGCCAACACATTTTGCAGATGCTAAAGAATATGTTCGAAGGTGTGATGCTTGTCAACGAGAAAAAATGCCAACACGAGTAGATAACATGCCCTTAAGACCAATGATGGGGGTTAGAGCTTTCGCAAAATGGGGTATAGATTTTGTTGGACCAATACACCCATCTGCTTATAGAAGTTGTTGGAATTAGGGTTGCAGAGAAACACACACAGCTTGGAGAAGACGAAGGAAGCTCAAGGCACACAATAGAGAGTGTGTTACTTAGTGTGCAATGGAAAGATGGTTAGCCCTAGAGTGATGGGCGTATATACAATGCACGGGGGAAAAAACCTCCTAAAGAGGCAAAAAATGCCCCGGCGGTCCTAGTGTGTTCACACACATCACTACCACATGTATATGGTAACAAATCCCCCCTGGAGTGATGCGGTGAACGAGAGCTGGCACATGAGTAAAGGGAAGTGCCATGCCCTGAGGACAGGATCAGTCCACAAAGGGGAGTAAGCCCAAAGCTTTGTGGAAAGCTTCAAGCTTCTCACGAGACAATGCCTTTGTGAAAAGATCTGCAAGGTTGTCCTGTGTTGGCACATAAGCCAAGCTGATCTCTCCTGCTGAGAGCCTCTCCCTGACATAGTGGTAATGCACCTCAATGTGCTTTGTGCGAGCATGAAAAACTGGGTTCCTCGCAACTGCCAATGCGCTCTGACTGTCAGTGTAGATAGTGTTGGCAGTGTCCTGTCCAACACCCAAGTCAGCCATAAGGCGTCTGAGCCATACACACTCAACCTTAGCTGTGAAGACTGCCCTGTACTCAGCCTCACAACTCGAAGTGGCCACAGTAGGTTGCTTCTTGCTCAACCATGATATACATGAACTGCCAAGCATGAAACAAAAACCACTTGTGGACACTCGCGTGTCGAAACAACCAGCCCAATCTGAGTCCGAAAAAGCATGTAAGTCTGGCGGCAATGATCCCCCCTTGGGATAAAACAAGCCAAGATGTAAAGTGCCACTAAGGTAGCGGAAAATCCTCTTGACAGCCTGCCAATGCTTAGACCCTGGGCTATGCATAAATCTGCTGACCTGCGAGACTGCAAACTGAATATCTGGCCTCGTGTTGCATACATAAATGAGGCAGCCAACAGCAGTTTGGTAAAGAGTGACATCAGCAGGATCGCCAGCATCATGTAGACTCAACTTCAAACCTGTTTCCATGGGAGTGGCAATAGGTTTGCAATCCTCAAGTCCAAACTTACATAGCAATGTCTCTATGTAACTTTTCTGACACAAGGCAATACCACCATCACACTGCTTAAACTGTATACCCAAGTAATGATGCAACAGCCCCAAATCTTTCATCTTGAAAGTAGCATTCAAATCAGCCTTAAATTCAGCAATATGTCTCTCATTTGGTCCAGTGATCAGCAAATCATCAACATAAAGAACCACAATGAGAAATACATCATCCTCACGCTTTACATACAATGTGCTTTCTGTTGGACTGTTATGAAAGCCTCGTTTAACCAAATGAGTGTCAGCTTTCTCATACCAAGCACGAGGAGATTGCTTCAACCCATACAAAGCCTTGTTACATTTGCACACTTTGTCCTCTTGTCCTTTTATGACAAAACCGCGAGGCTGCGTTACATAAACTTCCTCAAATATGTCACCATTCAAGAAAGCAGTAACAATGTCTGATTGATGTACATCCCAACCAAAATGAGCTGCCAATGCACATAGAAAACGCACAGTAGTCATACGACAAGTGGGAGCAAAAGTCTCTTCATAATCTATGCCTTTTTGTTGTGCATAACCCTTTGCAACAAGTCGAGCCTTATGGCGATCGATCTCACCATCCGGCTTGCGTTTCAACTTGTAAACCCACTTCGTACCAATGGCCTTTTTGCCAGAAGGCAAATCACATAAAGTCCATGTGTCATTCTCTATAAGTGCATCATATTCTGATTTCATGGCAGCAATCCAATTTTCTGAATTTTGTGCTTCATCAAAAGACAGAGGCTCCTCAACATCATGTAAACTAGACATAGCCAAAGCATAACAATCTGATGCATAAGATGCATGGCGAGAGCCTGAACGAGTACGACTAGATAAAGGTGCATCCAATTTACTGTCACGCAAAGTGTGCACCAGCCATTTTGGCATACCTCTAGCCTGCTCATTTTCAGCCCTTTCCTCATCAAGTACATCATGTACATCTGCATCAGTAATAGGCTGTTCTAAAACATTTTCAGAAACCCCCATAGGCTGTACATTTGCCTCATTGGAACTTACATTCGTATTTCCACCACTGAAAAGAGGCAACAAAGTGTCATAAATGTCCTGTGAGCTTACATTATTGTCTCTAGTACATGACAGCAAGGGCTGAACAGAGTCTTCCACAAACACTACATCCCGTGAAACCAGAATACGTTTTGTTTGCGGATGATACAACCTGTAACCTTTGCTTTCAGCACTATAATCAACAAAAATACATTTGACAGCCTTATCATCCAATTTTCTGCACTGCACTTGTGGCACCAAAGCATATGCCAAACAGCCAAAAACACGTATGTGCTCAATAGAAGGCTTTCTATCATGCCATGCTTCATATGGAGTAATAGACTGCAAAGCTTTCGTAGGACACCTGTTAAGTACATAAGTGGCACACATGATGGCCTCAAGCCAAAAAGAATGCGGCAAAGCTTGACTTTTGACCATACATCGTGCCATTTCCGTTAGTGACCTGTTTTTCCTCTCAGCAACACCATTTTGCTGAGGTGTATAAGGCACTGTACATTGGTGTTTTATCCCACGACTAGCCAGAAATGCATTAAATTCATGAGACATATACTCCCCCCCTCGATCGGAACGGAGGGTGCCCATAGTACATTTTGAGACATTTTCAGCCATAGCCAAAAATTGTTTGAAGCACATAAAAACTTCGAACTTCGCTTTAAGCGGAAATACCCATGCATGCCTGGAGTAATCATCAGACAATTATTTGCGAGCAAGGAACCTCACACAAAATGGATTTGAAAGAAAAAGGAGCACTTATCTTCTCCGCAAACTGGAAAACCAATCAAGTAATGGAGAGTTAAGTCTCAGAAACCTCAACCACACCATTTTGACCAATACAAGCCAAGATATCAATGGCAGGTAAAAGCTCAACAACAGTCATTATTGATACCAAAAGCTCAGGAAATCAGCGTACTAAAGCATCCGGATGGTACAATCAAGCAAAGAGCACACAGGCTACAAGATTTTCTCTTTGGAAGACAGCATCAGAAAGCCTGGACATCAGAAACCCTTGAATTGATTACTCAAGACCCACCTCTTGCACAACATAATGGTTTAAACTACATTGATACTTAAAGCATGGTAGAGCCAACCACGGCTAAGCATAGACACAATTGTTCAATCCATGCACACAGTTGTCTCGGAGTACGCCATCTAGGAGGGGTGGAAGGGCATTAAGCAATTAAGGACAATGTTTGAAGAGGGAGGAAAACGTTTGATGTCAACGTGTGATTTTTTGCAAAATTACCTAATAATGCCCTTATAATTCATCACAGGGGAAATTTAACTGATTATATCTCCCAGATGAGTATAAATAGTGTATATACTATCAGAAAATCATCAAAAAATAGTCCTTTTTGGTTATTTTTCATCAATTTTCTCAATCTTGAAACTTAAAAATGAAAAAATCCAACAAAAAACAATAAAGCTTTGTTTCTCAATGGATTTTCTTAATTATTAGATTTTTAGTTTGCTTTTTTAGTGCAATTTGTTATTTTCTTTGATTTTTTCAATAATTATGTCAAAAATTAATAATAAATTGCAAAGGAGCTCAGATGGAAAAATTGAAGACACGGTGATGATAAAAAAGACAAGGCAGACAAGCACAAAAAATTCCAATCAAATTGCCAGATGGAAGCGGGAAGCCTAAATTAGGCGGTCATACCTACTTTTGCAGAATTCTTGCAGAATGAGCTACAAGGATCCGATTGGGAAAATTTTTGAGTGTAACATAGATTTCACGGCCTAGTAGGACTAACAAGGGAATCTAGGGAAAATTGGTTCGGGAAGTTTGAGTATAGATACCCAAGGTAGGTTAAAATCACCTCATTTCCAATTGTTGCCTTTATAGAGATAGCTTTTCGACTCTCTTCGTGCGTATTTTTCGGAGTCCACAGTCACTTGTTTTCAGCACTGTCTTGCACGAGACATGAGGGATAAGTTCTATACTATCAATGATCCATTTTGTACGGCTGGTAGCTAGTCTTAACCCCTGGAAAAAAACCTGGAATCCGAGCAGTGTACGAAGACATACGACCAAAAATCAACCATAGCAGCCTGCCAGCTCAACCAAATTGGATGAAATTTGAATTGTAGCATGCCCCAACATAATAGAACACTTCTATAGCAACAGTTGACCATTCGGCAAGGATCGAGGGGGTCCCAAGTAGAAAAGTTAGGTTCTTGGCTGATGCCAGAATTGGATCCTGACTCCACAGACAGCTTACATACTAAGGTCTATACACAACGTATATGATTGGTTTCATAAAATCAATCAAGACAAGCCCTCGAAAAGTAGAAAATGGCTCAAAGGTTATAAAGCGTCAAATTCGGCATACGAGGTCAAACTGACTCCAAATGGGCCAAAATTGGATGAGTTGCTTCACGACTATGTTGCGGACAAGTCCATAGCCTCAATAGTGATTAACCAACTCTACAGGCCATGTAGTCAAAAAAATTGGTGATTTTAGAGTCGACAAAGCACGAAGTGATGCCGGCAAGACCAAAGTTTACCAAATTCAATTTAGGATTTGTTTTAGGTGTAATGAATGTGTTTAGATCAAATTTTCAAGTTTTGTAAGAAAAAGTTGACTGCTGTAAATAATCATGATTATTTACTTTTGCAATATTTTGGCTTGAAAATTGCATCATCACCTCACCTATCACTTGTACACACCTATTACATGCCAAATTTCAAGTATGAGCCAAAATGATCAATTATAACTTGGAAAATTGCCAAAAAACGCAAAGAAGTCCTTGCAAGCCACATATTTTGATCCAAATCACCCTATATCACATACACAGGGTGTATACCATGCATAGAACCAAGTAGCACCAAAAAATGTTTATTTTGATGAAAAAGTTAATAATCGTGATTATTTACTTTTTTGCCAAGATGGGGGAAATTTTGTAACTTTGCCATCATATGACCAAAGCACATGATGTCCTAAGCCCACTAGCCAAGTTTGAACAAATTTGGAGCTCAAAATCTCAAAATGTCTTTACATCTACTATTTTAGAAACCTAAAGCCTAAATATGGCACCATTTTCATCCTGTGCACCCAAATGAGCCCATAATTCACTCAGAGTAACTATTTGGTATATACTTCAAGCCTATACTGTCAAATTTGCAAAAAGTTGAAAAAATTACTCAGCTGTAAATAATTGCAATTATTTACTTTTGTTGCAATCTTTTGTTTGGACTTCATAATTTTGATCTTTACATGTTTTTATGCATCTATGCATGTTCAATTTTTTTTTTGAAGCAAATTGGACTCAATTTGTTAGCATTTCAGACTAAAGGACATTTCAAAGAAGAATCTGCCAAATTTGACACTCTATTCACTCAACAGGAGCCATGCAAGCTGCAGAGAAGGCCAAGAAGAAGCTCTAACAAAAGGAGAAGCTACAAGAGCTATCACCATACCAACTGGACCCCAGTTCAATCAAAATTGCCAAAGCGACCTACCTATCGAAAGAACAACTTGAAGAGCATAACACAACAGTGTTCACAGGTAGATTCAAGAGCGAAGAAGGACATCACGTAGAACTTCAACTTCTACCAAAACAAGTCTATGATGTTGCCGCAAAGCCCGAGAAAAAATAAGCCAACAGAAGGTTGGGGCTCAGAGAGTTTTATGAACAAGAGCCATGTGGAGTGGACTTGCAAAAAGCTTATGAGCTCTTGTCCACGATCAAAGAAGATGGAACCGCCCAAACCTTTGACCAGCAAGGGAACAAAGTCAAAGTGGTGATTACAAAAGAGATAGTGGTAGAAGCTCTCAAATTACCAATAGAGGGAATGACCATGAGGGCAAGAGATAGAAAGACGGCAGGAACCTTCACCAAGGAAACCGCCGCTGCGACATTTGATGATCTCATCCAGAAATAGGTGGAAGAACCTGCAAGATTGTATCATCAACTCCACTTTCTCGCCAAGAGACTACCAAGGTATACGATACCCAATCATGCGGTTGCCACAACATTTACACAAGTTCTCAAGTCAACAACCAGGCAACCAATTGACCACACACAGTACGTGCTGTCCACATTGAAGGGGACAAAGAAAGAGGAAAAATAACTTATCTGGGAGCACCAGAGTTTCTAACAAGAATTTCCTACCATGCTATTGGCATGGCAGACAACTTGCCACCTGTCCCAGATCAGAACACTTGGATCATGTCAGCACAACCTTCCCCTCAAGCCACAAGATCTACCAAGAGAACATACAAGTCTGATGAAGAATCTGCTGAGAGCTTGCAAGAACTGCAAAGTAGTGAAAGCTCCAATAATGAGAAAAGAAGAGCATGAATCAAGGAAAAGAAAAGAGAAGCTGTGGCAGCACATCAGGAGGAGCCGCAACAGGAACATGCTAGCTTTGAAAGAGAAAAGCACTCCTATGAACGCAAACGCCAAGCTCAAGGAAAGGACCCTGCAAAGTGGGTACCCATTGAACTAAAAGGACCAAGAACAAAGCACCAAGCTAGGAAACATGCCAAAGATCCCACATAATTATTGGAAAACATGTATCAGGAGGTAGAAGATTTTAAGCTGAAAGAAGCCCAAGAAGAAGAACGAAAAGCTAAAGAGGCGGTGGAGCAGCAAACACGAGCAGAGAAAGCAACTGCACAGGGAGATGCACAACATGAACAAGGTGATATTCTCCCAAAATAGCATGATCACCCCATGCCAAGCCCACCACCTTCACCCAACAGATAAAGCCATAGAAACTGAGCCCACAAAAGAAACAGAGCTTGAACAAAGAGAAGCAGCCAAATCTGCATACTAGGCAGCTACTACACAAGAGCAGCACAAAGAGCAAGAACCAGAGCCAAAAAGGACAGTGAGTCTTGCACCAAAGGAGACCACAAGGTTTGAGCAAACATAGGAACATGGAACATGGAACAAGAAAAACACCTTCTACCTCCAAACAACACAAAACGGTTGAGGCATCCACGAAGCCTCAGGATAACAAAGCAAAAAAAGATCAGCCACAACCTCAAGGGCAAGAACAACTAGCCGCCATGATGCAGCCGAGAAAGACACAAGAGACTACCGAGACATCTAGGCAGCTAGCAAGAAATGAAGTTGGCAATCAAATGATGAGGTAATTCTTCAAGTCAACAAATATAAAAGGAAAATGCAAGACAGGACGAAAAGACTCCGATCACCAACACTTAGCCGCATCACAAAGGCTAAAGAACTAGAGATGGTGATTGCCAGTCTCCAAGGAGATCTAGATGACAGACTAAATGTCATCACCAATCTACAAAGGCAAGTATAGGAAAGAAAGCTGAAGCTGAACAACACCAGCTAGCACGAGATAAACAACAAAAGGAGATGGAGGAATTAGGTGACCTACTTATGAAGTTGTTAGATGCTTGCAAATCCAAAGATGAACAGCTGACAGAAGTTACCGACAAATTTCTAACTACAACCCTATTAGTTAAGAAGATTCAAGTACAATTAGATGTAGCGAACGCCTCCCTGCAATACTTTGAGCAGAGAATAAATGATCTGGAAACTTTCTTGTGGCAAATATGAGAAAATCCCGTAGTAGCCTCGATCAAAGGAACTGACGAAGTCTACAAAGCATTAGAGAAAAAGAACAAAGACCTCAAGCTGGAGCTAAAACTGGAGCAGTTTCAACACAGAGACCTCGCTTTGATGCGGGTGCAACGAGAAGAAGAGATGCTAAAAGAAATAGCCGAGCTTAAAAGAGTCAACCAACTGCTAAGAGATGGACGACCAGAAACTCAAGAAGAAGCAGGAACTTCAGAACAACCACAGATAGATATCCCCTCAGTTCCTTTCACTGAGATGGAGACATAGCCACCAAAAGGGCTAGGTGGTGAGAAGGAATTCCAGGTACAATGAACAGAAGCTGATACAATGCCAATGGTCCAGCTCTCAAAAGCTGAGGAAGATGCACTGAAAGAGAAGACTACCCAGAAGGTGGATGAGCAGTGGAAAACAACAATGGATTGGGAGTTGATAGTTCTTCACTCTGTCAATGTTACTCAAACCACTCCCAATCAAATCAATGCACAATGGCATGAGCAATCCATACCATATCCTTTGATAAAGGTGGAGTTGCTCCAAGTCAAAGAAAGGATTTACAAAGACATGCAAGTAGAAGGCGCAGATGAAGACCACCCAAAATGGAGGTTGAGTGAACAAGAATCCAAGGTATCTGATTCTGTTCACAAGAGCACCTGTGGCACTTCAAAAGGATCCCACTTTTTGTCATGTACCAAGAGTAAGGACCTAGCAAGCTTATGAGGCTATAACAAAGAAGCGGCCAACGTGGTTGAACTACCCAAGATTGCCTGCTCCAGAAAAGGGATCACCGATAGAAGAATACATGGTGAAAACCCTAATGGGCACCATGTCATTCTTTGAAAGTCTTCTAGATCTATCATGTGTGATGATAAAATCTACCGAATGTTGCTTACCTGCATATCAAAGTATTTCATGAGCCTGACCAAGCAGGCACCCCGTGGATGTCATTCCTCGAGGGAAATAAAGGTTTATGCTACGATCTCAGTGGCTAACCTTCCAAAGAAGTCCTCTATGGCTTGTACGCCAGATGCATGTTCTTACCTTCTCACAATATATTGGCGATTGAGGAAGCGTTCTACACAAGGTTCTTCACTTGGTGAACGAAGATATTTGGGCTAGTGATCAAACCTGACTTTGAGCTTTGTAGGCTACTCCGCTGTTGAGCTTAAAAACAGAGTCACTATGCAGTTTTTGCAGGTGCTAGATAAAGAGAGAAAGATTAGATACGAAAAAGCCCTAAATGCACTTAAAGACCGCCTCGCCAGCCGTCACAACCAAAAGACTATTTCAGCCTGTAAAGCTGTGTCAAGGGATGACACAGGCGAGGAGGGGGGGAATGTTAGCAGCAAGCTAACTTGGACACCATTTTTCGGAGCTCTCATTGTAAAAGCACTTATTATTTTGATAAATTGGGAATATTGTAACTCTTATTTTTTGGATAAACTTTGTAATAGATGAGCCGGGGCTAGAAGCTGCAGATTGTATCAACCTATCATTACCCATCTTTAGTTAGAGCTCCCAAATTCTTAATTTTGACCACCAAAAACCTTGGCTAAGGTATAAAATCCAATTTTTGTAAGTTATTTTAAGTTTTTGGATAATGAAATACACAGTGTGAGCTAACGGCGCTCACTTCTCTCCTTCTTGCGCTTCCTACTCCCTCCCCAATTGTCACATTGTAGTTGTATTTGTTGCATTGCAACCGCAGGTAAGAGCTCTACGCATTAACGTAAACACTTCATGGTATCTCATAGCTTTTAGCGTCGCCGACCCACGGACTAATTTCATCATAAGTAGGAATTTACACTTCAAAATAAAAAACTAAGCATAGATGGGGTATTGGGGCATCATTGCTAAGCATTTAGGTGCATTTTGGGTCGAAAACGACTAGGTAAAAAATCCAATGCTGTTAATAATTGCGATTTTGGCACGTGACCTAAAGTGGGTTTGAGACCATAAGCATGTGTGCTTAGGTCTTATAAACATGTCCTAGAAGTTTCATTACGTTTGGATGTCATTTGATGCTTTAACATATGTGATTTGTTTGCCGATGTGCGATTGGCTTTTGGTGATTTTAGTCACTTGAGTGTAGCTTGAGTTAGCTGCGAGTTGTTTGTTGTTTTTCGAGAGATTGACAACCTCTTGTAGCCTCTATGCACTAGTCGAGTCAGCTTCGTCCTATGGATTGACAATTAGTCGTGGTTCTTGCTAAATCTACAATAAGATAGGAGTGAGGTTAGACACCCGTCCCACACAAAATAGCTTCAAAGTTGTTGCCTTTTCCAAAATCAACTACAGCAAACGTATGTTCGTACTCTATTCCACAAGAGGGTACAAAAAACTATTGCAACATTACTAAGGGTCTCTCCACATATCCATATGCTAGTTGCAGCTTCATGCGCATTTTTGTGAGAGGTGTCCTTCCCCATTTCTCCCAGATTCCTTTTGTAGCAATGACTACTCTGGCTCCATTGTTGAGTATCACTATTTTTTTTACTCTCTTATACTCTAGTGGTAAGGTTGTGTGCCCCTCTTCTCCTTTGCAATAATCACCCACTCTCACTAGAGTAAGCTCTGCTTTCTTTTTTTGCCGGTTGATTTGTTTCCATGATTTTACCTGTAAGTTTATCTCATGGATGGATTTTTAGCCGCAGTTTTTCTAGATTTTTTCTCATTTGCTCGCACAAATGTGGCTTGATTTTCACAAGTTTGGTGAGGATGATGGTACATCTAATTGGAAAAGACATAAACTTGTGTAAGCTCTTTGTGTTTGTCATCTACGAAATCAGATTCTACTGAGATGGCAAAATTCTCACTTTAGATTTTGTTTCATGTTTCCCTACAAAGGATGGTAAGGTCCTCATGGTTGCTAGTTTCTCGCGCGGCGAGGGAAGGGGGGAGGGGGATGGGGACCACTATAATAAAAGAACTCCTATCACATGAGTTCAAAAGTATGGATTATTTTATTCTATCTTTTCTCATATTTTCCCAAACAGAAGGATGTTGGAAAAACGAGATTGAAAATTTTACAAATTGAATAGGAAAAGGTCCCTTTTATAGGCAAAAAATTTACAGCCAAGGGGTTTTTTAAATAGTCCTTGAATGCCAATGATATATAGGTCTTACATATAGAGACCCCCTCGAGGCTGGTTTACTCTCCGCTGATACTTCCCTCCTTGCATCCTTGTATAATGACTGTATATCCCCAGGGTAGATCTCATGATCCATGTTGACCTCACGGATTTGTGCTGAGAGCAACTTGGCACTTTCATCTTTTTGGTTTTTGATTGTTTCCCATAGTGATTGTGGCCACAACTCGTCCACTTCAGGAATTGGCAGCATCTCAAGCAATTTAGCCTCATTCGTTGTGTCACAACAATCCTTGTATCCCATGGTTCTTCTTTTTTCACTATTGTTGGTTTTCTCATGTTGTTTTCCTTGAGCGCACTTGTGTTTACCTTTTCCAACACATGTAATACTTGCTCAAGGGTCTTCAATGTTTTTGATTGTATTAGAGCTTGAGTGGTCTCTATGAGCTTTTTGCACATTTCCATTCGTTTGGTTTCTATTTCAGGATGTGGATAGGTCAAGAATCTTTGTTCAAAATTTTGATTGTTCTTTAGCCTCACCTTGTAGGCTTGCAACATAGCATTTAAAAGCTCGTTCACCTTCTCAACCAAGAGTGATCCACCTGATATAGTCTTTAACTCTTCTAATCCCTTGGCATTTTCTTTGTTGTCCTATTTATGTCTTAATTATTCTTTTCTTTGGTTTAGTTCAATTTCCAAGGCCGTCTTTTACCTTCGCCTCTTCGCTTTCACTTTTCCCATTTTGCTTTCCACAATTTTGACCGACGGATCCAATTTCAAATTCAAATTGTTTTGGAAGCTTCAACTCATCCACCATTGGCTGATTTGTGATTGCTTTCTGAGCTTGAGCTCTAGTCACCACTTTGACCAAAACTATCGGCTCTCACTCAGATCCACTTGAGCACGGTAAAATTCCAATGACATTGATAGTCGCTTTTCCTACGTTGTCAGGATTCTTAGCACAATGTTGAAGTAAGTGATCCTTTCCACACACTTCACAAAACTAGAATATTTTTGTTTGTTGACCCTTGTGTGGACAACCTTGTGCTCAATGGTTATCTCCACATTCATAGCAAGGATCTTTCGAGTCTGGGTAGTAGGTGGTTCTCCATTGGCTATCTTGTCTTACGCAAATAACCTCTAGGCTAATAGTTCTGCTTTGCTATAAACATGAATGTATTTTATCCATCATGGATTGGTTGCTAAAATTTTAGACACGTATGAAGGTTTTGTTGCTTTGTCTATACTAGCCCAAAATGGATTATCCTTTGTAGCAGATGCTACGCCCTCGGGTTCGCTCACATGGGTTTTTTCAGGCTCCTCGTAGTACATAGTTGGCGGAAACATTGGTGACTTATGAGTGGCTCTACTGGTGGCTAAGAGTATTGAACAATAGGCCCTATTTTCATGAGGCAAAGGTGGTTGTTGGCTCAACACAATTTGCAATTTGTTTCCTCCTTGTGCTGCATTATTGGGTCCAATTTGGTACCTCTAAAGTGGTGGAAATTTTGCACTACTGGAGGTCCATATGGCATTTTCCTAACATGATTCCGACTATAAAAGAACTCATTCATATCATGATTGGTGTATTTTTGCTCAATGGCATACCACTTCAATAATCTTGGAGCATTGATTGCTTCTGGCTACTGTGGTCTCATATTGGGAATTTTTTGGTATGTTTGGTTTATTCTATTGATCACTTCTTCTACTACGATCCATATTTTGGTATGTTTGGTTTATTCTACTGATCATTTCTTCTACTACGATCCATATTTTGTGTGATTGAAGTAGGAGTACTACGTTTTGTAGTTGGCTCACCGGCTGTAGAAGAGGCACTATTGGTGTTTGTGTCTACATCCTCCATTACCTCTCTATAAGTCTTACAATTGTTGACTAGGTACAATACTTCCTTAGTGACTTGTTCAAATGTCGAGCATGCTTTCAAGTGTAGTCCTTTTTGAGAGTTTCATTTCTTGTTAGCTTCTCAGCTAACACTAGCAAAAAAAGAGCATCAAGCAGGACTCCACACATTTTTTCAAGCCTAATCATTATAATCAAACCCATTTTATTATTGAGAAATCCCACACATCCAAAGCCGTTGTAATGTTATTGAGTATCAGAGTCTAAAGGGGCCAATGGCTTCAACGTTTGTGATTCTATGCAGTCTCTTAACCTTATACCAAGCCCCAATTACTGAGGAATCCCTTTTTACACCTTGGCTAAGGTATAATAGCAACTTTTTATAACTTTAAGACCTGAGTTTTGGATAATAAAGAGTAATCACGCTGCAACAGCTCAATGATTGTCTACTATTTCTTCAATCTCTTGTCTCTCTCGCGTATGGTATTGCATTGCTGAACACCTTCACCTAGAGGGCAAGGGCCCGCAACTTGGAGCTCGCGTGCTGGGAGGCTCGCGTCCACTGACTTGAGTCCCTTTGGTAGCTCTTTGATGGGCTCGTCCAGAAAACGGCCTGAGATCACGTCTAGCTTGATGCACACGGGAGCTTTTGTGGCAACACACGGACATGAAGTTTAGTTGAGTGTGGAAGCGTCTTTAGGATCAATGTTGAGCGAACGAGGCTATTCAAGCCTTGAGCGCATATCTAAGGGGTCCCCTTGAAACTCTCTCAGGCCACTTTGGGCTAACTTGGAAACTTGTCAAAAATGCCCTGGACGGTTGGACCGCCTCGGGTCGGGGTGGGCCGAACCTACCAGCAGCCCATTGATTGAGAACGAGGAGCGCCTTGGGTGCGTCTTCATGAGTGTGCATGGTTGAACTCAAAGAAGAAGACAAGGTCTCCGCGTGGAGTACCTAAACGTCCAAAATGAACAACCCGTCCACGTGTAGCGCCTTACTGACGCTCGCCGATGAGACCCGCCGACTATGATCCGACGGCCCCGAAACTGGGTCATGGAGTCCCCGTGCATGGCGGACGCCCCTGATTACCTCCACATGATGAAGTGGAGGGAAACACTCCCGTTATCGGGCACTCTCAAACCCTCGCACGCGTCCGTAGTACCTAGAACGGTGAGGTGAGGAGAAAATCAAGGTCAGGACTATGTCCCATAGTCCGTCGTCCCCATACCGGGTCCATCGCACGCCCCACAGTACCGAGCCATGGTTTTCCAAGATAAGGTGGTCACCTTCCACCATCACCCGGGAGACCCCCATTCAAGCGGAGTCCAACATACACTCCCCCCTTAGAAAACTCTTGACTCGAGAGTAGCATTGTTAGGGCAGGAAACTCCCTGGTTAATGCTTTGGAGGGTGTAGAACTACATGCGTCTACGAAATCCAAAATGGGCTGCATGAGCGGTCTTACCAAGAAGTAGTGTCTATCTCAAACATCCATGCTTGTTGAAAGGCAAAAAAAACTATGGGTACCAAGTCCGCTTGACACTTTTGCTGGGGCTTAAATGATAGGAAATATATACATTGAGTGGCATAGACCACGTTGCTGCGTTGATCCATGCCGAGGAACCTGTCTGTTCCAAATACTATATTTGATGCTGCAGTGACAATGCAGCACTCATCGTGAGTGTGAGAACCAACTCGCGTTGATTCCCACTGCTTCTTGGAAAGCATATTTGAATGTCTTCGTGATTGTTCCTTCCTCGATGGCAACGAAGGTCCACTTCACGTTTAACATAGTTGATTGCAAGGGTGCAGAAGATTGTATTGAGTGCACTGAAAAGATTTGCTCGCTGCGCGTTCCATGGAGAGTAAGGTACTCGTCGAATTGGATCCTTAGGCTTGATTTCCGAGGGGCTCCATGACCTCCTAAAGATTTGGCCTTTGTATTTTCCTTCTTGAAGCACTTACTGAGTGTTCGAGTAGACCTGGAAGTCTTGATATGAGCTTACCTACTCGTTGAAGTAAGGTACGTTGCGAAAGATACCTTGTAGGCTTATTGAGCACCGGTCCGTCCTTGAACCAAAAGAGATGAAGCCTATTTGATTGCTTCCTTGGCATACAAACCAAGCTTTTCCTGAGACTGCCAGAGAGTTAATCCCATTCATACCTTGAAGCGTTGGCATACTTCAGGACTCGATTGAACCTGAATGTTTTGATCTGAGTCTTGCAAACTTGAGGGCAAGACTTGAAGTAGGTAACTCGTAGAGAAGAAGATTGGCTGATCCACTTCTGTTCCTTGCTATCTGCTTGAAGCTTGTTGCTTGAGTTGAGCCTGAGTGCTCACATATATCTATCTTTATCTGGAAGAAATTTGACTTGTTCTTAACAAACCTGCCTTCGTTGGCCAACGAAAACAAACCTGAGAATCACTCATCTTGGGTCTTCTTGTTTTCCCTTGCTTAGATCCGCTGCGATCTGGATGAAGGGTTGAAAGTGTGGTTGAAAGAAGAGGGTTGGTGGTGGGGCTCATCCTTTTGAGCCCGATGTGGACGCACCACATACCTTTTCTTGTGTGCCCGTGAGGCTCCATCTTGAGCCGAATGTGGAGCTTTACTGCATGTTACCTGTAAAGGCTCCTGTCTGAGCCGAGTTTAGGTGTACGCTTCGTGGTACCTAGATGGGTTCCTTGTGAGCCAGATGTAGGCATACTCATTGTCTTTACCTTGGAGAGGCTCCTATCTGAGCCCGGATGTAGGTGGATTTTCTTGTTGGGTCTATGTCACCGCTAAGTGGACATAGCCTTGATTGCCTGTCTTCTGCTGAAGATATGCCCACTCTGATTGGGCTGATGTTCGCTTAGCAATATGAGCAGTGCTATCTCATAGACCGTCACTTCGGGAGGCATCACTCAACCTCCGGACTTCTTGTGACGGGGCTTTTCTAATGATACCAATGCATTTGCAAGTGAAAGCTCTCTCTTTTAATGTAAGTTTCTTGCAATAAAGTGTACTTTTAGTCATGTCATTCTACAAGTTGTTTTGTTCCCTATGCACAATACACGCACTAAAATTGGATACTGACCTTAGAGATAGATAGAGCACGTCTAGAGGAAGATATAGAGCCCTTCTGGATCAAAACCAACAACCCTAAAATAGGCTTTTAATCTTATACACGATTTTGTCTAGGTGTCAAAAACAACAATTGAGCACATGAGAGTGTAGAGGATACTTTACCCATGCTTGGCATTAATTTTCATTACATTCAAAGACCTGTAGCTACACAAATTTGTTCTTGATAAGGCTGCGGTAGAGAAAGTAGCTTTTGGTGTCTGCTGACACATACTTGAGACTTAGATAAGCAGGAGCAACATAGACTTGGGTTTTTTGAGAGATTGGCTATCCCTTGTAGCCTCCATGCACTAGTCAGGTCAGCTACGTCCCATGGATTGACATTTTATGTTTGTGATTCTCGCTTTGCTAGCATCGATATGGTGATGCTTGGCGTTGGTCGACATTTTGGCACCGTTGCCGAGGACGAGGCAACCTAACTAAAGAGAAACCCAAAACACTCACTTGAATTTCCATTACTTCCTCTAGTTTTGGCTAGAGTAACACATTTTCTATCTTTATCACAAATGAGAGGTGCTTGAGAGTAGAGATACTTGGTAAGGACCTCGGGAGAGTTTGATAGTAGGATGACTAGGTATAGGATCCTTGAGACTGGCTAGTGGTCCGTAAAAGTGTTACCTAGATAGAAAGTGGCGATTTGAGATTGAAAGTTTCATTTTTCACTTTTTGCACTCTTTTTTATGTCCAATAGGAGTAGGGTAAGTAGAAAATCATTAGGAGTGCATCTGGTCAAAGGTGCATTGAAGAATACCAAAAAATTGACAAGTCTATCTTAGGCGCGCCGAAGATAGACAAGGGTTTTTTGAGACTAAAATTGAGAAATTCAACTTTCAAGGTGGTAGATTGGACTTGTTTAGACTGTCCCCATTTGGAAACATTTGGATCACTGAAAGGCTTGGTCAAGCCCAAAATTGGAAAAAACCGTAGACTTCAGAGAAAATCAACAAGAAAAAGTCAAATCAGGGTAAAACTTGAAACCAGGGTGTGGATAAATCCTAAAACCTGTGGGAAAATCAATCTCTGAAGAAAAGAATAAAAAATACTAAAATTTGAAAGAGATTTATCTTCAACGTGCTGAAGATTGAAGATAAAATTCCCACTAGAAGGGATATTTTCCTCAATTTTCAATCCCCAAGTCTATAAGGGTTATAATACAACTCCTAAGCAAGTTTCATCAAATTGGAGTTTTGCAAAAATCAATACACCAAGGGAAGGGAAAACCATCCTTTAGGCTCAAAAAGAGCTAAACACATTAGTAAAGGGTCATACCTTGTGAAATTCATGGTACAAGCTTGAAATCGCTTGAAGAACCCAACCCAAGCCACAAATTGCAAGAAAAAGTGAAAAAAAGAAGATTTATCTTCCGCACGTTGAGGATAAATCTCACACCAGGGAAGTATTTTTGCAAATTTGACATTAGGGTTGTCTTTGGCAGGCCATAAGGACTCCATTTATGAGTTGAAAGTTGAAATTGAGCCTACCTATGAGTGCAGATATCTTCGACGTGCCTAAGATAGCCTAAATAAAATTCACATATTTTTTGCACAAGGAGTCTATTGAAAGATAGAGAAAGAAACTTTTGTATCTTTTTGAATCCCTATTGACCAAATTGACATTAAATTGTGGAATCACATATGGTTTTGAGTGTTGGTATGCAGGGACTCGCGACTTGGTGACGAATTGAGAGCAAAAGAAAAAGCAAAAGCAATGCGATTGAAATCAAGGCCACATTTCCAGGTTTGAAGTATCAGTTCAATTGAGTGAATAAGTCCATAAATGAACCTAATATGTGGTAGAGTTTTGGGAAACTCGATTGACTTAGGAGATAATAGGAGTAGAGCGTCCACAGAAGAGAGTGTAAACCAAGGGAGACCATTAGAAGCTATTGCGGAAGAAGTGCCAGACACTTACTCCGATTGAAGGTGAGACATGTATTCCTTTTCGACTCAATCAAGAACAGGGACCTCGCTCAAATTCAAGCATATCTTGACTTTCTACAAGAACAAGAAATACGAATCCCAAATTTACTTGGACCCAAATGAGGAGTCTGCAGTGCGGATAGGCGACCATACCATTGATTTTTAAGAGGAGTAAAGAGAAAACAAACAGGATGACCTATATGCCAAAATGGAGTACAATATTTCAAGATACAAGACCCTCATTTAGTGGGATAAATGGGGATTAGAGGTCAATACTCTAGTACCCGATAAAGTTGTAAAAGAGGTACCTCCAGTGTTAGAATTAGAAGGGTATGCGTTAATATATGCTAAATCATTAAAACGCATCCCGATTGATAACCCAAGACTTGGAGTTTACTATCACGGAAGAAAAAAATATTAAGGATTTGGTATGCACCACCCGTGCTAGATTATCCCTTGAAAATTGTGTACATCTTCAAGATCACTGAAAAAGGGTTAGCATAACTTCCCACTCATATCTTTAGAGATTGTTACAACAATTACTTCGTTACGATGACCCCAAAAGAGATTGAACAAACCAAGTACCAGAAAAACTCAATCCGCAAAGTAATTATGGAAAGCACATAGGAAATTGATCGGGATGTGGATCCAAATGCTAGATCTTGTGATAGCATGGCCAACCAACAAGGAAGCACAGCAAGGGGTAGTCACCATAATGGTGCCAATAGAGAAAGAAAGACTGAAACCACCTATAACAAGTGAGGAATGAGTGACACAAGGACGAGAAGGGGTCCACATGAGTCATACTTACCAAATAGATGGTTTGAGGGATTAATGGGAGAGACACCGATTAGAAGGGAAAGAGTGGTGTAGAACACAATCGTAGAGTCAGACCACCAGATTTCCAAAAGTGGATCAAAAAATACAGTGGATTGGGGAATCCTCTATGGCCATTTGGCTAGCTTTAGATAGGTTTTGAGAGCTGAGCGCATAACCGACTTCCATATTCATTTTGAGGGGTTTGGGATGACCTTGGAAGGCAAATATTTGACTTGATTTCAAACCATATTGCCCGGATCAATAACCAACTTGCCAACCTTGGCAATGAGATTTGTTGCTACTTGTTCCAAAATGGGAATAAAGCACAATATAGTGGCGCAAAGGGAGAGACTGTAAGGGATAGTGTGAGTCCAATGAGGCAATATATAGACATATGTTTGGAGTTGGAGATTCCAACTGAGGAAAGACTCTCTCATTATTGTTGGAAGGACTATTAAACAAGGAATCACATGCTATCTTGTACATCAAAAACATATGACTTGGGAAGCATGGAGTCCAGACAAGATCGACTTGAGTGATAATTGCAAGATTTATAATGAGGAAAGTAAAGCTAAAGATGCACAAAGCAAAAAAACAACAACGACTATGCCAACACAAGTTGGACCAATTGTTGTGACTCCTACCAGAAATATGGACTTTGCATGGTCCTTGTAAGGAATTCTAATTTTTAGGGATTAAGGCTAATGTTGTGTAGGATTAAGGGGACAAGCGTATTCAAGAAGGTAGTTTTGAGTACACTTTTCTAGCCTTTTTTTTAGACAAATGTAGGATGGGGACCTAAGAGATTACTTTCTCTCTCTAGCCTTTTGAAAATGAAGGGACTAAAGGGGTGTGGCTACACCAACAAAAACTTGGGTCACTAGGAGCCAAAATTTGCCTTTTAAAAAAAAAAAATCATTTTTACTTACTTTTGACTCAAAACTCCCTCCTAGCATATATACATATCTAAAAAACATTTTTTGACCCTTTTTTTAAAGCTACAAGCTTTGAAAGTCCATTTTTTCAAAATCTTCTCCCCCCCCCCAAAAAAAAAACTTTGTTCTCTCCTCCTCCTCCCTTGTCTCTCCCTCCTACCCCTACCTTCCTCCTCCTCCATTATCTCTCCCTCCCCCCCTGTCCCCTTCTCTCCTCCCATCTTTCTCCCTCTCCCTCCCCCTCTCTCTTTTCATCCTTTTCTTCCTCACACAACAGTGGCCATGGTGCTTATGGACATCACAAATTTTTGGCTTCCACCACCACGTACTCCGCACACCAAAAGCGTACATATTTGCTTGCCCATAGCGTTTGCACCGAAGGCCGCATATGAGGGTGATCAAAGGTCATAAGAAGAACGTCGGGGTGCAATGGCACTTCCAGATTGTAAATACAAAGCCATTTGACCCTTTCAACTCCATTTTTGGTTAAACCTAAGGTAGCCTTAGTATATAAGGTACCTAGGTTATTTTGTAAAGAGGACTTTTAATCATAATCAAACTTAGCGCTATCGTCTATTGTGTGTGAGAGAGAAAGAGAGTGAGTGTGAGCTTCATCCTCCCGCTATGCCCGGCTCGCTCAACGCATTGGAGATCCGACTGTACCATTGCTGTAGGCTCGAGGAGAGCTACGCGACAACGCCAAGCATTCCATGCAAGACGAAGCGCACACGCCGACGCATCTACGAGCTATTTGTGGCCGTAAGTGTATCAAATGATGTCTGTTTTTTGCGTGCTAGTAGTCTATAGAATCGTGGCAACGTAAGCTATGCATAGGTACTCATAAATTTCAATTTCGGGCACTTTCAAATTTCAGCTCTGTTATCCTACGCGTTTTCCGCAGATGGGTTTAGAGTGAGGATTTTGAGTGTAGAAGCTTAGGGACAGGTGTATCCTAGTGAGGGGATGGTGTTCCTTAAGTTTCGTAGGAATGTGGCATGATAAAATGAGTTACATTTCGTATGTGTGTATGTGGCTAGGTGGTGTAGTTGAGAGCAGTGAGGTTCTTGATTGTGGTTTAGTTGGCCTTCCTGAGTGTTGTATGTGTAGGATGGTCTCAGCCTGACAAGCTTAAGAGATTTCCTCCGTGTGCCTATCGTGTCATCTGTGTCCTCGATTGACATTATGTTGATCTAGGTACTGTTTGCATGCACTTCATGGGTGTGCAAGTCTCTCCCGTCTAACATTGGCGCCGCTGCCGGGGACACAAGGACCTAAGTAGGTTTCCTACTAACACTCGTGTGATGGTTGCTTGATTTAGTTTCGGCTAAAGAAAGCGTTTTTCTTAAGTGGATCCGGAAGAGGATATTCCGTGATCAAGTGGATAGCCAAGAAGCGTGTGTCTTGCCGAGGGTCTGCGACTAGATAGGTTTAGTTAGGATCTGTGGATTAGAGTAGTTATTGGTGGTCGAGTGATTTGTGAGGTGATAAAAGCGTTTACTAGTCCGTGTGTGACAGTGAAGCGTTTTTCTACTCATAGATGCAAAACCCCATATGATTTGTAGGAGTAGCTTTAGGTAAGTAATCCGATTCTGATCTAGAGCTTGATTGCATTTGAAATCACGGAAAAGTGTGCTTTTGAGGGTAAAAATGCATTAAACAAGCTTTTGTGGATATTTTTGTATGACTGACTGATGTTGTGCATATAAAAGAGCAATTGCAAGGGTTCTGTGAAGAAAACCTGCAATTCTGTAAACATAGACATCCTACGCGTAGGATGTCTCAAGGGGGTTCTGGAGACCAGATTTGAAAATTATGACTGCACCAGTGGGTTCAGAGGGTAGGTTTTACCCTAGTAACGTATTGACTTGGGTGTTTTTCCCTATTTTTGTTGACCAAAAGCCAAAACGCGGAGTAAGAAAACGTAAAATTTCAACAAAGGCTTAATTGAGTGATTTTTGCATGTTTTTGCAATCGTGTAGCATACTTGCACTTGCTGAGAGCATAAGGAAGCATCAGGGACACTTCAGTCTCAAAAAATTAGCAGTAGACATCCTACGCGTAGGATGTCTACAGGGTGATCTGGGCATTTTTTTGAAAATCTGAGGTTACCAGTGTGTTCAGAAGGTAGGTTTTACCTATTTTCACATGCAAAGTGGAAATTTGACCAAATTTTGACAGATCAAAGCCAAAAGACGAGAATTGCCAGACATCCTACCCAAATTGTGTCCAAGGCCTAATTTTGAGACCAAACCATAGGATGACTCCATAGGCATGTTCTAAATGTTATATTGAGTGCATGTGATAAATTTCATCTCATTTGGGTGAGAAAATTGGGTTCAAAGCGGACTTTAGCACTTCTGACTGACAAAAGGCAAGAACAGCTAAAATTTGGGACTTTTGATATCCAAACCAAAATCTGAGCATACCACTGGGTTGCTGACATCAAGGGGAAGTTTTGGGTCAAGTCTGGGGTCAAACAGGCCAAAAAGACATCCTACGCGTAGGATGTCATATGTGTGATTTGGCACTCCAAACTTAATTTTGAGCATACCACAGTGATCAACACCTTAAGGAGAGTATGTAGTTCAAATTTGGGTCAGGAGAGTCTGTCTCCTGCATGATTTTGAGACCAAAATTCTACTTTGACCATATAAGGCTGTCATATAGCCTTAGGCAAGCATCCTAGTCAATTTTGGTCCAATTTGGAGTTGATTTGACTTAGGAATTCATCACAACGGACATCAGGCTTCTGGAACAGATTCTTGATCATTTGACCAGCCTATAGGTGTCAGAATCAAAAAGTAAAAATAGCTGTGAGTTTAGCATATCAAGGGGAAGCTACAGTGCAAGTTTGAGCTGAAATAGATTAAAAAGACATCCTACGCGTAGGATGTCTCCAGCTTGATTTAGGACTCCAAACCAACTTATGAGCACACCACTGTGATCAACACATCAAGGAGAAGCTGGGGTGAAAATCTCAAGTCATTCTGAGCAAAAAGACATCCTACGCGTAGGATGTCTCAAGGCCATTTTTAAGTCCAAATGAAATTCTGAGCATACCACTGTGCTGGTGGACTTAAGGGGAGTCTCTGGACCAAATTATGTTAAATTTTGAGCATATAGACATACTACACGTAGGATGTCTCTAGGCCAATTTTAGGGTCCAACTGTACCTTTGACCATTCAGAAGTATTCACAAAGTCACAGAGATCCCAAATCTTTTTTCAAAATTGAATTTGGACTCATTTTGACCATTCTAAACTGCAATTCACTGTTTTGGCCATAACTTTCACAAACGGTATCGGATCGGAAAAGTTTTTATATCAAAACTTAGCCTAAGAGCGGCTCTACAGATCTTAGAGCAAAATATGAACTAAATGCATGCCTACAGCAGCCATTTAGTTCGACTTTGAAAAAAACATCGTTTGAGGCCTCAAAATTCATCCGGAAGTCAGGGGTGTCTAAAAGCGACAATTGTGACGAGAATTGCTTTTGGACATAGTTTCGACTTTTCCCTAACCAAAGCACTTGAACACAGTGGACTAAGTCTACTTGAACCAAGCAAAATATCTTAAGCCTAGAAATCATGTCTACCCTAGATTCAAATGCAGCTTACACAAGCTTGGAGATCCCGACGATAGAGGAATATCCTCCCACAATGGATCTTCCAAACTTGCAATTGATAAAGACCCATCTTGTTGAGAGAGTTTGGATGATTGGTCATGAGAGTGAAGGACTATATAGATACATTGATGACAATGATGTCAATCTTTATAGGTGCTCAAATACATACCTAGAAGAGATAACGGATTACAAGCTCTTATATGTCTACACATACAGAGTCGACTGTCAATGGAAATCTATAGTTGCCGACAAGTATGGACGAGAACACAGAATTGTAGAAAGCACAAATCCACAGACTGTCCTAGAGAGAGGTGGATATTTGGTCAATGAAGGACCACAAATGCCTCCACCAAACACAAGAATTCCTATAGGAATTCCAGGAAGAGAGCCACCAGGATTCCCTTCAAGAGCGATAACGAGAGAAGGATTGGGAGAGTCTCTGGTTAGACTTATAGACAATCGACGAGTTAGACCATCCCAAGTCCAGAAATGGATAAACAAATACTCCGGAGATAAAGATCTGAGAGATCACGTAGCGGCCTTTAGAAGAGTGATTAGAGCAGAGAAAGTTTCAGATTTTGCGACACAGTTTGCGGGATTTGGATTGACTCTAGAAGATGATGCAGCTACATGGTTTGACTCGGTGGAAAAATGGGATTTTGAGACCCTAGATGAGCTGTTTGAGGAGTTTATTAAAGAATTCTCGCCAAAAGGCATTGCTCACAACACGGTCTCCCAAATCCATAGTTTCAAACAGAAAGAGGATGAATCAGTACGCAAAGCATCATTACGGCTCAAGAGATATGTTAAGCTCTGTCCGAGAGCGGAATTACCTACGCAAGCACGACTGATGCTGATCTTTATCCAGGGAATGAGACATGCGGGCCTTCAGAAGGATCTGCATATGATAAGGAGGATGACGCTAAACGAGTTGATCAAAGAAGCTCTTTATCTAGTGGATAACTGTGAGGCATACAAAGAAAAGGACTTAAAGAGTCAAGGAGATGACACATCCTCTCAGCACAGTGTTTCATAGATAAGTGAGTCCATTGCCAAGCCAACGGCACCTATTGATCAAGAAAAGCTTATCGACGACTTGGTCAAGAGGTTGATTCCTCTTGTAAGGTCTGATTCGAGAGAGCCGAAGTGGTGTGAAATTGAGAGAAAATGGACGAACCATACAGGGGAAGAGTGCTATTATAGCATGGAAAATTCTAGGGAGAGGTATGTACAACCTGTTCCAGAAGCACCTACTCCACCTAGATACATTACGGGGAATGCGCCAAGACCAGTAGGAGTTTTAAGGCCACAGCTTGTCTTAGGACAACAACCTCCGCTACCAGGTGCTAGAATGCAGGTAGACATGAGATACATGCCAATGATGAAAGCATCAAATAAACCAATGCCAGTACCAGCTACAATGTGGTATAGCAACCAAAGTGGGTACTACCCTTCGGAGCAACAAAATCTGAGAGAAACACATGGAGTGGTGAGGCCGGTACAACCTCCACCCCCTGGGTTTCAGTCGAAAGAAAGAAGGTATGAAATGGACGAAAGGACATTGCGGTTCATTGCAAATAACGGCTTATCTAGGTCAAAGCTTGCTTATAACCAAGAGGAAATGCTAAAAGAATCTCCTCAACCAAAGACAGATTGTCACAAAAGTCGTGACAACCACTTGGTCAAACAATGTCCTCATACGGAGATCACTGAAGTAAATGCCTATTGTCTTGAGTGTGGCATCACTCACTTGATCCTCGATTGCCTGAAAAACCCAAACCAGATCAGGAAAATCACGACAAATGTATCAGGGATTGTCCAGCTACCTAGTAGCTCAGAAAATGAAAATGTTGTACCAGTTCAAGTGGTTACGAGAGCACAAGCCCAAAAGAAAGCTGATGAGAATCCAGAGACAAATGATGGACCAAAGACAGACGCACCTAGTCAGAAAACCAAGAGCAAACGAAATAGTTGGAAAGCTAGAAAGACTAGGATGAAAGCACGCAGGGAACGAGAGCAAACTAGCTGAGAAGCTTACCGAAGCTGAGGAGAAGATAAAACAACATGAGAAAAAGGAGGCACCTTCTCTTACACAGATGGTTAAACCTCTAGAAGAACCATCCATGGATGAGAAACCGAGAAGTGCTAGTTCAGGAGGATCTGTGTTGGCAGAGCACAATAATGAGACATTAGATGCCCTCTTGAAAGCCTATGATGCGAGGCTAAAAAAAAACCAAACCCAAGAACACAGGTGGATGACATATCCCTATACGGAACTAGAAAAGCAAAGGTTTGAAATGTGCCATAAAATGATTCAAACAGCCCAAGCTTTACTAGAACCACCAGTTGCAAAACCTGAGGATGTGATCCGTGTCATTCCAACACAAGTAATCCCACCAAACCAGGAACTAAAAGAGCCACATTCTAGTCATGAGCACATACCAAACCTCAAAGACCCAGCATTAGAACCAAGGATAGTACTGAATATCACGGATAACTCTTCCGAGGGATTTCACCAAGCTATACCTGAGGATTGTAAAGAGGTAGATGGTCTTGCAGAATTGTGGAAACAAGTCAGAGAGCAATGAAGTCGATGACCTAAGAAGACAAGTAGACAAGACAGGTGATGAACGAGGAGTGTTTCTACCACCAATAGAGGAATTTGAGACTGGATCTCAAATGAACCTAGACGTGCAATCGTGTTGGGGCGACAAAGGATGTGTACAATCTATGGATAGTCAACCCCATTCGCTAAGAACACTACCGTCCTACATGGGAGAGTACGAGACGAAGTCAGAAGTGGTTGTAGTCCCATCAAAGAGACTGTCTCCCAACAAGCCCATCTATTCAAAGGGGCTAGTAGATATTCTATCTACCCCAGTCATCTGTACAATAATGTTAGCCGAGTTGCTCAGAATAAGACCAAACATGTGGGCTAATGTGGGTAAATGTCTAGAGAAATTTGGTGTAAAAACCCCAATGACTCAAATCGAGGAAGGCATCAAAGAGCTTGAAATGCCTCAACTAAATACTAGGCCAGTGCCATTAAACAAGGTAGGCGAGTATTACGAGGGAGAAGATGGAAACACCACCCTTCCTATGGAATTCAATGGTGTAAAAACCATGGAAATCCTTGACAGTGGAGCTGGTGTGGCCATTGCAACCACAGAGGTTTGGAAAAAATGAGGAAAACCTGCCTTGAAATCCACACGAATGACCCTGCAGCTTGCAGAAGGACACAAGGAAAAGCCCCTAGGACTGCTAGATAAAGTACTTGTTACTTCTTGTGGCATTGAATATGAACACACTTTTGCTGTTGTTGACTTTGGCAAGAAGAAAAACTATGGCATCATTTTGGGAAGACCATTCATGCGACAATTTAAAATGGTCCAAGATTGGGGTTATGAACATATATACCTGAGACATATGGAAACCATAACAAAGATAATCTTGAGGGACCATAGCTATAGGAATGTGACGAGAACACCAGTTGAGGAGTTTGATTCCGCCACAGTGGCAGGATCAGAACTTCCAGCTTGGTTAGGTAAGCCTAAAGAACTTTGGATATGTGGAGCTTCACAATGTGGTAGCTTGAAACATGAGGAATGTATCCTAGAGCGAGCTATGGAGGATAGATACTATATCCCAGAACCATTTCCTGAAGAAGAGTTAGAGCCTTTTGGATGGGAACACATCTTGGCTACTCTGGACGTGTGCGCTGTGGCGGATGCTCCCACAACAAAGTTTTGTGATGAAAATGGCTATGATGTCGTTCCTTATTTTGCAGTGAGTGTAATCCAGGAAAATGAAGAGAACCATACATCAGCAAGCTCTCAAAATAAGGAGCAAACAAAGAAATGTGGAGAATCAAAAGATGAAGAAGACGACGAGTTCTATGACTCTGTAGAACACTTCAAGCTTCAAGAAGATCAACGACCCGGGAATCAATGTCATCGTAACATGAATCAAGTGCATCAAAAGTGGATTCCAAAGTCCTCCGTGAAGACACAGCCACCACAAGCATCCTCATACATGGCTCCTAATAAGGATGCAAAGACTCAGCTAGGAGGAATACGACCAGAGCAACGAGCTAACAATGCTCTAATCAATGGGCTAGAAAAGTTCTCCAAGAAACTACCACCCATGAGCAAACAGACAGTAACTTTCCACTACCAGCCAAAAAATCAAGGGAAAGTACAAGAAGTCAACCTTGCCGGGGATAGTAGCGATAGTGATGAATCTTACGACATCCCCTATCATCAACTCAGGCCATCACTATCACCTCCCCTTCAGCAACAACCATGACAGGTCAAAAGAACAGGACAACAAGTCAAAGTCAAAAAGCTTGACAAATCTGGATACCAAAAAGCCAGATCAGCCAAAAATAGATATGGATCAAGAATACAAAGATCTCTAATGACAAATCACAAGATCCAACACCAAAAGAAAAACAAGGAAAGCGTGCACGAACGGGTAAGAATATCACAAAGTCGCAAGCTTTCCCAACTCAGGTTTGGGTTCCAAAGAAGTTGATTCAAGCACAAAAGAGTTAGGAATTCATTTGGATTCCAAAACAACCACAGTATCGACTTTCAAAGCCTAAATTCCGACCTCAACCAAGCATACAAGGGCCGAAGCAAAGACCACTGTTGACTCACACAACAAAAAGGTGGATCCCAAAGAAGTCTCTTCAAACACAAATGAAGCACGACCAAGTATGGGTTCCCAAACGAGCATCAGCAACAAAACAAGCAAGTATGGGTTCCCAAACGAGCATCAGCATCAGCTTGCTCATTTAGTGGCTCAGCTGCCCGACTCTTGACTCTTATGCCATGATTTTTATGGCGACTTTACTTACTCTCGGGTGCTTTCGACCAAGAATAGGTTTTGAAATTCAAAACTCCCATCCTCGAAGAGAGGATTTGTAAAGGACCATATTGGCAATATTGGTTTCTTTTGCCATACCTGGGTGACCTTGGCTGTCAAAATTTCTTTTTGTTGTTGTTGGTCCCTTGGTTGAGAAGATTGGCTCGCTCCATTCCCCGTAACACTTTGTCTATCATGTCTTGACATTTCTTGAGAGCTAGAGATGACTTCAATCTTCTTCGTTATGTGTTGTTCTTTTGGCACCAATTTGTATCTGCATCGTGTGATTAGCGCGTCTTTGCAGATATCCTTTGCCTTGATTATGACATTGTCCTTGATTTTGCTTTCTGTGAAATTGCGATTATTTTCAAGCTGTAGTCGTTTTCTTGTAGAATGTTTATCTGGCATCTTTGGTAGCCAGATTCTCCGATTTCCGTGATAGTAACCTTGTGCTTGAAGAATTGTAGATGGCACTTCCCATGATGTTTTTGATGTCGTATTGAGATGTACAAGAGTGCCATTTTTGGGATTATTTATCGATGAAGTCCTATGTTGGTATGAATGCCAGTTGGATTTTAAATTTCCTCCATCCCTTTGGTGAGCCTTGTTGGTTGGTCTCCTTTGGTGATATAAATATGAGCTTTGTTTCTTTTGGGGATGCTTTTTGAAACCTTTATCCACCACATAAGCCGAGGTCTGTGGTTTTGGTAACCAAAGTTTCTTTTGACCCTCATAATAGCCTTGCTCTGCTAAGCTGTAGTGGGAGGCTATCCATCCCATGTGTCTACCTTTCGTCAATTGGCTAGGATCATTTACCCATATTGGGTCCTTGACCTTTATTTCTTCAGTTTTAATGTAGACCATTGAAAACCTTTGGCGGCGGTGATCTCGCAATGTAGGGTAATTCAGTTGAAAGGTTTTCTTCGGAGTCTGCTTTTCATGTGGAAGCATGTGGTCAGTTGATATAGAAGCTCTATCTTGAACTTTTTTTGGTTGGACTGAAGACTCTGATTTAAGCGGCTGCTTCTGTTGGTAGGACATTTGTGGGCTCATTTTGGCTTTGCCTTTGTCGGAAGCCGATAATCTTGGAGCAGTAGTAGGTTGGATTTCTTGACAGCTAGTCGTGATGACCATTGTTGAAAATTCAGGTTCTTCTGCCAATGTTTTTGCCCAGTGCTTGGACAAAATCAAATGTGTACTCATTTTGGAGGAATCCACCACTAGGAATTTGTCTTTGATTAACTTTGACCGTAGTTTAAGGGTAGTTTCTTCAATCCCCAAACTTGTGACAGCTATTCCATGTGATATAGGAACCTGTACCTGAATTTCATACAGTTCTGGCTTATCTAGAAGTAACCACAACCCATAAGACATGACATTAGTCGTGGCAGTGCAATCTATCTCTGCTGTAAAATTGAATTTCAGTTTCTCATGCACATCCAACAAGAATTTAATCTTCTTGTTGGCTGCCAAGTAACTGATGTCCTCTTTGCTTTTGGTACTTGTCTTGGACTTTTGTGCCTTGGAAGCTTTGTCATCCTCTTGTATGTTGAACTTCTTTGTCATTTGACTGGTTGTAGCATGTCCCACGTGCTTACTATCTTCTGCTATAACTGCTTGTTGGTGTTCATTGCTAGTTTTTGATTGTGACGCCTTGATTCTTGATTTCAGAACCTCTCTGTCACTATTTACTTCTTCTAGCACTTGAAGGTTATTCAATGGTGACTTTTCTTCTTGGAAATGTTTTGAAGCTTGTGTAGCAAGATGTTGAGGTCGACTCTCTTCTTCTGATGCAATGGTTGCTGTGGCCTTTGGTTTCCATTGTTCCATGGGTTTTTGTACAGTCTCTTCTCGAGAATATTCATTCATATCGTGTATTTCTTGTCCTTGGTAGTCAATCTTGGACTCAGTCATTTCCTATTCTTCTGTGCATTCTATGTCTTTAGTTACATCTTCTTTTAGCTTCTCATACTCTTTGATTTGTTCAATCACCAATGAAGAGTCCACATTAGAGAATTTATTTGGCAGACTTTCAACTTCATCCATTGACTCTATTTGTATGTCTTCCACTTGTGGCGTGGCACTAAGAATTTTTGTTACCTCTGCCACCTCTTCTTGTGTTGGGTCACTATGGTCAGAATCTTGGCTTCTTTTGCTCTCGACCCTTGAACTGCGAGCTTCATATTCATTACCTTGTGGATGCTTTGACTTGTCCTCACTGAGGTTCCTTAAACGATCTTGAATCAACTGATTCAATTGATCTTTTTTGAAAGCCTGATTCTCTATGATAATGTCGTTGACACCCTTGACTTCAAGAAACTATGTCTTGAGCCTATCTTTTGTGCTCTGCGACAAGATCTGCTTCTTTTTTGGAGATCTTGTTGGGGATTCTTTCTTCCGTTCCCTTGTTGTCACTGTCTGAACTTTGCTTTTGGCTTGTTGCTTCTTCTTTTCCATGTAAAGCTTTGTTGGGCAGTCCTTCACTAAATGACCAATGGCACATTGGTCGCAATATGTTGTCATCTCAACATGTGCACCCTTTGAATGAGGCAGCTCTCCATAATACTGTTGATAATGGTTTCCTGTGGTATCTACATACAGATATGACCTCTTCTTTGCATGCATGAACCTGTAGATTACGTCTGACTTAGGTGTATCCACTAGCTTTGTCTCTTTATCCTTCATCGTCTTGTCCTTGAGAAGTTGAAAATAGCTTCCCTCATTGCTTGCATACAAAATCGAATCACTATCCATGCTTTCTAGCAGTTGTAATGATAATTCTTCCATCAGTATATGGTCTTTGACGTGGGGCTTCTGCATAGACTTAGGGATATGTTTTCGAGTTGATTTTGGCGAGGTTTGCGCCGAGGGTGAAGATCGAACCGAATCTTTGTTTTTCGTTTCCCTAGATGGTACTTTTGGATGGGGTCCAAGTATGTGACTTACAGGTTGCCCACAAATGCTAAACTCATCCATATTTTTCACATCGTGTATTTCATAGTGCCTATCGTATTTGTCGACCAGAATGACATCTTGACCTGACCTTCTACATTGGGCATTGTGAATTTCTAGTGGTTTCTCCTCCGGCTCGGCATCTTCGAAGGCTCTTTGAATTTCCACTTGGGCTCCTGAAAAGGACACTGCTTCTTGTAAAGTTGGACTTCTTAATCCCACTCTTGAAGATATAGGGTCTCTTTGTTGAGTTTGAACTCCCCCCATCCGAGAGGGTTCCATATCTAATGTTGGCATCTGTTCAATGTCTGATGATATGACTTGTTGTGCTCTCTTAAGTAGCTCTGGAGACCAAGCTAGTTCTTTTTGAAGTTGGGCTATCTTCATAGCTGGTACTTCTTGTGCTGGTGCGGTGCACGAGACTTGTGTTGTGTCTTTCCATGTTGTGTCTTGTGTTGTGCCTTGTTGTGTGTCATGTGGTGTGTCACTCATTTCTGCATTGACAGTTGTCATTGTTAACTCTTCCAAGTGCGTAGTTAGAGGTAAACCCATGACGAGATGGTATACATTACCACCTTTAGACATGTATTCTTCTCCTCTTGAGCCAAACGCTTCTGCTATAAAGTAATGATTGTTTTCTACAGGAACTTCCTGACTTGTGATAGCCCTCTAGTATCGACCGTCTTCGTCTCCATAGAGGGTACCAATTTTCCGTTTTCCATCTTGTGCTTTGTATAGAAAAATACTTGGAGGATCTGTGTAGAGTTCTGTAAGTTGATCCTTGTACAACATTTCTATCTCATTGTCGATGTATTTTCCGTGCCTCATGTAAATTGATCCTAGACAGTCTTCCATGAAATCTGGATGTGGGTGTAGTACATTCTTCGCTGTTTCAACTTCCACATATTGAGATGTTCGAGTTTCCTCTGTATCTTTCTTTGTTGTGATGTACAAATTCCAATTGTCATCCTCATAGCATGGCAATCCTTTGTAGTATCCAATCAGATAGATCCAAATTTGCTCTCTTGTAATTTCTGTGGATGTGGATGTACTTGAAGCTTCTTCCTGACTAGTCTGATTCCTTTGAGACGCCATTGCTTTCGTCTTGACTCCCTTGTTGTACCTGTTCAGTGATAGCTCTAATTGCTTGCCTTAATGCTAATTAAAATTATTAGCACCCTTGTGTCGGTTTTTTTGCTTGATGTCCTTCAACTTTTGTGGATGTCTTAATCTCTGAGTTTTCTGAACCGGGCTTTGCTTGAACTTCTTGAACTTCTTAGCTCCGTTGCTTGCCAGGGTTGATACTGTCTTGTCTGGCTGCTTGCTTTTCCTAGAGCTTTTTAGCAGGCCTCGATCTAGTGGAAACACTGTGATAAGTTATGCAACTTACCACTATACTGCAACAACTGCTCCCTTTGTAGCGATTCTTGAGTCGAGCTAACCTGTGTTCACTTTAGCACACAATTTGCAAAATTCTATTTAGCTGGCAAACTTTTTCACAATGAATGCAAAAATTCTTGATGTGCCTTTGACGGCCACACTTGTTCCTTGAGCTCGGAAGTGACTTTCAAGTTTGCTTTTAGCTGAACTAAACTTAAGCTAGCACAAGAGAATTATGCACAAGTCGTAGTGATTTGCTAGCAAAAATCTTGTGTTAAAGTTCTCCAAAACTTGCGATTGTTGTTGCAAAATCAAGAGTCCTTGTGTATGGTCTTACTGCTACCAGATTTGTGTATGGACGCTCAAATTTTACACTAGGCCGTAGTTAACTTTTACACCTTCCCGTGGGTGACCAAGGGTTTTCCCAAAAGATAATTTCAATGTGCTAACTTAGCAGTCTTCAAAACCGTGACCGTTTTCTCACAATTCTTTCGAACTATTGGTTTTAGACACTCCCGACTTTCGAATGCATTTTGAGGCCTTAAACGATGTTTTTTTCAAAATAGAACTAAATGGTTTCCGTTGCCGTTGGCATGCATTTAGTTCATGTTTTGCTCTAAGATCTATAGAGTCGCTCTCAGGCTATGTTTTGATTTGTGTTGCGAGTATTGCTTCGGCACATCCCACAATCAGTGCATTTGAAGAGGCGGTGTTCCGCACTTGAAGCTCCTTGGGCACTTTTTGTGTGTTTTGAAGAGCACCATATGAAACGTACACATAGTCCCAGGCAAAGCCAAGCACAACTTATTTCCTGTATTGCTCATTGGCCTTGCTCTTGTTGCGCACATCCCGTGGTGACTGCATTCAAGGAGTCCACACTGCAGATAGAAATATGAAAATAGCCTAGAGCTTTTTGGGCTTGCTCCTTTGGTGTGTATGCCGCTACCAATGCATTGAAAGGGACGCCATTCCCATCATTTAATGCATTCGACAAGCAGCATTTTGGAAAAATTGGTTATGAAGAACATGCCCATGTCATATTGCATCTTTGAAATTAATTTCAAAGCTTCCTCACCTACCCTTGCTTGGCATAACTGGATATAAAAGCAATCCAAGAGACTTTGACTGGTGAGTAACCGTCACTTTTTTTAAGCGCAACACACGTGTCATACTTATCGACCAAGATTGTGCCAAGTGCGACATCTTTTTTCAACAGCCTCTGAACAAAAATAAAAAGCTGTTTTTTGTGCTTGTATCAGCCTCTTGCATAGAGACACATGCCTGCAATTTGGACACTTAGGTGATACCATATGGATAGAGGCCCACATCGGCATCTTGTGTACATACATATGCGTTCAAGATGCACGCGTTTGTGATTGCATCTGGAAAGTGGTCCTCACTTCAGATCCGCTGGAAACAGCCGAGTGTTACCATATACATGTGGTAGTGATGTGTGTAAACACACTAGGACTACCGGGGCATTTTTTTCCCTTTTAGGAGGTTTTTTCTCCCATGCATTGTATATAGGCCCATTACTCTAGAGCTATCCATCTTTCCATTGCACACCAAGTAATACACTCTCTATTGTGTGCCTTGAGCTTCCTTCGTCTTCTCCAAGCTGTGTGCATTTTCCTGCAACCCTAATTCCAACAATTGGTATCAAAGCAGGTTGCGTCCTCCCAACACAAATCAAGCAATACTCGCAACACAAATCAAGCAATACTCGCAACACAAATCTCGCTCTCAGCCAAAATAGTGAAATGTAGTTTAGAATGGTCAAAATGAGTCCAAATTCAATTTTAAAAGAAGATTTGGGATCTTTGTGACACTGTGAACACTCTTGTATGGTCAAAATTACAGTTGGACCCTAAAACTGGCCTAGAGACATCCTACGCGTAGGATGTCTATATTGCTCAGAATTGAACAAAATTTGGTCCAGAGACTCCCCTTAAGTCCAACAACACAATGGTATGCTCAGAATTTTATTTGGACCTAAAAATGGCCTTGAGACATCCTACGCGTAGGATTTCTTTTTGCTCAAAATGAATTGAAATTTTCACCCCAGCTTCTCCTTGATGTGCTGATCACAGTGGTGTGCTCATAAGTTGGTTTGGAATCCTAAATCAAGCTGGAGACATACTACGCGTAGGATGTCTAAGTGCTCAGATTTTGTCCAAACTTGATCCCAAGATTCTTCTAGGGCTCAACAACCCCATGGTATGCTTAGATTTGAATTTGGATGCCAATAGGTCAAGATTTGGGCTGCATAAGCTTCTAGTGCACTCCAAGAATAGGATGTCTGACAATTCTTGTCTTTGCTTGGTAAATAGGCCAAACAAGGTCCAAATTCACTTTTGAAAATAGTTCTGGAATCCTTGAGACACTGGGAACCTCCCTATATGGCTACAATAGAATTTTGACCACTTTATGACCCTAGAGACATCCTACGCGTAGGATGTCTTTTTGCTCTGTTTCAGCTCAAACTTTCATTGTACCTTCCCCTTGATGTGCTAAACTCACAGCTACTTTTACTTTTTGATTCTGACACCTATAGGTTGGTCAAATGATCAAGAATCTTCTCCAGAAGCCTGATGTCTGTTCTGATGAATTCCCAAGTCAAATCAACTCCAAATTTGGACCAAATTTACCTAAGAGGCTTATCTAAGGCTATATGACAGCATGGTATGGTCACAATAGAATTTTGGTTTCAGAATTATGCAATAGACATCCTACGCGTAGGATGTCTTTTTGCTCAGAATGAACCCAAACTTGGACCAAAGATTCCCCTAGTCTTCAACAACCCACTGGTATGCTTAGATTTGAGTTTGGATGTCAAAAGATCCCAAAACTAGCTATTCTTGCCTTTTTCAGTCAAAAATGCTAAAGTCTGTTCAATCTTCCTTTCACTGACCCAAATGAGATGAAATTTATCACATGCACTCAATACAACATTTAGAACATGTCTATGGAGTTATCCTATGGTTTGGTCTCAAAATTAGGCCTTGGACACAATTTGGGTAGGATGTCTGGCAATTCTCGTCTTTTGGCTTTAATCTGTCAAAATTTGGTCAAATTTCCACTTTCCAGGTGAAAATAGGGTAGAACCTACCTTCTAAACACACTGGTAACCTCAGATTTTTCCAAAAAGTGCCCAGATCACCCTGTAGACATACTACGCGTAGGATGTCTACTGCTTATTTTTTCAGACTAAAGTGTCCCTGACGCTTCCTTATGCTCTCAGCATGTGCAAGTATGCTTCACAATTGCAAAAACATGCAAAAATCACTCAATTTAAGCCTTTTCTAAAATTTTACGTTTTCTGACTCCGCCTTTTGGCTTTTGGTCAACAAAAATAGGGAAAAACACTCAAGTCAATATGTTACTAGGGTAAAACCTACCCTCTGAACCCACTGGTAACCTCGTTTCCCCAAATTCCGTGCCAAAAGTGCCCTGGAGACATCCTACGCGTAAAATGTCTACTGTCTTAAATTGTAATTTTTTTTCTGGCAGTAGTATTCCCTATGCTCTGTAGAGCTCTCAGCAATAATCACATAAACTTTTGGACTTCAAATCAGCTTCCAAACACAATTTACCGTCTTTCCTACTTAGCGTTTTCCTCTTCTCTGATGAGACTAACAACAAATAAGACATGCATAAAGTACTATGGATCAGCAATCAAGATATCCTACTTACCCTACTCCTACTCATCAATGTGAGATGGTGATTTTGATGTCTTGGTTGCTTCCTAGCCACACACGGACTCTCAAGTCAACCTACCACCACATCTACCACTCCAACTCCTACTCTCTACACCACAACCTACTACTACCTAATACTACCTAAGACGGAAGATCCAGGCTAGACACACGCTCCCTAGACTCCTCTTAAGACCTAGAGATTCCACCACCCTCTGATCCTATCTAAATGTAAAATAGTACTCTAGCAAGCCAGAGGGACCTCTATCCTCAAGGACTAGTCTCGGTCACCTACTTAGGGCCCTCGTCCCCGGCAACGGTGCCAATGTTGGACGGATACGCCGCGACGGACGTCAGCATAGCGAGAACTCACCTAACATATAATTGTCAACTGAGAACGGAGCTCGACCCGACCCGCAGGCGCGTGGAAGCAAGAAAAGGGTGTCAACCTGTACTTGACTGACTAATGACTACTTCTTACAGAGATATCAAATCTACATGCCATCGGTTCTGTGAATGTGAGAGTCTCCTATGATGCTACCGCAAGCCAAAAGCCCATTAGACGTTCTCGAAACTTTACGAAACTTGAGGGATATCCTATCAACACCAATAGGCCACTCTCCCTAAGGTCCGTGACCAAAAAACCTACCCAATACCCTCCGTGCAAAAAACGCGTAGGATGTCTGGCCGGTTTTTGCAGGTCGAAGTTTCCAAAAACTAAAGTGCCTACTGTGTAGCTCTACTCGCTCTGATCGTGTGGATATGTTGAAATGCAAAAACGGACAACAGTTACTCACCGAAACTCCAAAAGTAGCTCGCGGGTGAATATGCCAAAACACATACGAACGTGCGTGATGTAAGCATCAATGCGTAGCTCTCCTCGTGGGCAACACACTGCTGCTCTCCATTTGCAATTCCGACCACCGTAGCTCCTGTAGCACACACACACACACTCTCTCACTCTCTCGCAGTCTCCCAACAACACAGAAGATCAGGTTATTAGAAGTCTCTTTACAAAGCTTTAGGTTTTGGCTTATATACTAAGCCTTAGAAAACCTAATGTCCGACCAAAATGACTTGATTTGTCCCTAGGCTTCTATAGAGCTTAATTACAACACTGTGAGCTGGCTTTGCTCATCCAACAAGCATATGTGGCCAAAATACAATTGTCGACTTAAAATATGAAGTTCCTGTAAACATTACAAAAGTGGCCGTAATGGCTCAAAATGATAATAACGGGATATTTGATGATGTCCATGAGCTTGTATCTTCACATTATAGCATCCATCTTTGTCTTCATCACTTCATCAGCATCTTTATTTGGAATCTTTAGAGAATCTTTGAGGAATCTTCATGGAATCCTTGTGGAAGCGTTGTCGAAAGGTTGACCTGTCAACAGGACAACACTTGTATCGCTACCCAATACATGTGGCACCCATACAAAGATTGCCAATGAATATAGAGAGACCACAACCAGTATTAGGCCAATAACCCACCACTCCTTGGGAATAATGCTGTATCGGTCAAGTATATGCTACCTGAGGTACAGATGTATGAGCAAGCTCTAGTACTTGTTACTCCATACCCTGAAACAAGCTTTATAACAATGGGAATAGAAGAAGACTGGTATAGCCAACCTTCTCAAGTCCCTATAGAGCCGATGTTTCAAGCACATGTTGAAACAACACCTTTAACTTTATTGCAAATCACGGGGCGAGAGCAGCAATGCCAATGCCCAAACCGAAAACTAGAAATTGGCATAATTGTGGAGTGGATGATCATTGAAAGAATGACTATCCCAAGCCGGATAAGAATCCACGACCTATAGAGGCTTATTGTGAAGCATGTGGACAAAAGGGAGGACACTTTCCTGAATATTGTCCTAGGAATGCAAGCAACAGAGGAAGAATTGCTATAAACATAATTTAAATCATGCCAAGTAGTTCATAAAAAAGGGAACCCATTGTTCTTGTTCAAGTGATGAGCCTAGGACAAGGAGAACAAGCAGAAAAAAGCAAGTGGATCTTACAAATCCAGTAAATCCTCTAAAAGTTCCAAGAAAGAAAGACACAAGAGATACAAATGTAAGAGACAAAAACAACAAAAAGAGACTAAAGAGAAGATACAGAAGGAAACAAAACAAAAAGTTTAGAGTCCTTCAAAAAAATTCAAGAAACCAAAACCAAAATTGGTTGGATTAGTATTGGTCGACCCAAATCTACGAACTAGTTAATGCAGCTCTAGAGGCTTTCCAAGCTGGGTTGAAAGTAGGTCAAACCCTGGAAAATCAATGGAAAAATTATCCAACACCAAATATGGAAGCAACTAGACCTAGAAGTTTACATAAACCTTGTGCAAATCACACAAATCATGATGAAAAAACAAAATCCACAACAGGTTGCGGAAAAAATGGCTAAAAATGAGACTAAAACCATGAAGGAAAGAGTTCAAGAAAAGGACAAGTTGGGAAACATGGAAAATGATAAAGCACCATCACCTAAACTCACTACAACATAACATGAAGATATTGACGCATCATATATCGACGACCATGCCTTTCCACGCGTATATCGATGTAATTAGAGCACGTCGATATGTGTCGCAATGCGTGTCGATATACACGTGGAAAGGCATTCTTTGCCACGCGTATATCGACGGGTATATCGACACTGTTTGCGATGAAAAAAATTTGGGGGAAAAAAGGGAAACCCGCGCGCACAGGGGCCATTTTCGTCTGCTGAAATCTTGGCCGAAACTTGCTGCGCAGGTATTATGTCACTCTCCCCCCCCAACCCCTCTTTCTCTCTCTCTCTACATCGTGTGTGTGTGTGTAGGAAAGAGAGAGAGAGAGAGAGAGAGAGAGAGAGAGAGAGAGAGAGAGAGAGAGAGAGAGAGAGAGAGAGAGAGAGAGAGAGAGAGAGAGAGCGGTGTGTGTGTGTAGGAAAGAGAGAGAGAGAGAGAGAGAGAGAGAGAGAGAGAGAGAGAGAGAGAGAGAGAGAGAATTAATGTATGCGTAGGAAATTAAAATTAAAGAGAGAAATGAAATGAAATGTTATATTAACGTCTTCGAAAGGCCAAAGTGACCTATGAGACAAGAAAGTTACAATGTGGTGGATCTGATACAAAGTAAAAAGATGACAAAATGACAAAATAAAATATTATGGAATCCGAAATTGCTGGGTGTGGACTAAACGGCTAAAACAGCTAGCTGGGATAGGTAGATCATAGGAGATCCAGCATCTGTTGTTGGCGGATCTCATCAATCTCCTCCATGTGTGGTAGTCTGACCGGGCGTTGTGCATGTCGATCCAAAGTGACCTGGATCGTCTGATACAGCCTATGACTTCATTTGACCAGCTCAAAATACATTCGAAACTCAACTCTCACTTTTACACATGAAAGTCCTCTAGGGAGCAACAACAGCGCCGTCGTTGCTCTTAGAGACAAGGTTCCTCCTCAAAAAAGGTTGGGCGGGGGCATATAACAAGCCGTAGTTCAAACGGATAGAAGAAACGCCCAAAATATGAGCCGTTTTTGAAGTCTGGTTGGGTTTTTCTACGGAAAAATGCAAACGGACTTCATAAACGGCTTCTATGCCGTAGGTCAAATCCGGTTGCGTTTTTCTATGCCTACCAAAACCATCCGTAGTCCATTAGGTAGTCTTAAGGCAATGTCAAGAGCGTGTATGGAAAGCCGTAGGTCAAACGAATAGAAGAAACACCAAATACACAAGCCATATGTCAAATCCGATTGCGTTTTTCTATGAAAAAACGCAAACGGACTTCGGAAACTGATTCTACGCCTACCGAAACCATCCATAGTCCATTAAGTAGTCTTAAGAAAATGTCAAGACCGTGTATGGCAAGCTGTAGGTTAAACGGACAGAAAAAACGTTAAATACACAAGCCGTAGGTCAAATCTGGTTGCGTTTTTCTACGAAAAAACGCAAACGGACTTCGGAAATGTCTTCTATGCCTACTGAAACCATCCATAGATGATTAGGTAGTCTTTAGGCAATGTAAAGAGTGCATATGGCAAGCCGTAGGTCAAACGGATAGAAGAAACGCCAAATACACAAGCCGTAGGTCAAATCCGGTTGCGTTTTTCTACGAAAAAACACAAACGGACTTCGGAAATGGCATCTATGCCTATCGAAACCATCCGTGGTTCATTAAGTACTCTTAAAGCAATATCAAGAGCGTGTATGGCAAGCCGTAGGTCAATGGGTTTGAATTAACGCCAAATACACAAGTTGTAGGTCAAATTCGGTTGCGTTTTTCTACGCAAGCCGTAGGTCAATGGGTTTGAATTAACGCCAAATACACAAGCTGTAGGTCAAATCCGGTTGTGTTTTTCTACGAAAAAACGCAAACGGATTTTGAAAATGACTTCTATGCCTACTGAAACTATCTGTAGTCCATTAGGTAGTCTTAAAGCAATTTCAAGAGCGTTTATGGCAAGCCATAGGTCAATGGGTTTGAATTAACGCCAAATACACAAGCCGTAGGTCAAATCTAGTTGCGTTTTTCTACGAAAAGACGCAAACGGATTTCGGAAATGGCTTCTATGCCTACCGAAACCATCCGTAGTCCATTAGATAGTCTTAAGGCAATGTCAAGAGCGTGCATGGAAAGCTGTAGGTCAAACGGACAGAAGAAACATCAAATACACAAGCCGTAGGTCAAATCCGGTTGCGTTTTTCTACGGAAAAACGTAGACTGTCTTCCGAAACTGATTCTATGCCTACCAAACCCATCCGTAGTCCATTAGGTAGTCTTTAGGCAATGTCAAGAGCGCGTATGGAAAGCCGTAGGTCAAACGAATAGAAGAAACACCAAATACACAAGCCATATGTCAAATCCGATTGCGTTTTTCTACGAAAAACGCAGACGAACTTCCAAAACTGATTCTACGCCTACCAAAACCATCCATAGTCCATTAAGTAGTATTAAGACAATGTCAAGACCGTGTATGACAAGCCGTAGGTTAAACGAACAGAAGAAACGTCAAATACATAAGCCGTAGGTCAAATTCGGTTGCGTTTTTCTACGAAAAAAGGCAAACGGACTTCGAAAATGGCTTCAATGCCTACTTAAATCATCCGTAGACGATTAGGTAGTCTTTAGGCAATGTCAAGAGCGTGTATGGCAAGCCATAGGTCAAACGGATAGAAAAAACGCCAAATACACAAGCCGTAGGTCAAATCCGGTTGCGGTTTTCTACGAAAAAACGCAAACGGACTTCGGAAATGGTATCTATGCCTACCGAAACCATCCGTAGTTCATTAAGTACTCTTAAAGCAATGTCAAGAGCGTGTATGGCAAGCCATAGGTCAATGGGTTTGAATTAACGCCAAATACACAAGCTGTAGGTCAAATCCGGTTGCGTTTTTCTACGAAAAAACGCAAACGGATTTTGAAAATGACTTCTATGCCTACTGAAACCATCCGTAGTCCATTAGGTAGTCTTAAAGCAATTTCAAGAGTGCTTATGGCAAGCCGTAGGTTAATGGGTTTGAATTAACGCCAAATACACAAGCCGTAGGTCAAATCCAGTTGCGTTTTTCTACGAAAAGATGCAAACGGATTTCGGAAATGACTTTTATGCCTAGTGAAACCATCCGTAGTCCATTAGGTAGTCTTAAAGCAATGTCAAGAGTGCGTATGGTAAGCCATAGTTCAAACGGATAGAAGAAACGCCAAATACACAAGCCGTAGGTCAAATAGGGAAATAGAAAGAGAGAGAGATAGAGAAGTGGAGAGCGAGACAGAGAGAGAGATAGGGAAATAGGAAAATAGAGAGAGAAAAAGAGATAGCGAGAGCGAAATCGAGAGAGAGAGAAAGAGATATATCCGTTGGATGTTGAAGAAACTATGGAACTAAAAGAGGCAAAGGGGTTTTGCCCGCTACATGCATTGCCATGTAAACCTGGGAGTGCACGTATGTGTCTATCCATATAGGATTTGACCAATAAAGACGAGATTTTGACCCGGTGGTCCTGATCTCCGTACACCTCTGGACCGAGGTGTACGGAGATTGGGCAAGACTAGAGAATGCGAGGTAGTTTACATTGTGAGGAGTATATATATTAAAACAACATTCATAATCATTGTAGATGGCAATGTCATCAACTAACATGGAGGAAAAGATTGCATGCTCGTGCACGCTCTGCAAGTATCAAATCCTACGCAAGCGTAGGATTTGTAATGAGCATGTGCACAAGTACGGAGAGTTTTCTAAAGAAACCGTACAGAATCTATGATACGACTCCTACGGAACGGGCATTGATTTTCGCGACATAGCACCTACATCTGAGAGAGAGAGAGAGAGAGAGAGAAAGGATTATGCGTGAAGTTCTGACCAATATAGAGCCAAGGATGGAAGCAGAAAAGAACTTATAGACAGAAGACGACGGCATGGAGTAGATGTTGGATGCTTTCTTCCAGACAAGCGAGGAGAACGCTAACGAAGTAGCACCAGAAGCCGTGCGCCTATCTCCTGAAGATATGTTGAGGAAGTTGGCACGCCAACCAATTTATGAAGGCGCCAAAATATTGACGCTTCATATTTGTTTGGCGTTTTTGAATCTTCAGTCAGTGTACCGGTGGTCAGATGCAAGCGTCACTGCTTTGTTTAGGTACGTAATTTACAAAAGAGATTTTCCGATTGCAACGGTGACGTGCTTGGAGAGCTTTTTAATTTAATGTGGCTTAAACAGGTTGTTGCGGGAGCAACTTCTCCTGGTTGGCAATGAAATGCCCCCCTCCAGGCCAGACGCAAAGCAACTATTGACCTCAGTTGGCTTGGACTACAACAAGATTCATGCATGTCCAAATGATTGCATTCTTTTTCGCAATGAATTCGCAGATTGTCTGTCGTGTCCTAAGTGCGGAGCAATGCGCTACAAACAAGATGCAGTTGGTGAGATAGTGCCAGCTAAAGTGTTGCGGTATTTCCCTATTATTCCTAGGATAAAAAGCATTTTTCATTGTGGTTCCATTGCAAAGTTGATGCGGTGGAATTCTACGAATAGATCCACTGATGCAACATTTAGGGTGCCTGCGGATTCAAAGGCCTGGAGGCACATTGAAGATACCTGGACACATTTTAAGAGTGAACCACACAATTTGCGTTTGGGCATGGCAATGGATGTAGTCAATCCATTTGGCTTGAGAAGCTCGTCATGGAGCACTTGGCCTGTGTGCCTTATCAATTACAACCTCCTGCCGTGGCTTGCCATCAAGAAGGATCATTTGATATTAAGCTTGATTGTACCTGGTAAGTTCAAGGCAAAAAACATGGATGTTTATCTAGCTCCTCTAGTTGACGAGCTCCAGGAGTTATGGCATGGGATCGACATAGCAGATGCGGTTGAACCAGTAGGACAACAACATGCAAGGATCCATGGACTTCTTATGTGGATTATACATGATTGGCCAGGATACGGAGAAGCTTCTGGTAATGGTTCTTGATTTACAAAATTCTCGCTATTCGCAAGCACTTTGCCTTGGCCTGATTCATGCTTTAATATATGCAGGGCTAATAACTTCGGGATACAATGCATGTACAATTTGCGGGCAATCTTTGGATGTGCACTATTCTGCCTCTCTCCAAAAGACAATTTATCAAGGCCACCACCGTTATCTTCCAGATGGCCATCACTTGCACGAAGGTCAGCTTGGTTGCATCGAATGTCGTCCTATGCATGTACAAGAGTGGCGTCGCCGATGGGAGCAACATGAGGGGCAACCTGTTCCATGAATGAAACGTTTTTCCATTCTCCATATGTTTCCGTACTGGGGTGATCTACTAATTAACCATTTGTTGGATCCAATGCATATATTCAAGAATGTCGGAGAGCTCCTCTGGAAGACAATCATGGGAATGAAAGACAATCGAGCTTCATGAGATGATTTGCAGTCAGTTGGAAAGATGCCAGAGCTGTGGCCTTTCACCAATGCAGCTGGCCAAACAAAACTTCCAAGAGCATTGCTAAAAAACGAAGAGCGACAAGTTAAAAGGGTGATTTCAGAGTTCAGGACGCCAAGAGGATATATGCGATGTCTCAAGATAGAATTCACCCATGACAATCAACTGTCAGGACTGAAATTGCACGACTGGCATAAGTTCTTGCAATTTATTCTTCCAATTGCGATCAAGGGGTGTTTAACGGAGGAAGTGCGGACCTGCATATACAAGATTTCAGAGCTAATGCGGTGGATCTCTTTCAAGGAGATACAGGAGGAATCTATTGCAGTCGCAAGGGCTAACTCCATTGAGGCAGTTTGCATGATTTAGAAGTATCTACCCACGAGCTTCCTAACTATCCAAATGCACTTGATCGTCCATGTAGTAGATGAGGTTGCAGTGGCAGGTACAGTCCACAGCCATTGGATGTTCTTTCTAGAGCGGTTCATGAAAACACTTAAGGGTTTTGTTCGCCAAAAAGCACGTCCAGAGGAGAGCATGACAGAAGGATGGCTGGTGCAAGAGTCTCTTGTATTGACGACCGAATTTCTATCCGTTTCTGACCCAAAAATGCCTCGACTGTGGAGCGATGAGGAGGATGCAAGACTGGTGGGAGAGGAGCTGCAAGGGCAAGGGGTGCCGAAGAAAATGAACGATGCCATGCGAGAAAAGATCATGAAGTTCTATATACTAAATTCAGCGTCGATGCAAAAATGGCTTGAAAGGTACGAAGAAGAGAAAGAGAGACGCAATAGGGAGCGGGAGCGAGAGGATTTCAAGAGAAGCCGAACGACTAGAGGTTTACCCTTGCCAGACTATCTCCCTCCTCTACCTGAATTCCCTACAATGGCATGGTTGGACAAGACAATGAGAGCAGCTTGACAGATCGGAGAACCCATGTCTCTAGAAGAGGAAGAGTTGGCTATTGGATGTGACTGGAAGTATCATACATACATGGCACTGTGGTCGCATGGAAAGTATTTTAGAATACAACAAATTGACAGTAGAAGAAACACGTTTGACAGTGGGGTAATGGTTAGTTTCATGCAAAAGAGCAGGGCTAGTGCCAGAGACACGAATAAGAGCACTAGCAACCTAGATTACTGTGGTCTGGTGTCAGATATCCTGAAAGTAATCTTCAGGCGGTTTGAGATGTTATTGTTGGATGTGAAGTGGTTCAAGGTGATTACTTTTGGTCGCAATGCAACGGTATGTAGAGATGGAAACAAACTTGTGCAAATAAATTCTACAAAGGTTTGGACAAATGCGAGCGACACATTTGCTCTCCCCGAACATTACAAGCAAGTGGTCTTTGTACTGGACCCTCGAGAGCGACAATGGTGGTTTGTGGTTCAGGTTGCTCCAAGAAATAAATAAGTATTTGAAGGGCAAGATCTCCTGGAGGAAAGTCAGTCAGACGACGTCCATACTACTGTGACATTAGATGAGATGGACGAAGGTATGGCAAAGGAAGCTGACAGATATACGAGGGATGATGGGGACGAGCTAGAATTGACACTTGTAGATGAAGATGTAATGGATGAAGACAATCTGCCAGAACGAGTTGGGGCAGAGTTATGTTTGCAGTTAGAGATAGACGATGAAACGGTGCAAGATCTTATCGATGATGCCTCACTCGTTGAGGCCTAGGCCTGTAAGTGTTTGTGTGAAGACGTTGATTTAAAATTAAGCATAAAGTTAATTAAAACAACTGTGTTCTGACGCTTTATTTTACTTTCTTTGTGCAGGACTTTAGTATGGCAGACCAGTTTCCAGATCCCGCTTCTATGAGTGCAGATGCATTCATGGGCTTCGTTACACAGATGATGCCTGCTCAGATGACAGAGGATTCTCAGTACTGGGTAGCCAGAGGCACGGGTACTACGCCTCCGGGCTTCACACCCGAGGGCCTGACGCCTAGGGGGGGGACACCTATGGGAGGGGGGATGCCTATGGATACGACGCCTGCTTCTCCCATCACGGCTGCTTGGACACGTAGGGGTGGGGCAGAGGCGGGTACGTCCTCATCTCTGCAGCACAGGCGCATTCACCGATCTCGGTGATCGTCAGGTGGAGGTGGTGGTTGCTATGGAGGAGGGTCCACAGATGCTTCGACGCCTCCTCGCTCATGACCCCCGTCCTACCCAGGCACACCTCTCGACACACCTCTTGGCACACCTCGGACACTTTGGGGGGCACACGATTCTAGTGCCTCCAAGCTCTATACTGTATGACTAGATGGTTCCGTTGTCATGGATAGAGTCGGAACTGAGATGAGACAGCGGATTCGCCAGCTTGCGGAGCTACAGTTTTTGACCAGCATTCTGACGTCTTGGGATCAGCAGGAAAAGGACAAAGTCACTTACATAGTGGAGACCATCCTGAGAGAGTACCAGCCTGCTCCGGGTTCTGACGTTGTTCCAAGGAGGTGGATCAAGGGTGTTGCACGGGACACCGTGAAACATCGACGAGATGCAGCTCGGAAGGCTTTCAGGACCGGCTCGCCGAAGTCTTCGGGCATCCCACACGAGACGTGGCTGCAGATCAGGGAGGATGAGCGGACAACGGCCACGCGGTTCAGACAGCAGCGTGAGGCCGTGCAGATACGACAGATGACCAGGGGGACATCTCATCTTGGCAACGGAGGCTTCGACACCTTTCGCTATGAGTTTGTGAGTTTCTAATCCAATCTTAACTATGGCGTTTTTTAAAACGCGATGAATCATGTATTCTTATTACTCTGATTCTTGTATATAACACAAAATCTTGCGATGCATCGAGCCCCGACACGTCAGGAGGAGTCACATGGATATCGCAGAGGTATCTATGAAGTATTGAATGATCTTGATGCTTCAGGAGAGCCTGTAGACTGGGCGGCCTTACAGTCTCGCTGATCGCTTGAGGTGAGACGTTAATATGTGTGAGTTGATTTAATTAAGTATATGATGAGAAGTAATATCAATACTATTGACCGCTGGGTCAACAACACAACATAACTCATGTTTCGTACCAAGGTCTTATCTTTTGTGAGTTATGAAATGCTGTGGATCGATTATGGCTATAAACGTCATTTGTAATGAGGAGTTATTCTAGTTTTAGAGGTCGGGGTGCAATGGCACTTCCAGATTGTAAATACAAAGCCATTTGACCCTTTCAACCCCATTTTTGGTTAAACCTAAGGTAGCCTTAGTATATAAGGTACCTAGGTCATTTTGTAAAGAAGAAGACTTTAACCATAATCAAAACTTTAGTGTTGCCGTCTACTGTGTGTGAGAGAGAAAGAGAGAGAGCGTGAGCTTCATCCTCTCGCTACGCCCGGCTCGCTCAACGCATTGGAGATCCGACTACACCATTGCTGTAGGCTCGAGGAGAGCTACGCGACAACGCCAAGCATTCCACGCGAGAAGAAGCGCACACGCCGACGCATCTACGAGCTATTTGTGGCCGTAAGTGTATCAAACGATGTCTGTATTTTGTGTGCTAATAGTCTATAGAATCGTGGCGACATAAGCTACACATAGGTACTCATAAATTTCAATTTCGGGCACTTTCAAATTTTTGCTCTGTCATCCTATGCGTTTTCCGCAGATGGGTTTAGAGTGAGGGTTTTGAGTGTAGAAGCTTAGGGAAAGGTGTATTCTAGTGAGGGGATGGTGTTCCTTAAGTTTCGTACGAATCTGGCATGATTAGGTGAGTTACCTTCCGTATGTGTGTATGTGGCTAGGTGGTGTAGTTGAGAGCAGTGAGGTTCTTGATTGTGGTTTAGTTGGCCTTCCAGAGTGTTGTATGTGTAGGATGGTCTCAGCGTGACAAGCTAAATAGATTTCCTCCGTGTGCCTATCATGTCATCTGTGTCCTCGATTGACATTATGTTGATCTAGGTAGTGTTTGCATGGACTTCATGGGTGTGTCAGTCGCTCCCCGTCCAACATTGGCGCCGCTGCCGGGGACACAAGGACCTAAGTAGGTTTTCTACTAACACTCATGTGATGGTTGCTTAATTTAGTTTCGGCTAAAGAAAGCGTTTTTCTTAAGTGGATCCGAAAGAGGATATTCCGCGATCAAGTGGATAGCCAGGAAGCGTGTGTCTTGTCGAGGGTCTGCGACTAGATAGGTTTAGTAAGGATCTGTGGATTAGAGTAGTTGTTGGTGGTCGAGTGATATGTGAGGTGATAAAAGCCTTTACTAGTTCGTGGGTGGCAGTGAAGCGTTTTTCTACTCATAGATGCAAAACCCCATATGATTTGTAGGAGTAGCTTTAGGTAAGTTATCCGATTCTGATCTAGAGCTATTCAGCACTGAATTATTTGCTAAAGTGCTTGATTGCATTTGAAATCACGAAAAAGTGTGCTTTTGAGGGTAAAAATGCATTAAACAAGCTTTTGTGGATATTTTTGTATGATTGACTGATGTTGTGCATATAAAAGAGCATTTGCGAGGGTTCTGTGAAGAAAACCTACAATTATGTAAACATAGACATCCTACGCGTAGGATGTCTCAAGGGGGTTCTGGAGACCAAATTTGATGCACCAGTGGGTTCAGAGGGTAGGTTTTACCTTAGAGGGTAGGTCGACAAGTATGGACGAGAATACAGAGTTGTAGAAAGTACAAATCCACAGACTGTACTAGAAAGAGGTGGATATTTGGTCAATAAAGGACCACAAATGCCTCCACCAAACACGAGAATTCCTATAGGAATTCCAGGAAGAGAGCCACCAGGATTCCCTTCAAGAGTGATAACTAGAGAAGGATTGGGAGAGTCTCTGGTTAGACTTGTAGACAATCGACGAGTTAGACCATCCCAAGTCCAGAAATGGGTAAACAGAAAATACTCCGGAGATAAAGATCCGAGAGATCACGTAGCGGCTTTTAGAAGAGTGATTAGAGCAGAGGAAGTTTCAGATTTTGCGACACAGTTTGTGGGATTTGGATTCACTCTAGAAGATGATGCAGCTACATGGTTCGACTTTGTGGAAAATTGGGATTTTGAGACCCTAGATGAGCTGTTTGAGGAGTTTATTGAAGAATTCTCGCCAAAAGGCATTGCTCACAACACGGTCTCGCAAATCCATAGATTCAAACAGAAAGAGAATGAATCAGTACGTAAAGCATCATTACGGCTCAAGAGATATGTTAAGCTCTGTCCGAGAGCGGAATTACCTACGCAAGCACGACTGATGCTGATCTTTATCCAGGGAATGAGACATGCGGGCCTTCAGAAGGATCTGCATATGATAAGGAGGATGACGCTAAACGAGTTGATCAAAGAAGCTCTTTATCTAGTGGATAATTGTGAGGCATACAAAGAAAAGGACTTAAAGAGTCAAGGAGATGACACATCCTCTCAGCACAGTGTTTCACAGATAAGTGAGTCCATTGCCAAGCCAACAGCACCTATTGATCAAGAAAAGCTTATCGACGACTTGGTCAAGAGGTTGATTCCTCTTGTAAGGTCTGATTCGGGAGAGCCGAAGTGGTGTGAAATTGAGAGAAAATGGACGAACCATACGGGGGAACAGTGCTATTATAGCATGGAAAATGCTAGGGAGAGGTATATACAACCTATTCTAGAAGCACCTACTCCACCTAGATACATTACGGGGAATGCGCCAAGACCAGTAGGAGTTTTAAGGCCACAGCTTGTCTTAGGACAACAACCTCCGCTGCCAGGTGCTAGAATGCCGGTAGACATGAGATACATGCCAATGATGGAAGCATCAAATAAACCAATGCCAGTACCAGCTCCAATGTGGTATAGCAACCAAAGTGAGTACTACCCTTCGGAGAAACAAAATGTGAGAGAAAGACATGGAGTGGTGAGGCCGGTACAGCCTCCACCTCCTGGGTTTCAGTCAAAAGAAAGAAGGTATGAAATGGACGAAAGGACATTATGATTCATTGCAAATAGCGGCCGGGCTAGGTCAAAGCTTGCTTATAGCCAAGAGGAAATGCTAAAAGAATCTCCTCAACCAGAGATAGATTGTCACAAAAGTCGTGACAACCACTTGGTCAAACAATGTCCTCCTCATACGAAGATCATTGAAGTAAATTCCTATTGTCTTGAGTGTGGCATCACTCACTTGATCCCCGATTGCCCAAAAAACCCAAACCAAATTAGGAAAATCATGACAAATATAGTAGGGATTGTTCAGCTCCCTAGTAGCTCAGAAAATGAAAATGTTGTACCAGTTCAAGTAGTTACGAGAGCACAAGCTCAAAAGAAAGCTGATGAGAATCCAGAGACAAAGAACACGGAAAGTGACACGAGTCCAAAGACAGATGATGGACCAAAGACAGATGCACCTAGTCAGAAAACCAACAGGGAACGAGAGCAAAAAACCCTAGTTGAGAATCTTACCAAAGCTGAGGAGAAGATAAAACAACATGAGGAAAAGGAGGCCACTTCTCTTACACAGATGGTTAAACCTCTAGAAGAACCATCCACGAATGAGAAACGAAAAGTGCTAGTTCAGGATGATCTGTGTTGGCAGAGAAGGTTAATGAGACATTAGATGCCCTCTTGAAAGTCTATGATGAAAGGCTCAAAAACAACCAAACCCAAGAACACAGGTGGATGACATATCCCTGTGCGAAACGAGAAAAGCAAAAATTTGAAATGTGCCAGAAAATGATTCAAACAGCCCAAGCTTTACTAGAACCACCAGTTGCAAAACCTGACGATGTGATCCGTGTCATGCCTACACAAGTAATCCCACCAAACCAGGAACTAAAAGAGCCAAATTCTAGTCATGAGCACAGACCAAACCTCAAAGACCCAACATTAGAACCAAGGATAGTACTGAATACCACAGATTACTCTTCCGAGGGATTTCACCAAGCTATACCTGAGGATTGTAAAGAGGTAGATGGTCTTGAATAATTGTGGAAACAAGTCAGAGAGGCCAATGAAGCCGATGAACCAAGAAGACGAGTAGACAAGACTGGTGCTGAGCGAGGAGTGTTTCTACCTCCAATAGAGAAATTTGAGACTGGATCTCAAATGAATCTAAACGTGTGATCGTATTGGGGTGACAAAGGATCTGTACAATCTATGGATAGTCGACCCCATTTGCTAAGAACACTACCGTCCTACATGGGAGAGTACGAGACCAAGTCAGATGTGGTTGCAGTTCCATCACAGCGACTGTCTCCCAACAAGGCCATTGATTCAAAGGGGCTAGTAGATATTCTATCTACCCCAGACACCTGTACAATAATGTTAGCCGAGTTTATCAGAATAAGACCAAACATGTGGGCTAATGTGGGTAAATGTCTAGAGAAATTTGGTGTAAAAACCCCAATGACTCAAATCGAGGAAGGCATCAAAGAGCTTGAAATGCCTCAACTAAATACTAGGCTAAAGCCATTAAACAAGGTAGGAGAGTATTACGAGGGAGAAGATGGAAACACCACCCTTCCTTTGGAATTCAATGGTGTAAAAACCATGCCAATGCTTGACAGTGGAGCTGGTGTGGCCATTGCAACCAAAGAGGTTTGGAAAAAATGGGGAAAACCTGCCTTGATATCCACACGAATGACCCTGCAGCTTGCATACGGACACAAGGAAAAGCCCCTAGGATTGCTAGAAAAAGTACTTGTTACTTCTTGTGGCATTGAATATGAACACACTTTTGCTGTTGTTGACTTTGGCAAGAAGAACAACTATGACATCATTCTGGGAAGACCATTCATGCGACAATTGAAAATGGTCCAAGATTGGGGTTATGACCATATATACCTGAGACATATGGAAACCATAACAAAGATAAACTTGAGTGACCATAGCTATAGGGATGTGACGAGAACACCAGTTGAGGAGTTTGATTCCACCACAGTAGCAGGATCAGAACCTCCAGCTTGGTTAGGTAAGCCTAAAGAACTGTGGATGTGTGGAGCTTCACAATGTGGAAGCTTGAAACGTGAGGAATGTATCCTAGAGTGGGTTATAGTGGATAGGGACTATATCCCAGAACCATTTCCTGAAGAAGAGTTAGAGCCTTTTGGATGGGAACACATCTTGGCTACTCTGGACGTGTGCGCCGTGGAGGATGCTCCCACAACAAAGTTTTGTGATGAAAATGGCTATGATGTCGTTCCTTATTTTGCAGTGAGTGTAATCTAGGAAAACAAAGAGAACCAGACATCAACAAGCTCTCGAAATAAGGAGCAAACAAAGAAATGTGGAGAATCAAAAGATGAAGAAGACGACGAGTTCTATGACTCTGTAGAACACTTTGAGCTTCAAGAAGATCAACGACCCGGGAATCAATGTCATCGCTACATGAATAAAGTGCATCAAAAGTGGATTCCAAAGTCCTCGGTGAAGACACAGCCACCACAAGCATCCTTATACAGGGCTCCTAATAAGGATGCAAAGACTCAGCTAGGAGGAATACGACCAGAGCAACGAGCTAACAATGCTCTAATCAATGGGCTAGAAAAGTTCTCCAAGAAACTACCACCCACGAGCAAACAGAGAGTAACTTTTCACTACAAGCCAAAAAATCAAGGAAAAGTACAAGAAGTCAACCTTGCTGAGGATAGTAGCGATAGTGATGAATCTTACAACATCCCCTATCATCAACTCAGGCCATCACTATCACCAACCCCTTCAACAACAACCATGACAGGTCAAAATAATAGGACAACAAGTCAAAGCCAAAAAGCTCGACAAATCTGGATACCAAAAAGCCAGATCGGCCAAAAACAGATATGGATCAAGAAGACAAAGATCTCTAATGACAAATCACAAGATCCAACACCAAAACAAAAGCAAGGAAAGCGTGCACCAACGGGTAAGAATATCACAAAATTGCAAGCTTTCACAACTCAAGTTTGGGCTCCAACGAAGTTGATTCAAGCACAAAAAAGTCAGGAATTCATTTGGATTCCAAAACAACCACAGTATCAACTTTCAAAGCTTGAATCCCGTCCCCAACCAAGCGTACAAGGGCTGAAGCAAAGACCACTATCGACTCACACAACAAAAAGGTGGATCCCAAAGAAGTCTCTTCAATCACAAACGAATCACGGGCAAGTATGGGTTCCCAAATGAGCGTCAGCAACAAAACAACCAATAATCGCAAAGAAATGGGTCTCAAAGAAGAACAACAAAACTGTTGTGTGTGCATCGTCGCTTGAATTCTTACAATTCTTCCTACGATTATAGTACAGTTAGAAGAGAGCAAGTCGCTTCAATCAAGAAACGGTACAGGAGCTTCAAAGACCATTACATTGCTTAGAATAGGAAGCCTCGCCAACAAATGCCAATAAGCAAATTGCTTATACCCACATCTTGCACAACATAAATCTTTTCCATGCATTGACTGTGTATGCATAATAGGGCTACATTACAAGGCCTGCATAGGCACAACTTTTAATTGCCCAAGCACAACACATACCCTTTGCGATACCCTATCGTAAAGGATGACTCCAAATAGGAAGGGGGGAGGCATTCTGAATGCGGACCTAACATTATGCCTATTAGAGGGCAATGTTTTGTGAGAGGCATTGAATTTTTGCGTTTTATTGTGATATTTTTTTGACGAAATTTAGAGTATATGCCCTCATAGTAGTGTCACAGAGGAGTATGGGGACAAAATCCATATATGAGCCCCTAGGGACATGTGTATAGTGTACATAGCATTTAGATTTCTATTTGAATGATTTTTCTTCTGATTGATTTTTTAAAGATTTTCTTTGTTTATTATTTAAAAAAAATAAAAAAATCCATAATCCACATGAAGAAAAGACTGACGAGAGGCCTGAGCACTACAAAGAGAAGAAGGTACAGGAAAACGATGAAACTTCACAAAGTATGTCTCAGCAACCACTACAACAGCTAAAGAACTTGTCACAAAGTAGTGTCAACATGCAACCTACAAGTCATACAAGTCAGAGTTGAGTAGCTAAGCCACAAAATGAGTGAGGTGTTAGTCCCAAAGCTTCAAGTAATATATTCTGTGGTCTAAGTGTCTTAGCTATTCTAGGTACTGCTCAAGCTGGAAGAGTTGAGCATATTTACGTTGTGTCGCTTATGCTGGTAGGTGAGCAAAAGAGTCGAAGTCTAAGTACTTAAGTCTGGTGAAGTGAAGGAGAAGGTCCAAAAGACACTCGCGTACTGAGCACAGTGAGATACGAGTGGAGAAACTTCTACATCGATAACCCTTCTTGGAAAGGTGGAAGCTATTGAGACATCTTTTGATGTCACACGTGCTACATTTATTCCTCGAAACACCCATCATCTCCTTCTTTCACATTGCATGCTTTTGTTGACAAATTTCTCATATGCATATAGAGTGTCCCATAATTGGCACTTGCATCAGGCACTCTTTCCGTGTTTCACCCAAGCACTCACCTTTCATGAACATGTACTTCACGTTCAACTGCTCAACTCCAATAAGAGCGTATACCAAAGGCATTTTTTTTCCCACCGGGTTTTTTTTCCTTTGGTCATCCAGGTTTTAGACCCTAATCTAAAGACACCTATCACCATCCTCTTGTACATATTCCTTCTATATCAACAATAAGGAAATGCTACTCAAATCAATTGACAAATGAATTAAAGCACCAATTTCAGATCATAGCATACTTCTCCTCCATGGCGAGTCGAAGAATGGCCTACAATGACAAAGCTGCAAACAAAACTAACAACATGATTGCACAGGAACAAAGAAGTCCCCAATGAAGAAGAGCAGACATAAAAGTAATTAGAGGATATCAAAAGCTTGTCCTTGATAATGCGCATCGAATGCTCGGTAGGGTTTTGAACCTCAAATTAGAATAACTAAGTCCTGGATTCGGCCTGACAGACAGACTTTGCATTGGAGTGCAACTTGGCCTAAAGAAGTTCAGGGTTTAGCCATACAATTTCTACAAAATCCTTACAAAGTTTTCATTGGCTCACAAGATCAAAAAGCCAATCACTCAATTCTATAGATTGTAGAAGTTGTTTCTGAGAATCACAAATACTCTGAATTCACAGATTTGCTGGAGCAAATGATGGATGGAGCTTTCTCTATCCATGATGATAAGAGTCAAGTTAAATGACATTGGGTTCTTTTTGAATTTAGATCTGGAAGTAGACCCATAATGATAGAAACAGATGCTGCAACTCGGAGCGTGGATGTGAAAGACATAAAGTTCGTCATCAATTATGATTTTCCTGAATCATGTGAAGACTATGTACATAGGATTGGACGAACAAGACAAGCTACTGCAAACGCTATAGTCTATACTTTCTTTAAAACAACAAAACGACAGCAAAGACCACATCACCATCAACAATCAGGTCATGTCGGGGAAGACATGAACGCGGAAGGGGGGAATGTTGACCGCTGCGTCAACAAAACAACATAACTCAAGTTTCGTACCAAAGTCTTATCTTTTGTGAGTTATGAAATGCTGCAGATTATGGCGATAAACGTCATTTGTAATGAGTAGTTATTCTAGTTTCAGAAGCCGGGGTGCAATGGCACTTCCAGATTGTAAGTACAAAGCCATTTGACCCTTTCAACCCCATTTTTGGTTAAACCTAAGGTAGCCTTAGTATATAAGGTACCTAGGTCATTTTGTAAAGAAGAAGAATTTAATCATAATCAAAACTTTAGCGCTGCCGTCTACTGTGTGTGAGAGAGAAAGAGAGAGAGCGTGAGCTTCATCCTCTCGCTACGCCCGGATCACTCAACGCATTGGAGATCCGACTGTACCATTGATGTAGACTCGAGGAGAGCTACGCGACAACGCCAAGAATTCCACGCGAGAAGAAGCGCACACGCCGACGCATCTACGAGCTATTTGTGGCCGTAAGTGTATCAAACGATGTCTGTTTACTGCATGCTAGTAGTCTATAGAATTGTGGCGACATAAGCTACGCATAGGTACTCATAAATTTTAGTTTCGGGCACTTTCAAATTTTTGCTCTGTCATCCTACGCGTTTTCTGCAGATGCGTTTAGAGTGAGAGTTTTGAGTGTAGAAGTTTAGGGACAGGTGTATCCTAGTGAGGGGATGGTGTTCCTTAAGTTTCGTACGAATCTGGCATGATTAGGTGAGTTACCTTTTGTATGTGTGTATGTGGCTAGGTGGTGTAGTTGAGAGCAGTGAGGTTCTTGATTGTGGTTTAGTTGGCCTTCCAGAGTGTTGTATGTGTAGGATGGTCTCAGCGTGACAAGCTAAAGAGATTTCCTCCATGTGCCTATCGTGTCATCTGTGTCCTCGATTGACATTATGTTGATCTAGGTAGTGTTTGCATGCACTTCATGGGTATGTGAGTCACTCCCGTTCAACAAATACTAATTTTGTGAGTTGTCCTATGTGCAGGTTGTGACGCCTAGTCATCAATGGACCGGATTTGATATATATGCTATGTGAGACACAGACACGCTTCTGTGTCTCCTTTTGTATAGACATATATATATGGTTATGATTATTGTTCAGACAGTTATTGTTTTCCTTATGGTTATGGTTATTGTCATTGTCATTGTATAGACATGGTTATTTCTCCTATTCTTGTATAGACATAGTTATGGTTCAGGTTTTGTTTATGGTTATGTTTAACTTTCTGGTTATGCTTATGGTTATTTAATTTTGTTTCTGGTTATGATCAAAGTGGTTATATTGGTCGGTTATGGTTTTAAGTTATGGTTATGGTTCGTTATGGTTATGCTTTTAAGTTATGGTTATGGTTCGTTATGGTCATTGGCCTTAAATCTCATGTGAGATCCTACATGGATAGCATGTAGGAGGCATATACATGATTTTTTTTTTGAAAAGTTTATGTAAAAACGAAGGGAACTCTGCCAAAAATTTTGCGGGAGCACAGTTGATTTTGGTGCTGCTCGCTTTCTTGGGCAGAGGGCAGGAAGTCTGGTTGTGGTGGATGTGTCCATCTTTTCACTGAGAACAAGCCAAGCTACCTGCCCTCTACCCAAGAAATTTTTTTTCTGTTATGGTCGTCGATATATGCATCTATATATCCATCCATATCTGCGTCGCTATCTGCATCCATATCTACGTCGCTATCTACGTCTATAACTGCGTCCATATCTGTGTCGCAAATAAAGCCTTTCCACGCAGATAGCGACGCAAATAGCGACAGTTTCACAGGGACGTAGATATCGACGCAGATATCGACGCGGGGTGTCGATATCTGCGTCGATGACACTTTTTTTTGTTGTAGTGACTAGAAGTTTCTGATATAGCAATGAAGGATGGGATGAGGTGCCAATAGTTGAAGGAGATTGGCGGGCTACCTATGGAAAAGGGTTAGAGAAGCCAAAGATGGGAATATAACCTTGAAATCATCTCCAATTGAGGAAGTTCAATTTGATAGATTCCTCATGGAACTCGATAAACAATCATAATATGGAGATTGGGGATCCGAACCAGCCAGGCTCTTGGAAAGCTTCCCGTGGGATTCACCATCATCAAAAAGTTACTACACCCTATAAGTATAGGGGAGGGTTTTTTTTTAACAAGTTACATAAGCGTATATAGGGGCATGCCCCCAATAATTTATCTCCCAAGCTTAAAACTAATCAAGGGGGTATCATATTTATGGGGGAGGGGGGAAGACGTCCAAAAAGGAAAAAATGAGAGGAAGTTTTTGTGTTTCAAAATTATGGCTTCCCAAAAGAGACCGGCCTCAAACTTGTGAGTTAATATCTACAAAGATACATGCAAGAACTAACACCATTTTGTATCAACTGCTTGTTTTAAAATTATAGTTCATTTGTTGAGGGATGAAAGTTATAAAGAGTTTATATAGATGCAAATTTACATGGAGAACCTAGCACAACTTTATAACTATGTTTTTAGAGTAATTAGGACGAGTAGCTAGAGTGCAAACTGAACGGGCACATAGTTTGAAAGTCAAACTAACACACATTGAGGGTACATCTAAGTTATCAACATAAGTGGTTCCTTAGTATGTTGCCAATAACTATACTACATGATCTTTGACTAGTTTTACTAAATTAGATCATGTGCGGCCTAAATTTTATATGTAAGATAGGGGTATGACAGTTTTCTGCATTGATAGTGATATAATCGTAGAAAGGGGGGTCATATTCCCTAATATGAGTCATATATAGGGGTTTTATCAAAGTTGTCCACTCGCAGGTGGCATTCCGTTTTGTTAGTGGATCGAATCCCTGGAGGAAAGCTGGAACTTTGCAGATGCTACCATCCTACTTAGGAGAGAATGAAGAGAAATCAATGGTCTGCAAAACAACCAAACTAGAAAGGCCAAGATAAAAGTTGGATGTGGCTAATCTACAATCCATTATGTCAACACCAGTTCAATGCAAAATCACTTTGGGAGAACTACTGAGATTAAAATCACAGTTGTGGGAGATATACAAACCACCATGGAGAAGATGGGGCTAAAAGAAGCATCTCCAATGGACTTGGAAAAATAGAAAAACAAAGAAATACATACTAAAATTGTCAAGTCATTACCTATAAACAAAGTAGGAGACTACTGCGAAGGGAATGATGGAAACACTACCCTTCCAATATAGTAAAATGAGATAACTACCATGGATATTCTAGACAGTGGGGCAGACATTGCCATAGCAACCAAATCTATCTAGGAAGCTTGGGGAAAACCGGCAATTAGGCAAACAAGAATGAAACCGCAATTGGAAGATGGACACATAAAGAAACCAATGGGCTTACTTGAGAATGTGATAGTCACTTCCTACGGAATTGACTACCAACAGACTTTTTTCATTGTAGATTTTGGAAAGAAACTCAACTATGAAATCATCTTGGGAAGACCATATATGAGACAAATACAACTAGTTCAAGATTGGGGCAACAATTATCTCTAACTGAAACAAGTAGGGGCAATCACCCGAGTGAACTTGAAAGTTCATTCCTACAGGGATGTCTTGAGGAGACCAATACAAGAATTAGACTTTGAGACCTCTGTAGAGACTAAACTACCTTCAGGGATACATAATGACACCCCAATTTGGATGTGTGAGAATTCTTAGTCGGGGTGTTTGCAAAGGGAAGACTACAATCTAAACACAGAGGTCAATAACACAGAATTTATACCGGAACCATTCCCTGAACATTTGCTCAAACCCTTTGAATGGACTCCGATCCTGGTCACAATGGATGTATGTGTTAATGAATCAACACCTATAAAATTCTGTGATGCAAAAGGCTACCACATAATCCCTATCCAAATGGTATTCATCGAGATGATTGAGAAGCAACATCTCTTTTTGGATCACTACTATGATTCCATGGATGAGTTGGAAGAAGAGACGATTACAAATAAAGATTTTGACTCAAAAGAAGAGCATGTAAGGGCCAAACTTCTACTCTGACAAGGGGAAGAAATATTTCTTGAGTTTCCAAACCAGCATCAAAGAGGTCAAGAGAGATACCACAGAAAGCGAGAAAAAAACTTGAGGAAGAAAATTACAAAACAACCGTTGGATACCAATACTCAATTCTTAATGAAAGTAAACACCATGGATTGCATAAAAGACAAGGTAACTAGAAGGTATCCCGAATCGGCACTTAAAGAGTGACAAACCCAAAAGAAATAAAAACTTTACAAGCCTGAAACAATCAAGGAGAAAGAGCCTCCAAATGATAAAAATTGACCATAAGACTAAATACAAAGAGTTTAAAAGGACCTTGAAAGAGATCTGGACAACGAAAATGGAATCAGATAGTGATAAACATGGAGAGACCAATGTTCCATCTCACTATAAATAATATACTTTGCAAGATTGCATGATTGTTGTTGAGCACCCATTACAACAACCAATAGAACCAAGGAAATCCTATGAAGGTACAAAAAATGCAAAACAAATCAACTTAGTAGAGCTGGAGAAGAGCCAAAACCTGCATACATAGCTACATATATGTCACAAGAAGAAGTAGAGATTCTCATAAGGACGTTGAAGGAATATAGAGATCTTTTTGCATGGTCATATAGGGATTTCAAAGGAGTGGATCCTACAATATGCCATCATACCATCCCTATGAGAGATGATGCCAAGCTACGTTGACAAAGACCGTATACGTTTCATGAGACCTTTGCCAAAAAAATCAAAGAAGATATATAAAAACTCAAGGAAGTAGAGTTTATCTATGAGATAGAACACACATATTGGGTATCACCAATTATTATGGTGCCTTTTTTTTTTGGAAAACTTAGAGTGTGTGTAAATTTTAAAAAAGTGAACGCTACCACTATACAAGATAGCTATCCTCTTCCCATCATTGATCACGTGCTAGAAGGGGTAGCTGGCAAGGAAGCTTATAGCTTTTCAGATGGCTTCTCTAGGTACAACCAACTGCCAATAGATCCCAAGGACCAACATAAAATAGCCTTTGCTACAAAATGGGGAATTTTCAACTATAGATTCATGCCCTTCGGCTTGACCAATGCAGAGACAACATTTCAAAGGCTGATGAGGCATGCCTTCAAGGAATATCTGTGAAGTATACATGGATGACCTTTGTGTGCACTCCACCAAATAGTAAAGTCATTTTGAGCATTTATGACGTGTCTTTGACAAATGTCCCTTATATAGGATTTGCCTAAACCCTGAAAAGTATCCTTTTATGGTAAGAGAAGGAAAAATTATGGGATATATTGTGTCTAAAAATGGCATAGCCACAGATACAAAAAAAAGTAGAAGTTATTGTTGAGATGGCTAGGCCAACAACAAGCAGAGGGGTTAAGGGATTTATGGGACATTGTGGTTACTATTGTAGATTTATGTACATGTATGTTGTGTGATTGCTAAGCCCATGTATAGCCTTATCACTCATTTTGAATGGACGAACAAATGTGAAAAGTCATTTTAAAAGCTTAATAAAGCTTTGACCTCAGCATCGATACTAAAAGCTCCCAATTGGGACAAGGTATTTCATGTACATGTTGATGCTTCAAGTTTTTCTATAGGTTGTATCTTAGCTTAACCAGGAGAGGGAACCATGGATTTTTCTATCTTCTATGCTAGCCGACAATTAAACTTGGCAAAAAATAATTATACAACCATGGAAAGAGAAGGCCTTGGTATGGTGTATTCGGTCAAGAAATTCCAGCACTACTTGTTAGCCAACAAGTTCGTCTTTTTCCTAGACCATCAAGCCTTACTCTATTTGGTAAAAAAAACCATATAATATTGAAAGGATAGTAAGATGGCTCATTATCCTTCATGAATTTGACTTCACAGGGTGGTTTAAAAAGGCACCACACACCAAAGAGTGGATAATCTATCAAGACTCACAATAGGGGAAGCACCTAAGGGGGTAGATGATGATTTTCCACATGCATATCTGTTCTTTGTGGAAATGGTTCCTAGATGGTCAGAAGACCCTGTGACCCTAATGACCATCATGCAAGTAGATTCTCAAAAATTGATTCCCATTACACCAGGAATGATTGAGCAATCCACATTGTATCAATTGCTGGTTGGACATTTGTATCAATAAAACAAAGATGGAATCCTGCTCTTATCCATCAATCCTGAGGAACAAGTAGCCTACTTGAGTTAAGCACATACAACAATAGTAGGACTACACTTTACACAAGACCAAACATTACAAAATGATTAACTTGGTTGGGGGTTTATTGGCCCACTATGAAGAAGGACGCTCATCAATATGTGAATGAGTGCTCTTAGTTAAAGTAAAAGCCGCCATACCCCATGCCACGTTATTCCACATTTCAGCCACACCACAGTGGAGTGGTTACCTGGTAGAATATCTAACTAACAGAATCTTTCCAGAAAAAATGAGTAAAAAAAAAGGAGGGCAATAGAAACAAAAACCGCCAACTATATCTTGATTGGAAACCAGCTCTATCGATGAGGTAAAGACCAACATCTTAGATTGTGCGCAAATGAGGAGGAGTATCTTCCTATTTTAGAGCAAGCACATGCAAATCTAGTAAGAGGTCACTTCTCTCATGAAACCACGGCCAAAGCTATATTGATGGTAGGCATCTAGTGGCCAATTTTATTTGCGAACGCAAAAGAGTTTGTTTGATGATGTGATGCATGTCAAAGAGAAAAAAAGCTGACAAAGGTCAATAATATGCCATTGTGACCTATGATGGGAGCACGAGTCTTTGCTAAGTGATGTATAGACTTTGTGGGACCAGCCCATGCACCAACTTACAAAAATCACGCACAGTATATTATTGTGTCCATAGATTACTTAACCAAGTGGACTGAGGCACCGGCCACCAAGAAGAATGATGCTACAACCACTACTACATTCTTGTATGAATGTGTATTCACTAGGTATGGACTTTCTATTGAGCTTGTGAGTGATCGGGGATCACATTTCCTTAATGAGGTGATAGAATATCTATTAGATGAGTTCATGGTAATTGTTAGAAGGTGGACACACCCCACGGCAATAACTACTCGGAGGATTATTATTGTTGTAACTATTCATTCATTAAGGAAAACCTGATTTTTCACCTTGTAATTATTGGGACTTACAGAAGTTTCCAGATTGTATCCCAGTTTTGATAGTTAGATTGAGTAGATGGTTGATTTTGGAACTTTAGGGTTTGAGAAATTGTGAGGTATATATACCACTTTTTGACCTTAATGAAAAAACCTTTTTGTCATTTTAAAACAAGTTTTGAAGTCTGTGAGTGAGCGTACTGTGTACGAGAGAGAGAGAGAGTGTGAGATTCGTCTTGACGCTACGTGTGCTCTGGTGGTCGGAATCGAGTGCGAAGAAGTGCAGTGTGTTGCCCCCGACGAGAGCTACGCGTCGATACCTACATTGCGCACGTACGGTCCGGTTTTGCGAGCTCCTTCTACGAGCTTCATCGGGTGTTTGGGTGAGCATACGCTGTCCGATTTTGCATTGCAACATATCCACGCGTTCACATTGAGTAGAACTACACATTAGGCACTTTAGATTTCGGAAACAAAGACCTGCAGATTTCGGCCAGACATCCTACGTGTTTCTGCACCAGGTGTTTTGGGTCATGATTTTGGTTCATAGACCTTAGGGAGAGCGATCTATTAGTATTAGTAGGGTCTCCTTCAAGCTCTATGGTGTTTTGACATTGTTTGATGGGTGTTCGGCTCTAGAAAGCGTTGTAGGAAGTTTCCTCTTATGCACTCTTGAAGGCTGTGACTTAGACAATTGGTAGAGACCTCTGTAGGAATTAGTTAGGAGTCGGTCGATTGTAGGTTGACACCTTATGCTTGCTTCCACGCGCCTGCAGGTCGAGCTTCGTCCTTAGCTGACATTACATGTTAGGTGAGTTCTCACTGTGCTGACGTCCGTCGCGGCGTATCCGTCCAACATTGGCGCCGCTGTCGGGGACGAAAACCTTAGGTAGGTGATCGAGACTAATCCTTAAGGATTGGGATTTTTGGCTTGCCAAGAGTCTCCCTTTACATTTAGATAGGATCAGAGGGTGGAGGACTCTCTAGGTCTTAAAGGGAGTCTAGGAAGCGTGTGTCTGGCCTAGATCCTTCGACTTAGGTAGATGAGGTAGACTTAGGTAGTTTTAGGTGGTAGTCAAGTTCTAGAGTAGGAGTTGGAGTGGTAGAAGCGGTGAGAGGAGAGCTTGAGAGTCTGGAGAGGCCAAAAAGCAACCAGAAACACCATTATCACCATTTCACATGATAGGTAGGAGTAGAGTAAGTAGGACATCATGATTCAGGATCTAGAGTATTTCATGCATGTACACTTGCTTGGTAAATTCATTACAAGTTTGTAAAAGACGCAAAAATATGCAAAAGTGTGTTTGAAAGCCTGATTGAAGTCCAAAAGTTATTGTGAGTGTTTCTGATAGATCTACAGAGCATCAGGAGCATTCCTGTCAGAAAAAAATTTAATTTTAAGCAAGGAGACATCCTACGCGTAGGATGTCTACAGGCTAATCTGGGAGGAATTTTGGGATTTTGAGTTGACCAGTGTGTTCAGAAGGTAGGAACTGGAAAGTGGAAATTTGGCCATATCTTGACAGGATAAGGCCAGATAGACTAAAATTGCCAGACATCCTACCCAAATAGTGCCAAAATATTATTTTGAGACCAAAACTATAAGATGGCTGCATGAGCATGTATTGCATGATATATTGAGTGACTGAAAGGGGTTTCACATCATTTGGGTAAGAAAATTGGGTTCAAAGCGGACTTTAGCACTTTTGACTGAAAAAAGGTCAAGAACAACTAAAATTTGGGACTTTTGACATCCAAACCAAAATCTAAGCATACCATTGGGTTACTTACATCAAGAGGAAGTTGTGGGACAAGTCTGGGGTCAAACAGGCCAAAAAGACATCCTACGCGTAGGATGTCTTCTGAGTGATTTTGAAATCCAAACTAAATTTTGAGTATACCAAAGTGATCAACAACTCAAGGGGAGCCTGGGCTTTGAGTTTGAAGCCATTATGATGAAAAAGACATCCTACGCGTAGGATGTCTAATGCAAGAAATTGAAGCCAGACTTTGACTTTGAGCATAGTAAGGTGTTGTATAGCCTAAGGCAAGCCTCCTAGTCAATTTTGGTCCAAATTGGAGTTGATTAGACTGATCAATATCAGCAACAGGCTGTCGGAATAGATTTCTGACTCATTGACCAGCTAAAAGGTGTCCAATTCAAAAAGTAAAAGCAGCTGTAAGATCAGCACAACAAAGGGAAACAACAGTGCAAAAATCCAGGCAAAACACAGCAGGAGACATCCTACGCGTAGGATGTCTATTGGGGCATACTGGAAAGAAAATTTGACCTGGAATAGATAGTGAGATTCCATTTGGCCTAAGGGTGCCAGAACTTCTTTTAGAAGTGAAATTGAACCTTGTTTGCCCATTTGACGAAGCAAAGACTGAATTCAGACTTTTTCGCGTAAATTGACCAACATCTGAGGGCAGTACTATTTCAGATTAGCAGACCTAATCCAGAACATCAACAGTGTATAAAATACAGTAGTGGTTGAGATTAACTCTCCAGTTATACCAATCATTACTAAGATAACCTCTAGCAGATAAATGCTTTGATTCGATTGCCAAAATTAAAACGCTTGTGTACAGGTATATTCAGCAACAAAGCAAGAAGTTGTGCAGAAACTGACCCTTTGCCAGGTGAGTGGTTGGATTTGTGATAAATTGCATTGATAAGTTTGATGAATTTAAGATTAGGAAGATACATTGTTAGAGACCAGAAGGTGGCAGGTGACCAAGGTAGCTTAGTGTCCACCGAAGAGAGTGTGACTCAAGCAAGGCTAGATCCGCTAGCACCGATTATTGAGGAAGGTAGTAATATTGACACTTCGTCAGAAAAATCTTTCTTCATGATGGGTAGTCAACAGCCAGGAGGTTTCACCTATGATGGACCTATGCGAGGAGGAAGAACCGCCCAAAATCCTTTGAATGATTCCAAGCTCATGGTGATCTTCTTAGAGGGAAAAAACTTGAGAGGAGCCCTAGTCTATTTTGACTATCGAGGCCGCAAGTGCATTTGTATCGAAGAGAGTCCAGCTCAAAGATTGGAGATAATCCGAGTCTATGATGATGGAGATAGATTCCGAGACAAAAAGGGGAACCACTATTTAATAGTTAGTAACCCTGAAGATTACAACAGATATGGAGATAACGTGGCGAAAGAGAAAATGGTTTCAAAAACTCAAGAACCGCCACCAAACATTGATCGGCCCGGAGCTATTTTTATGTATGATAAGAAAACAACCAGGGTTCCAACTTATAACGAGAACGTGGGAATCTACAAACATGAGAGTGAGGGTATAGTCTCTTACTTTCACAGCAAAGAACCATACGTAAACGAATTAAGCAAAGACAAGGTTCTTTACTTATTCTCTTATGAAACTGCTATGGGGAAGGGCATATTTTTTGTTGATAGATACGGGCGAGAATACCAACGTATTCTCCCAGAGGAGGTAGAGAGGGCAACAGGTCCAGGAGCATCAGCATATGCCCTTGAGGAAGTGCCTAGAGCCACCTACACCCCAAGCAAGTCAACAAATCCTTTTTCAGATGAGTATGACGCAACCTCACATTCCACCCAACCACGCAAGCATTCAACAACCAAGACCAACCAGCAAACCAGCCATCATTGCAAGCATGGCTTTGGCAGAGTGCAACAATGGAACCAGACCAAAACCGAGATGGTTATCAAGCCGCACGAGGGCTCAGGGATTTTCAAGAACCACCACTCTATTCAAGGTATCAGGCAGAGAGTAAGCCAAAGACTCAAGGGTCGACAGAGCCTAGAGGACCACCCATAGAACGAGTTCAAAGAGATGAACCACCTCCAGCGAGAACCATTAGAAATTATGGCTTAGGAGCACCATTGGGAGAGGAACCAACCTATTACAGAAGACCTGAGGAGGTGTATCGATTAGGACAAGGGGATCCAATGATGAGGTTTGTAGACCATCAAAGAATTAGACCTTCTCAAGTGCAAAAATGGATAAACAAGAAATACACAGGAAGCAGAGACCCAAGAGATCATGTAGCAGCCTTTGTGCGTGTAATTAGAGCCGAAGAGGTGTTAGATTTTCCTACCAAATTCGCAGGGTTTGGACTAACCCTAGCGGATGATGCTGCCACTTGGTTCGACTCTGTAGAGCGTAGAGACTTTGAGTCGATGGAGGAAGTGTTTGACGAGTTTATCGAGGAATTCTCTCAAAGGGAAATAGCTCATAATACCGTTTCACAGATCCATAAATTCAAACAGAAAGATGGAGAATCTGTACGAAAGGCAGCCCTAAGACTAAAAATATATGTTAAGTTCTGTCCTGTTGAAGAACTGCCAACTCAGTCCAGACTTATGCTGATATTCATCCAAGGACTTAGGAATGTAGATCTCTAGAAAGACTTACATATGAAGAGGAGCACGACGTTGAATGAATTGACCAAGGAGGCTCTTTACCTTGTGGACAATTATGCGGTCTACAAAGAAGGGGAGTTCAAGGACCTTGATGACGGTTCGTCTTCACAGCAAAGTGGAAGCAAGTCTTCTAAGACAGCACCGAAAGGAGAAGTAGCGGTCAACCAGGAGCAGCTCGTAGATGAAGTGCTAAAAAAGATCAACTTGTACGTCAAACCCCAGGCTAAACAGCCCAAGTGGTGTTCTATTGAACAAAAATGGACAAACCATGGGACCGAGGAATGTTATTATAACAAGGGATATGTGAGAGAGAGACCTTATGCTCCACAGCTCCAGTAGCTTCCCCTCAAGTTCCACCGATGCCTAGATATCAAGCAGGCAACTTACCAGGACCTGTAGGTGTAGAAAGACCACAACCATTGTTGGGACAACAACCACCCCTACCAGGATTACGACTAGTTGGTATAAGATACACACCAACAGTAACTGAATCAGAGGATAAGGCTTTGGTGCCTATGCATGCATATTATGAAGATCCCATGGAGCATGATAGGAAATACAGGACCACCAACTGCTGCACAGGCAGCAGGAGAAGGAAGATATAGCCTAGATGAACGAACACTGATGTTCATAGCCAATGGAGGCATGGGCGGACATAGACATGCTTACCAACAAAGAGGAGCTCAAGGAGCACCTCAACAACCCAAGGGACCCTGCTACAAGTGTGGTGGAGACCATTCGCTGAGAGACTGACCTCATGATGAAATCATTAGAGTCAATGCGTATTGCCCAGAATGTGGAATCACTCATTTGATTCCCGATTGCCCTAAAAACCCAAGCAAAGGAGCAAAAATCACCTTGAACATGTTAGAAACAGTACCTTCCAGTGGAGGATCAGAAAATGAAACAATCATACCTATTCAGGCGGTAACACGAGCCCAAGCTCAAAGAAGGACGAACGAACCCATAGTTGAAGAACCAAAAACCGATGCCCAAATTTCAGAAATGAAAAATCAAAGAAGCACTTGGAAAGCTAGAAAGACGCGTAGGAAAGCCAGGAAAGAACGAGAGCAAACAACCCTATCCGAGGAGTTGAAACATACAAAGGACAGATTGGAGTGGTTAGAGGATCTAGCTAGCTTAAGCTCACACACCACAGCAGCAATGCACCCAAGGAAATAGCAGAGCCTAAAAGTGCAGGATCAGGAGGATCTGTACTGGCAGACAAGGTAAATGAGCAGTTGGATGCACTTCTAAAAGCTTATGAATCTCGACTTAAAAAGAACCAAACCCAAGAGAAAAGGTGGATGACTTATCTGTATAGAAAAACAGAGGTTGGATATGTGTAAAAAGATGATAAAAACGGCTCAATCATTGATGGAAGACCCGCTGGGTAAACCTGTAAATTGGCATGAGGCATGAGCTCCAACCCCTATCCAACCAATTTTAGAGAAACATGTGGAAACAAAGGAAAGACTCACTAATGCCTATGATTCCAGAGGAGAGCCTATCATAGTGCCAAATACCATAGATGGGACAAGTGACGGGTTCCAGCCTAAAATATTGGCAGAAATGGGTAAGGACTATAATGGTCTAGACGATCTGTGGAAGAAAATCCATGAGGCCAACGGGGCTAATAGGATGAGTAACCATGTGAATAGCACGAGAAAAGAAAAGAATGTAACCTTACCTCCTATTGAAGAATTTGAGGCAAGGTAGCAAATGAACTCTGAGATACATTCACAAGGTAGAGACCAAGGATCAATTAGTTCGGGGCACAGCCATCCAAACTCGTTTTTGAAAAATTTACCCTCTTACCTAGGAGAGTATGAAGCTAAGTCGGAAGTGAGAGCAATCCCATCTCAAAGACTTTCTTCTAACAAGGTGATGGATTCACAAGGATTGATTGAGTTGTTATCCACCCCGGTGGCATGCACAATCACGTTAGCAGAAATCCTAAGGTTAATGCCAAACATGTGGACCACAGTAGGAAAATTCCTAGAAAAATTTGGAGTGAAAGACCCCACCTTGAAGCTACAAGAAGGGATCAGAGAGTTGGACATGCCTCAACTAAACACTAGGCCAGTACCATTGAATAAGGTTGGAGAATATTGCGAGGGAGAAGATGGAAACACCACTGCTACCAGTAGAATTCCAAGGAGTAGTTTCCAAATCTATTCTTGACAGTGGTGCGGGGGTTGCTATCGCCACCAAAGAAATCTGGAAAAAATGGGGAAAACCAGCTTTGAGGGCTACCAGAATGAAACTGCAATTGGCAGATGGGTTCATGGAGAAGCCTCTAGGACTCTTAGAAAAAGTGATTGTCACTTCGTGCAGAATCGAGTATGAGCATACATTTGCAATAGTCAATTTTGACAAAAAAAACAATTATGAGATCATCTTGGCAAGACCATTCATGCGACAATTGAAGATGGTCCAAGATTGGGGTATGACCACATATACCTCAGACATGGCGAGACAACAACTAAAATACACCTGAAAGACCATAGTTACAAAGATATGAACCAAACACCTGTGGAAGAGTTTGATTCGACTACATTATCACGATCAGAACTACCAGCATGGTTAGGGCAACCAAAAGAGCTATGGATGTGCGGAGCTTCACATTGTGGAAGCTTAAGAAGAGAGCAATGCGTCTTAGAAAGAGCAATTGAGGACAAGGAGTATATTCCGGAACCTTTCCCTGAAGATGCCTTGGAACCTCTAGAATGGGAACACATACTAGCAACATTGGATGTCTATACCATTACCGACAGTCCAACAAATTTTTTTTGGGATAAGGATGGCTATGGTGTGTTACCCTATTACATGGTAAGCGTTATACCAAAAAAAGAGACGGTAGAACCACCAGAACAAGAAGAGTTTTACAACTCCTCTGAACATTTGGAAGTAAATGATGATGCAGATAATGAGTGTTCAAACACCTCAAGTGATTATGGAAATGAAACCGAGAATATCAAGTTTTATGATTTTGCTAATCAACACCCTAGACGCCAAGAACGCTATAGGAGGAAACGAGCAGGAAACAAAGCTAGAGAGAACCTGATGCCTTGGATAAAAGGTAAAATTCACTATTTGATGCTTGTAAAAGCAGAGGATTGTGTAAAAGATCAAATATTAGGAAGATTCTCAAAAAATAAAAAAGAAAGAACGCGAGAGGAAATAAAATAGGCACAAAAATCTAAAACCGAAACAAAATCACAAAAATCAAAAAAATCAAAAAAGAAACAACAAAAGACCAAGAGTGGACCAAACTGGAGCGTAAACAGAAATACCAAGAACTGAAATGGTCTTTGAGAGAGATATGGACTACTGAAGAAGATAGTGATGGTAAAGGGAAGTCAGAAAAAGGGAACATGAATGTACCATCACACTATCGGAAATTTACTATCCAGGACAGAAAAATCATAATGACACCACCAGTCAAGGAAAGAACCAATCAAGAATCTTACAATGTGCCTGAAAATGCAAAAAAGATAGACCTCGCAGAACAAGGTGAAAAGCCTCAGCCGGTCTATATAGATAACGATTTAGAGCCCGAAGAGGAAGAACAACTAACACAACTTCTCAAGAAGTATAAAGATGTGTTCGCTTGGTCCTATAAATACCTCAAAGGAGTTGATCCATTGATATGCCAACATACAATTCCGTTGAAATCGAATGCAAAACCTAGCAAACAACGTCCTTATACATATAATGACACATTTGCTAAACGAATCAAAGAAGGGATTGATAAACTGATGGAAGCTGAATTCATCTATGAGATTGAACATACAGATTGGGTGTCACCCATTGTGGTAGTTCCCAAGAAGAATGGAAAACTGCGAGTGTGTGTAAACCTCAAGAAGGTGAATGCAGCAACCATAAGTTATAATTATCCCTTGCCAATCACAGAACATGTACTTGAGCGAGTGGCCGGGAAACGGGCTTATTCCTTTCTGGATGGGTTTTCAGGATACAACCAACTGACAATAGCAAGGGAGGATCAACACAAAACAGCGTTTGCCATACAATGGGGGATTTATGAGTATCGAGTTATGCCATTTGGCTTAACTAATGCACCAGCCACTTTCCAAAGGTTAATGACTCACGAATTCAAGGAATACCTAAGAATATTCTTAGAAATTTACATGGATGACCTGTGTGTACACTATCTTCTACGAGAGGAACATATTGACCATTTGCAAAAGGTCTTTGAAAAGTGCAGGACATATCGAATATGTCTTAACCCAGAAAAGTGTGTATTTATGGTTAAGCAAAGCCGAATCTTAGGACACATTGTCTCAAGAAATGGCATAACCACTGACCTAGACAAAGTCAAAGTCATTGTAGACCTACCCAGGCCTACTAATGCGAAACAAGTGCAATCCTTCATGGGACACTGCGGATATTATCGAAGATTCATACACATTTATGCGGTTATTGCACAACCTCTATATCATTTGCTAGTCAATTTTGAGTGGACCGAGGAGTGTGAAACTTCATTCCAAAAGCTGAAGGAAAACCTTATATCAGCACCTGTACTAAAGGCAACAGAGTGGGAAAAGATATTCCATGTGCACATTGATGCTTCAGCATATGCCATTGGAAGTATTCTAACTCAACCTGGAGACAGAACAATGGATTTTCCGGTTTGCTATGCGAGCCGACAGTTAAACAGTGCGGAAAAGAACTACACAACCACCGAGCGAGAAGGGTTAGGAATGATTTATGCTGTAAAGAAATTTTGGCATTATTTCCTTGCAAACAAATTTTTGTTCTTCACAGATCATCAAGCTCTTTTGTATCTGGTAAATAAACCATGCAATACAGGGAGAATCGCACGCTGGTTTATTATATTGCTAGAATTTGACTTCACAGTGGTGGTCAAAAGGGGTAAAACCCACCTACGCTTGGATCATCTTTCAAGGATACACAACGGGGAAGTTCCTGAAGGAGTCGATGATGACATACCAGATGCTTATCTGTTCAACATTGATGTAACATTTAATGGCCTAAAATCTTATGTGTAGCGGAAATTAGCATGAACATAGAGGGCATTTCATTAGAATAGATTCCTAATGAGAATTACAAGAGTGCTTGGGTGGAGAGAGCAACAAAAAGCATAACACCTAGTTAGATAGCATCGACAATACTTTCAAAAGAGAGAGAAATTAAACTATTGACAACAGTTGAGGACCGGATTTGCATGGAGCCGGTCCCCCCTCCAAAAGGCTTTGTATTATGGTTTCTCCCATCAAGAGAGACATTGTACAATACAATTCTTTGTGTTCCTTCAAGACTAGCTAGTGCAATGAAGTTGGAAGCTTCATACACCAAGCAAAACACTTAATCAAACACAACTTGAATTATCCCCGTTCTCAGACCCAAGACCTCACACACCTTCGAAGATGGTGAGAGCTAGCAGGGTATGAGAGTAGATTGAGAGGAAAAAGGAGTATCTTATGAGAAAGATGTACATCTCCTCACATAATCACTCATATTAGCATAGCTTGACTTAGTAATTAGCTTGGTAGAGGAGGTGAGCATGCATTGAAGCTTGGCTCTTGGTTGGATTTGCATCCACATGCCAAGAGAGTGTTGATGTAGGCTTCTATCTCACAAGCTTGGAGTAGGTGATGAGCTCCCCATTAAAGCTTGGGAGGAGATAGAGTATTCTTCCTTCACACATGGTCAAGTGTGAGTGTGTGTGTGTCAATGCCAAGCAAAAATCAGCCCCCTCTCTCTCTTGGGCGAGCCCTAGCTGCTAATTAGGTCTGGCTTTTGCCTCATTGGACCTCCCAGGTCAAGCCAATAGGTATTAAGCAGCATAAGTGATAGCCTTCTGACATGTGTCCCCATTTCCCCTGTTGTGAGAGCTTTAGGTAAATAAATAATTAAACTAAACTCTCATTGGACCCCTTTGTCTCCTGGCCAATAGAAATCAGGCAAGCCATGGGGCTTCTGAATGCTCATTGGACCCTTTGGGAGACTGCCCAATATTCTTATAGGAGACTTAATTCTCATTGGTTTCTTTTATTAAATGTTTTTAAATTAATTAAACTACATTTACTCTAGCTTAATTCTCATTGGTCCACTTCAAGGGTCTTCCAATAGGAATTGGGCACACCTTGTGGGCATCTGGCCTAGGGAGCTGACATGTGTCCCTCATTCCCTTTGTGTAAAGGGAGCCTGTGTGTGTGTGTGTGGCTTTCTCTCTCATCCCCTACCTTTGGGGCTCGCCCCCTCCCATGTAGGGATGTGCAAAGACTTTTAGGGCACACACAAAGCATCCAATTTTCCCTAGGGTTGACCTTTGGACACAACCTTTGAATTTTGGAACCTTAGAATTTTGGAACCTTAGAATTTTGGAAGTCTTAATGGGCTGAACCTTAGGGTCTTTTTGGCCCATTGTTGCACATGGCTCTTTTGCAGATGGCCCCCCCTTTGGATCCCTATTTTCCCTCCTTTGGATCCCTACTGTGACCGGTCTGCTAGCTTAACCAATATTCTAGCTTTTTCTCCCTTGGCACTTCCCCACATTAAATGATCAGTTTAATATGAGAAAATCATTTAGGAGAATTAGATATTGATTATTATGACATTGAAATGGTACCCAAATGGTCTCAGGAAATTGTTAGCATTCTTTCCTTTGGAAGTGGGTTTGATAATACGGAATGCGGATCCAAACATCAAACAATTCGACAAAAAAAAAACTTCCAATTGATAGCGGGACGGCTGTATCATCTTGGATCGGACCTAATCCTACGATTATGTATAAATCCGGAAGAATTCGAGTGTACCTTGAAGAGGCACATGTCCAGGGTTGTGCATTTCATTGTTCAACAGTGAAGACACACCAGAGACTGAAACAGTTAGGTTTATTGGCCAACCATGTATGCGGATACACATTCTTATGTTACCAATTGTACTATATGTAGTGCCAAATGACCAGTGGACCACGCAACTTTGTTTCAGGTAAACATAGCACCTACATGGAGTCAATATATCATTGACTTCTTAACCACCAGGACGTTCCCTGAGAAAATCACAAGAGCACGAAAAAAAGCTATAGAGCTGGAAGCTCATGACTTTCAGTTAATTGGGAACCAACTCTATAAGCGAGGTAAGGACAATCAACTTAGAATTTGTGCAAGTGAAAGCAAATACCTTGCTGATTCTAGAACATGCACATAGCGGAATAAGTGGAGGCCATTTTTCGGGAAATAAGACGACAAAAATTGTCTTAACTGCAAGGATTTGGTGGCGTACATTGCACATGGATGCTGAAGAGTTTGTAAAGCGTTGTGACGCATGTCAATGCACCAAGGTGCCAATAAAAAGAGATGAGATGCCATTACGGCCAATGATGGGAGCAAGAGCATTTGCAAAATGGGGCATTGATTTTGTGGGACCTATAACACCCCTTGCATATCGCACCCATACCCAATATATCATTGTGGCTATGGACTATCTCACAAAATGGGTCGAAGCCAAAGTAACACAAAAAGCTGATGCGCGCACCACGGCACAATTTTTGTATGAGAATGTTTTTGTACGTTACGGGGTTACCAATAGAGATTGTTAGTGACCGTGGAACACGTTTTCTCAATGAAGTCATTGAATATCTACTAGAGGAATTCATGGTCATACATAGGAAATCCGCACCATACCATCCACAGGCCAATGGTCAAGCTGAGGCCACAAATAAAACACTATGCACAGTTCTCACTAAAATAGTGTCAGAATCAAGAACAGATTGGGATTATCAGCTAACCTCAACACTATGGGCATACAGGGTAGCTTACAAAACATCAATTGGAACAACACCATACAACATGGTGTTTGGCCTAAATGCTATACTACCCATAGAGTTTTAAATTCCTACTCTACGAGTAGCAAAAATCTTGGAATGGACAGGGCATGAGCTCTCTTCAAGAATTGATGATCTTGAAAATCTATATGAACTCCGCTTACAAGCTGTTGCTTCAATCTATGCTAAAAAGAGAAGACAAAATGAATTTTTTGACAAACATGTGCGTACCAAAGAGTTCAAAACAGGTGATTATGTACTTGTTTATACCTTGAAGCAACCTGCCAAGAAACTTAAAAAGCGAGGGATGGGACCATTTGTGATTAGTGATCTATCACAAAGTGGAGCTGTCAAGCTTGCTACATTAGCAGGTGAAGAAATGCCAAACTGGATTAGTGGCTGTCGAGACTGAGGAGGTATCATCTACCACTCACACTAGAGATGCTCCAACAAATTCATCAGGGAAAACAAAGAATGAAGGAAAAACAGAGAGTACGAGAAGAAGCTCAAGCCGAAGCATAAGAACGCATTGCAAAAAGACGGCTTCTGCGACAACAACAACAAAGTGGACCACCATTACGAATCAATGCCATTCAACTGACGAAGTTGGAGGAGGAAACACTGGAGCCAATAATTGCGGTCAAAGTGGGCAGCAATCAAGTTGAATCAACAGCATTGCTTGATTCGGGAGCTCAAGCGAATTTGATCTCTTACAAATTATACCAATAGCTCAAAGTCACAGGTCAACTTCATCCTACTCCTCAAGTGCTGGAAAGTAGCACATCACACCCGTTGAAAACATTGGGATGGACTATATTGCATGTACAGATACATCAATATATTTACCCACACAAATTCTATGTGGTGACAGATGAAAGCACACAACACCCAATGATGCTGGGGCAACCTTGGCAAAAAGCGTACAATGTGCAGATAGATTGGAAAGCAAAGGCAATCAAAATTCAGCATGAACATGAACAACAGGTGATAGCTTTTGCTCAGCAATACCCGCATGATCAACTGCAAGCCATGCAATCACTAGAAACAAAGCCAAAAGCACAAATGCCATCAAAGAACAACATGATACCCGAGACCAACAATCAGGTAAAAGCCAACCATGCTAATTTTAGACATATGAAGTCACCGGCCGCAATGCAAAGATGTAGGTTACCAACACAAGGAAAACAAGTATGGATGCGGAAGGATAGAAATGCCATGGCGGAAAAACAACAATGCAACAACAAAAGTCCAACGAAGCAGATGGTTCAACCACAAAGCAAGGGCACAAAACAGATATGGATCCCAAAGAAAATGCTTAGCCATAACCCAAATGTCACTCACATTTGGATACCAAAGAAAAAGAAAAAGGAACTCCCTTCAGTACAAGCAACAAAGGAAGGCAGACAACTGCATTTCAAAAAGGAAAACCGACTTATGTGGATGCCAATAAACAACAAACCAGTGTGGCCAACAAGAAAGTGACAAACCATTTACAAAAACTGGCAGCAACAAAATACCAATGGAAATAAAAGGCAATACGGCCCAGCCACTTCTGTCCCTACGACTCTATCAAAAGTGTTGGCAAAGCAATTGCCGTTTGCACAAAAGACAATTAAATAGAGAGCAGTAGAGTTACAGCTGTTACTTGCAAAGAAAGCAGGAAACCTCAACCGCGAATGCCAATAAGCATCTTGCTTATTCCCTTCTCTTGCACAACATTAATTTTTCCATGCATTGACCGAGTATGCATAAAATAGGGCCACATTAATCGGCCAGACATTAGCACAACTGTTTCAACCCATGCACGACACATACTCCGAGGCGATACCTTGTCCTCCAGGAGGACTCCAGCTAGGAGGGGGGGAGGCATTCTAGAGGCACTCTCAAATGAGGAACCAATAACAGAAACAACAAAAAAGGGCATGATTTTCGACTATTTTAAGGGTTGTTGTTTGATTGTAAAATTTCCTGGAGTAACCCAAGTACAGATGTCCTTATTCAGCATGAAGCTACAGGTATATGGGGCCAAACGCCAAATCAAGCCCCTAGGTGTGTGTATATAAGTAGAAATAGCCATTTTCCAGGAAAAATATTGGTAAAACGGAGAAATCCGGCCATAAAAATTGCATGTGAGTGTATATAATGTGTTGCAATGATGTTTGTGATTTATTATGATTTTTGGGGATTTTCTGGGTTTGACTTGCTATTTTCCTTTTAATTTTGCTAATTCTCGGCAGAAAAACTTCAAAAATACAAAAAGCTGGTGAAAAACAGTCGTAATGAAAAACAAAAAAAAATGGGGATGATCAGTGACTATAGGACAACCTATGGTACAATGGGGATGAAATTATGAGACTGGAGCGGAAAGCGTGTTTTGGCCAGATTTTGACCGAAATGCCAAATTTCTAGTAAACAGAGCAAATGGAGTCCAAATCAAGAAATTTTTGAGCCTAAACCGCATCTCACAAGAAGATAGGAGCACATGTCAAATTTCATGAAAAGTGGTTCGGGGACCTCCATTATAAAAAAATTTCACCCCATTTTTAGTGTTAGGAAATAAGACGTAGCTAAATAGATAATTGAGTAGATTACTTAATGGAGAGAGACAGATTTATATACACGAGATTATAGAGTAGAGAGAGAGAGAGAGAGTACACACGATATACGTGGTTCACCCAATGTGGGCTACGTCCACGGGAAAGCAGCCACTCAATGGCTTTAGTACTTCAAAACAAGAAGTAGTTTACAAAGGGAGTATACCCTTAATGGAGCTCCCGCCTTGCTTCACTCTCACCACCTCACACTCACCTTGTTGCATCAACTTCACACTATGAAATGTGTGTAGAAATGGCCTCCTTTTATAGGCCAAAAGGGTTGCCCTCTCTTATGAGAGACAGCCATGTGTAGCCGCCCTTGTGCGAATAAGTCCAAATCGGACCCTCCAATCCGCCCATGTGTGGCCGCCCTTGAGAAGACAAGTCCGCTTTTGAATTCGGCCACCGGCCATTGACTTCCGACCACCAGCCACCGGCCATTGACTTCCGACCACTGGCCATCGGCCATTGACTACCGGCCACCGGCCAACCGACCGGTTGTTTTCCGACCACTTTCCGACCGCGTCCGGCCATAATATTCCGACAAAAAAGGAATATTCCGGCCTTTAAAGTTGCCCCTGATTCTTGTCTGTGAAAATTTTGGTTTCCGGTGAGTGATTTTCCTTCACGCACGATGGCTTCTCCTCATAATGGGGGCCTTACAAATGTGCGCTTTTACCACAGAAAATTACAAGGGTAAATCAGGCTCCATACTTAACATTTAGCTCATTCTCACTATTGACTTTGTGGAGAGAGCTTCTGCCACCTAGAGTGGATCGACCTTCCAACAGCTTCTACGACGCGCACGACTACCCGACGAGCTCCAGACATGAGAGGTAGGCTCACCACCTTGAGCTTTTCGCGCATGTTTGTCATTATGTCGCGAAAACTAGCGTAGGGGTCACACACAAAGCAAGATGTAAAGACCTACAGGTAGAGACTACGGCCTGTCTAGGAGACTTCATTGGCAGATTACCCTAGTCTAGGAGACCACTCCTGGATAGCCAAAGGCAATAGGAAACCATCGGGAAAAACCCTAATTCCCAAAAACCCACAAGAGGCCACCAAATGGGAAATCGGTGAAACGGCGACCAATGCTACCAAAATTCATGGGTAGGAGCATCTCGACATGCTTGACAAGTCTATATGACCCGCATGACCAAAACGTGACCCGAAGCGGCACTAAACTTCAAAAACGGCATCAGACACACAAAGCGTCAAATTGCTCTTGCGGCCAAACCGCAAGCCCATTTGCCACCAAACTTCACGAGCGGCTTTCCTAGACCATCAACAACCAAGTACTATGGTGGTAGACCACCACAAATCATCAAAGGTATGTAAATGCAACCACGGGTGCTTCTAGAGCGACAAATTGCCAAATGGAGGTTCGGTGAAGCCAAGTCGACAAAAACCATACGGCAAGGATCCCCAAGGGATTGGGAAGCTATGGAGACCAACATCAAGAAATTTCATCGCCAAAAAGCACTCCAAAAGTCAGAAAATGGCTCGGAGGCTCTGAAGTCCACACAGGGAGTTATTCTCTATCCATTTGACTTTTTTGTTGAAATAAGGCTTAAAAGGGACTTAGGGGGCCAAGGGCAAGCATTGGGAGCACGAGCAATGAAAAAATCACCAGGAGACATCCTACTCGTAGGATGTCTCAAGGGCACTTTTTGGCACAAACTCCAACAATTCTCATCATGCACATGTTATGAATGACATTTACAAGCTATCCATCAAGTTTCATCACATTTGGACCAAATTTGACCTCATAAGCATGGAAAAACGCAAAGTTAGGGCATAGAGGCAATAATGGGTCATAGACCTACCAAATCTTGTCCAAATCCAATGAAACTTGCACAGCACATTCACCAACACACCAACAAACAATCCCTGTGGTCAGAAGGAAAAAATGATGAAATAGACATCCTACGCGTAGGATGTCTATTTGACCTTTTTGGCATGCAAGGGATGATTTATCATTCCAGATCCAATCACCTCATCATCGGAGCCCATATATCAATTTTGAAGCCATTCTAATCACTTTTGACCCCCAACACCTTCAAGATACACTTTTTGAGCCCAAAAACACCACACAGAGCCTTACAAGCATCAAATCTTGTCCAAAAATCCAAGAACATGGCCATGTTCCATAGGCCAAGGACAAACCACAGAACAAGTTTCATGTCATTTTGATGAAAAAGACATCCTACGCGTAGGATGTATCCAGCATAAATTTAGCCTTCTGTGCAAAGAATGACATCATGGGAGCCAATAACATGGTGCAATAAGCCCATATACCAATTTTCAACCCATTTGGACATCAATTGCTACCTATGATGGACATTCTACCCAAATTGTGACCTAAATCTTGAATCAGCCCAAAAATCCACTTTTTGATATCCAAATTCAAATCCAAGCATATAGCCATGTTCCATAAGCCTTACACTGCATGCATGTCAAGTATGAACCAATTCTGATGAAAAAGACATACTACACGTAGGATGTCTAGATGGAATTTTTTGGCCAGATTTGCACTGTGAGCACATGCACAGCTTCACAAGTTCCTTTTAAGCTTTATTTTCAATTTTCAAGTCATTTAGATAAATAAAACTCGGTTTCGCAGCTAATATGGAAAAAAACGCTAACTTCGGACTACTGAGTGCAACAGGATCTATGGCAGCCTCGAAGTCACCGGCAAAGAGGAAAAGAATGATCATCAAGGATTATCTGGAAGAGGTGGAACCCTTTGTCATTCCAGAAGGAACACTAAAGCCCACCAACACCTGAATACAAGAGGATTTGTTAGAGTCCAACGACCTAAAGATCTACCAGGGAGTGTTCAAAGACACTGAGGGCAATGTTATAGAGCTACCAATGTTGCCGAGAGAACTCAATGAGTTTGTATGAAGCAAGATGGCCGGCTACTTGGAGAAGATTGATCTCCACAACTACTTCGAAGCAATACCGGCGGGGGTGGACATCAAAAGAGTCTGGGAGTTTGTAACAAGCATCAAAGAGGATGGAGTGGCCAAGGTAACAGATTTACAAGGCAGACCAAAAACAGAGATAATAATCACTGAGCGGGTTGTAGCCAATGCACTAGACCTCTCCAACGAAGGGGACAGTGTAACAAAAAGAAGGGATGAGGTCAAGGTGTACAAAGAGAAAAAGGCACATTACACCTTTGAAGACATTGCCAACCCAAAAGTGGCAATCATGAGCTAGTTATACAACCAGTACTTCCACATGTGCACGAAGAGGCCACAGAAGTACAGGATGCCTCCAGGTGCAATTGCCACAACTTTTACTTGGGCAATGACAAAAGGCACCCCAAAGATAATCAACTATGCGTCATATATACATGACAGCCTGGTGAAGATGGGCCACAAGAATCCAACCTATATAGTGCCAGGAAAACTGATCACCAAGGTGGTTTATGGGGAACTACACACAAAAGGAAGGTGGCATGACCCCCCATCTTAGAATGATTGGCTGAGAGTAAAAGAAGACAAGGAAGATGAGCCGCAAAGGGCACCAAAGGTGGAAACAAGATTGAAAAGACTGCTAAAGCCAATCCAAGAGGAGCAGCCCAAGCAGAAGAAAGGGAAGAAGGAGTTTGCTCAAGTGCCGGACAAAGAAACAAGGTCACAGAAAGCGGCAAGACTCGAGAGATTGATGGAGAGTTTTTGAGTGGAGAGATCCCTCAAGGGTGATTTAAGTGAACTTTGGAAGCCATCTCTAGAGTCTATGTCCGGATCGTCCAGAAGAGTTCAAAGGGACCGATTTGAAGATTATATCAAGAATTTTGAGATTCTTGATGCTGCAGCAGAGAACATTCCTCATGTCCCTTTCACAGAGGAGGAAGTACAACAAATAAGGCAGAAATTGCTAGATGAACAAGAGAGCCAAGAAAGAGAAAGAAAAACAAAAGCAGACAGGGACTTAAAGGGAAAACCTGCCTCTTTACCAGATAGCCCTAAACCCAGCCCACAGCCATCACCACCGCCCTCACCATCTCCTAGCAGCCCTCCACAGGAAGATAAGGAGGCTGAGGACAAACAAGAAGAAAGGCAGGTAGAAGATCAAGAGCAAAGACAAAAACCTGAGCCAAAAGAAGAGGCCAAGCCTGAAACTGAGCAAAAAGGATTAGATGATGCTTACTATGCATTTTTGGACCTGCTAGCTGCAGGCTATACTAAGGAAGAAGCCGCCACAGTTGCATTCGACTTGGCAAGGACAGGGCCTAAAGAACAGATGCAAGGCATTAGGCTAGTGGAGCTAAAAGAATTGCTACAGACACGGTAGACCTGCACCCGCCCTCCAACGACTGGGACATGGTGATGACAAAGCTAGCCGGATTGAGGGCACAATCCATGGCTTCAGAGAAAGAAGTGACAACTCTCAAAGCCACTGAAGAAAAGATCAAAATGGAAGTACATTCTCTGTAGCAAACACAAATCCAAGGGCAAAAGGAGAGAGAAGCCGACCTACAGGCCAACTTGGCAAGGGCTCTGCAAAACTGCCAAGCAATGGAAGAAGCAAATCAGGAAGGAGCAAAAAGAATACAAGCAGCTGAAGAAGAGTGTCAGCAGCTCAGCAAGTCATTCCGAGATGCCAAAAAAGAAAGAGATAATCTGACACTACAGCTAGCAGAAGAATCGAAAGAAGTTGAGGCCATGAGGAACGCCAAGGAAAGAGCAGAGATAGATCAAGAAGCAAGCCTGGATGAAGTCCTTGAGCTCAAGGACCAACTAAAAGTCAAAGATCAAACCATCCAGAGGCTGCGAGCATCACCTGCTAGAGTCAGAGCTACAATCTCGACTCAAATCATGTCTGAGAGCGAACTCTATGTAGAGCAGATGTAGGAACTTCCGAAAGAGCTGACTCTCAAGAAAAAGGAGAGATTGATGATGGCCGAAGGTTCTATAGTCATGCAAACTAGAATGGAAGAGGGCCAAAAAGCCCTGCAAGAAGAAGTGGAAAGCATGAAGATAAAGCTCGAGGAGGCGGAAAGAGTAAATGCCGAACTTAATGACCTCCTCATGAATATGGGCGGAGAAGCTGAAGCGGAAAAGCAAACACTCCTCAGGAAAATTGAGGAGTTGAAAGGCCAGCAAGGAGGAGAGGCAGAGAGCTCAGGACCAACAGCCAATGAGGGCATTGACCTAGAAAATGTGGCAAATCCTGTGGACACGCCTATGCAAGAGGAAATCATAGCAGGATCCTCTCAAGAGCCATAGGATCTAACACAAGAAGAGGAGGAAAAATTGCGTAAAGCAATAGAGGTAGAGCTCAGAGAAACCACGAAGGAATCCTTGGAGTGGGAGCAGAGGGTCTTCAAATCTATGACCATTCAAGAGATCGACACCAGCAATCTCAGGCGCGAGTGGCTTCAACCGTCTCTCCCATATCCATTGCTGAAATATGAGGCAGCTACAATAAACAAGCGGATCAGAGAAGAGCCAGTTGTACCTCTCTAGAATGTAGATACCTCAAAACCAGAAGGGGTCAAGCTTATTGTGGATTCTCAGCCAAAGTGGAGGAAGGCATGGCTTACAAGGTACCCACAATACCTAATCCACTTGGTAGAGGCACCTAAAAATATCAGAGACAACCTCAGCTTCTGTCCTCTACCAAGAATTAGGACGTGGAAGGCGCATGAAATTTTGCAAAGAAGCCAACCCACTTGGCTGAACTACCCAAGGCTGCAGGGCGTGAAGGCAGGTAAGAGAATAAGTGTCCAATACATGGTGAAAACCCTAACGGGCGCCATAAAGTTGTTCACTGGCTCACCTGACCTTACATGCATTATGATGAGGAAAATCTGCAGAACCATCTTAGCAGTGTTCGAGACCTTCAAGTCAGGCCAGGTGTCCGACAACATCTTCTTCTTCCAGGATACATACAGATGCACCTATGATCTGTCAGGTCAGCCTTCCAAGGAGGTGATACATGCGCTGTATCAAAGGATCATGTTTCTACCATCCTATCACCTCCAGGATTTTGAAGAAGCATTCTATACAGGTTTCTTCACCATATTTACGGACAATTTTGGCCCAACAATGCTGAACCTACATGCCAGGTACGAATCACTGCTAAAGATGTGAGAAATGATAAGATGAAGCAACAGATCTAGGCCATGTCGGGGATGACATGAGCAAGGAGGGGGGGAGTGTTAGAAGCTAGTCACACCCCACGGCAGTAACTACTCGGAGGATTATTATTGTTGTAATTATTCATTCATTAAGGAAAACCCGATTTTTCACCTTGTAATTATTGGGACTTATAGAAGTTTCCAGATTGTATCCCAGTTTTGATAGTTAGATTGAGTAGATGGTTGATTTTGGAACTTTACGGTTTGGGAAATTGTAAGGTATATATACCACTTTTTGACCTTAATGAAATAACCTTTTTGTCATTTTAAAACAAGTTTTGAAGTCTGTGAGTGAGCGTATTGTGTACGAGAGAGAGAGATAGTGTGAGCTTCGTCTTGACACTACGTGTGCTCTGGTGGTCGGAATCACATGCAAAGAAGTTCAGCCTGTTGCCCCCGACGAGAGCTATGCGCCGATACTTACATTGCGCGCGTACCATCCGGTTTTGCAAGCTCCTTCTACAAGCTTCATCGGGTGTTTGGGTGAGCATACGTTGTCCGATTTTGCATTGCAACATATCCACGCGTTCACATTGAGTAGAATTACACATTAGGCACTTTAGAGTTTGGAAACGAAGACCTGCAGATTTCGGCCAGACATCCTACGTGTTTCTGCACCAGGTGTTTTGGGCCGTGATTTTGGTTCATAGACCTTAGGGAGAGCGATCTATTGGTATTAGTAGGGTCTCCTTCAAGCTCTATGGTGTTTCGACATTGTTTGATGGGTGTTCGGCTCTAGAAAGCGTTGTAGGAAGTTTCCTCTTATGCACTCTTGAAGGCTGTGACTTAGACAATTGGTAGAGACCTCTGTAGGAATTAGTTAGGAGTCGGTCAAGTGTAGGTTGACACCTTATGCTTGCTTCCATGCGCTTGCGGGTTGAGCTTCGTCCTTAGCTGACATTACATGTTAGGTGAGTTCTTGTTGTGCTGACGTCCATCGCGGCGTATCCGTCCAACAGTAATGCATAACAAATCTTCTCCCTATCATCCTCAAGTGAATGGTCAATTGAAACATACAAACAAAATTATGAGCTTTGTACTAGCTAAAATTGCTAGTTCAGGAAGAACAAACTAGGAAATGCATCTTCATTCTTCCTTTTGGACTTATCAAGTTTTCTTCAAAATAGCTTTGAACACAACTCCATTTAATTTGGTCTATGGCCTTGATGCGATCATGTCAATGGAATTCTTATTACCCACTCTCAGAGTTGATATAATGAGTTAGAATGGAAGGGACACAAATCTTCAGAATGACTTGAAGATTTGGAATGATTGGATGAGCAAGCCATTGCTCACATCTATGCACAAAAACAAAAACAAAAACAGTTCTTTGACTCACAATTACTGACCAAAAGTTTCAAACCAGGGGACCTAGCCTTAGTATATTTGTTGAAACAACATGTATCTAAAATTAAGAAAAAAGGACATGGTCCTTTTGTCATTGAAGATGTTTCACCAAGAGGTATAGTCAAGTTAGCTACATTAGACAAAGAAATTAAGGCAAACTGGATTAGTGGATGTCGGCTCCATAAATACCTTCCCTTGACTAAGAGCTTTTGCAAAGAATGCATGCAGCCAAGGAAAGAAAGCTTTAAAGACAACAAAGTGATAGACAAGACTTAGGAGGACGCTCGCATTTGGATTCTAAAACAAAAATCTGTGAGGCAACATGTTCTGCAAGCGGTACCATTCATTACTCTCCAAGTTCAACCCATTTTCTGAGGATGAGGTAGAGACTGATGAAGAGTGGATGGATGGTTTTGATATGCAGATCAACGTGATTCTAAAGGAGGAAGACAAAGTGAAAGCTTTAGCAGACACAGGAGCTTGAGATAATGTTGTCAGTTACTCAACTTATCTCAAGGAAACAACTCAATCAATTGAGTACTGTTGAGCCATTGTCAAAGGATGTAACAAATGAATCACTCCAATGCTAGGAAAAATTAACTTGAATATTATGGTTCATGGATTTTTTTGCCTACATACTTTCATATGTATTGTGGATGAAAAACATGAATGAAGACCTAATACTAGGGGTTGCGTGGATGCGAACCTACAAAGCAGTACAAGATTGGGATGCCCAAATGCTGGAACTCACACTTGAAGGAGGAAAACTAAGAATACTGTGTGCATACAATAAGGAAGAATGGAAAGGATCTCCTGGTAATTTCTCATTTAGGAGATAGAAGTCATCAATCATAAATACAACCACTACTCTATTAAAGACTGCTTCTAGCCAGCCTATGAAAGAACTCAAGCAAATTTGGATACCCAAGAGCCAGCTCAAGAACCAACCTCAACAAGTATGGGTTCCAAAATGACTGATACACATTGCCGCCGACAACTTGAAAGAAAAAACATTACATCCTCCTACTCAACAGAAGTCACCGCAACTCAAGAGGACATGGATATGGCAACCAAAGAAGAAAAGAATAGCCACAATAAAACCAAACACCCACGGCAAACAAGTTCAAAAATGGGTACCAAAGGCCCCACAGCAAGTCAAGCCAGTTACACTCAGCTATAAGTGGGTACCTAAAGTCAAGGCGCTCACAGTTACAAAGACCATTGTATCCAAGCAACACACATTGGACAATACAAATTTCACTATGTAAGAACGAGCTCAATTGTCTCAAAATTTTCTCCTCAAAAGATTCAAGCAACAAGATACCCCAACATCGGAAACCCTTGAGTGCCATACTCAAGACCCACTTCTTTCACATCATGATGTGTTTATTTGCATTGACCTCCATAGCATAATAGGGCCAATCAAGGCCATGTATATACACAACTTTCTACCCTCTACACTACACAACCTAGGATGATTTGAAGCCAGGAGGAGGGGAGACAAGGAGACAATCTAAAAGAACAGAAGCATATAAATCTGGAAAGTAAAAAGGGCAATGATTTGACGTAATTGTGTGTTAATGTGTTGAACCAATTAAGTGATTGCCCTAATAATGAGATGATTTAGTATTTCCATATAAGAATCCCTAGGTGTGTGTATATATTGTACATATCTTCCACTAATTATAATATAGTGTTAGCATGTAATTCGGCCGAAGTCATGAAAAAAATGGAGCAATCGACAAAAATATGGATGAATAATAAAAGTGGAAGTGTTTTAGAGTTTTTTAGTATTGAATAGAATTTTTTGAGTGATTTAGGTATTTTTCTTTAATTTTTGCTAATAAAAGCTAATAAAATCCAACATAAATAAAATAAGTAAGCAGGAATGTCAAAATTGGATTCCAACTTCAAACGCCAAATCTCAAAGTTTAAGGGATGAGTCAAGTTTTTTTTGAAGCAAATCGGATCAAAAATCAACGGCCTTTTTCACCAACTAATCATTTGGGCAAATTATGACAGAATGATCAAGGTATGTCAATTTTTATAAATTTTCAATCCAAGAGTATGCAATTAGATCAGATGAGCTCATTGGGTAGGTAATTGAGAGGAGGCATCGGGAAAGTCTAGGTATGTATAGCCCCATATGCCAATATTTCTCTCATTTGCATTCTAGACCTTAAAGAAGGAGCTCTGAGTGGTGGTGGATCTCGGCGACCTTCTATGCTCTCCTACACATTGCCTGTTGACTCTTACTCACTCCATCCATGAGGGGTAAGTTCCTAACTACATCAAGAAGTGTTTTGATTACCACATTGTCAACCACATGAGCATGTCAACACATGGCAATTTGGGAACGAGTAGGGGAAAAAATGCTAACACGGGCTACACCTGACACCCAAATTTCACCATCACTAGGGGAACAACACATTGCTAAGCTCCAAAGTTCAAAAAGATTTAGAAAATTTGATCTAGTATCTTTTATGCACCAAAGATAAAGGAGTCAGATGCTCAGTCATCAGTATAGGACAAAAAGACTATATTCACATTGCAAAGTGACATTTTGCACCACAATGCAGGGGGGACACTCTCTACACCTCAAAATCAAGGGGGACACTCTCTACACCTCAAAATCAAGGGGGACACTCTCTACACCATATTGAACCTCCACCAACCTCCAGGGATCAAGTAACTAGTGACTAGCGACTCCAAGTCAAACTTTGATCAACAGAAGATGGTCAGCCTCATTGAGAACTACATCAGCTACCAAGAAACATACCAAGGGTTCCAACCACCATCAATGACCTAGTAGAAGCTAGATAGGGCAAAAGAAATGCGTAAAGTGCAATAAAGTGTAACTTCTATCTTTGACGTGCCAAAGATGACTCACTAGCATGGAACCATTTTTTGGCACCCACTTCTACACTAGCATGTTTTCCTTCCCCATCACATGCACTACATCACACCGTAACATTTGTTTCATGCAAATACTCATAAGACGCACTGTGCCACATCCCATAGCCATTTGTTCCCAATTCTCACTTTAAGCTTTCCAAATCAACCCAGCTTCACCCATCATCAATAATATTTTCTATAGGACCCATCAGAGCTTAAAAAAGAAGAAATGGCCCTAAATCACCCTCTTTTTATCTTAGGCACGCCTAAGATGGAAATGGTAGTGGAAGAGCCTAATTTGCATCTGTGATACATAGATATGTTCATAGTGGTCACATTAAACACTTGCCTAAGTTTCATCAAGTTTGACAAATCCTCACTTGGTCAATTACCAAAAGTACAGAATGTGGTCGAGCGGACATATAACTGTTCACAGTTCCCATCATAAAAGTCCAAAAGTTCTCAATATTCTTTTAGATCACTACCAATACTTATAGTTTCTATACAGTCCAATTGACAAACATCTACCAACCAGTGGTATTTTCACCAGCCGATCATCGATCCGCCTTTCTAGAATTGAAGCAAAGGGAAATAGAGTGGGCACTGTGGCTCTATCACCAACATTTTCACTTCACTACCAAGAGATCGCTATGGTATACAATTCCCAATCATGTCGTGGCTTCCTCCTTCACACAAGAATCAAAGAAAGAGGGGATGATAGAGGTGAACATGCACAATACATCTACACAACCCTCACTCATGTGAAGAAGCCAGAGAACATCACATTTTTAGGAGCTTCAAAAGTGCTCACCAAACTTGCCTATCATGCTATAGGCCAAGTAGAGAATCTACTACCCGCCCTAGAAAAACATATATGGTTTCTCTGTTACCATATACATGTGGTAGTGATGTGTGTGAACACACTAGGACCGCCGGGGCATTTTTTCACTCTTTAGGAGGTTTTTTCCCCCGTGCATTGTATATACGCCCATCACTCTAGGGCTATCTATCCACACTAAGTAACACACTCTCTATTGTGTGCGTTGAGCTTCCTTCATCTTCTCCAAGCTATGTGTGTTTCTCTGCAACCCTAATTCCAACAATTGGTATCAGAGCAGGTCACGTCCTCCCGGGCTTAGTCGCCAGCTGCTCCAGCACATGCCTGCTCACATTCTCCGATTTCAGTGAGCTTTGGCGAGCGTTCGTAGGTCGACAAATATTCTGGGAAAACTCAAAGAGCTTGGTCTGCTCAGAATTTTGATTTGGGCTCATTTCGGCCTCCGTTTCCACTACAGGCAGTACTGCATAGGCTATTTCGTCACTTTGTGCAAAATTTTTGTTAGTGCCGTTTCTACATAACAGGTGCCTTATAGTCTTCTACGGTTTGTGCTATATAGCACAGGTTGTTCCCACTCGATTTCTCCTATTTTTGGACAGTTTTCACATCAGGTGCAGCATTTACCATGGCTAACAACAACAACACAGATGTGTTCAAGATGTTTGCTGCTGAGGACAGGTGGGATGGGGACAACTACCCTATGTGGGCTTATATGATGCAACATGTTCTTGTGTCAAAGGGTGTCTGGAACATTGTGCAGGGCATTGATGTACGTCCTAGTTCTAAGGATGTAGGCGATGTTGAGGATGTTGCAGGTCTTGCTGCAAGGATTGCAGCTGTTAGAGTTGTTTTGCCTACGACAGAACAAGCTCATTGGGATGTCAAGGATGCGCAGACTCATGCATTGATTGCGTTGTATGTGAAGCGCACCATTGTTCCTCACATCCGTTCAACAAAATCTGCAAAACATGCTTGGGATATTTTAGCAGGTCTTTATGCAAGCCGCAATGAGGCTAAAATTTCTTTGCTGCGTAAAGAGCTGGAGTCGACTATTATGCATGAGGAAGATGATATGGACACTTTCCTTGCTAGTGTCAAGGATATCAATGAGCAGCTTATTTCTGCAGGTGAAGTCATTTCAGACAGTTCCCTTGTGCAGACTGTTCTTGATGCCTTACCAGATTCCTACCAGACTTTTGCTAGTACTTGGAGACTGATGACCCAAGGAAATCCTAAAGTTGTCAAGTTTGATGCATTATGCACATTGCTTTGCAAGAGTCACTTTCTAGAAAAAACAGGACTAGGCAGCGTGCAGTTGAACAAGTTTCTATTGCTTCTCAAAGAAAGGGTGGTAACAGTAATGCAACCACTTCTTATGGTTCTGCTGCGAGTAGCAAAAATTATGTTCCTAATGCTTCTGTTGGCAGCAATTCGTTTGGAAATTCTGGTGATAAGGGCAAAAAGAAGATGCGTTGCCATTATTGTAAAGCCAATGATCACTTGATCAAGTCGTGTCCTAAGTTGAAGGCCAAAGAGGCTAAGAAGAAAGAGGGTGGTTCCACTGCAAATGTTGGTTCCACTACAAATGCAGCCATTGTTGAGTCTTCTGTGAAAGGAGATTGTGTTGCTGATGTTGATGCAGAATAGGCTTTTAGCGCAGAGTGCACTTACAATCCTGCTGTCCATGATGCATGCTTGTCAGTTGCTGCAGATTCACATGTGTGGGATTTCGACACTTGTGCTACAAAGCACATTACCTCACATTGTGAATTGTTTACCTCTCTGGAGTGAGTCCCTCATGGGAATTCAGTCACTTGTGCCAACAACGCCTCTTATCCAGTTCAGCGAATTGGAAAGATTCTGCTCACTGCTGCTAATGGCAGTTCCTTCACACTTGTTGATGCAATTTATGTACCTGGGATCAAGAAGAATCTCTTGTCTGTATCCGCACTTGCTAGACTTGGACTTGTAGTCAAATTTGTGGATGACAGATGTACAGTTCATGATCTCAGTTTTGATGATGAAATTGTTGCATCTGGCCTTTTGTGCCGTGGGCTATATAAGCTCACTTTGTATGACAAGTGTGGACAAATTTTTGCAAATGCTGTTGCAGATTCAAGGGCTATTTCAGATGCAAAACTTTGGCATCCACGTTTTGGTCATCTGAATTTTGCCAGTTTGCTGCGTTTGAAGAAATCTGATATGGTTGCTTCTTTGCCGCCTCTTGAAGCACCTGTCAAACATGTTTGTGAAGGTTGTATTTTGGGTAAGATGCAGCGTTCTACATTTCCAAAGGATGGTTCAGTTCGGGCCACATACAGGTTGAGCTTGTGCATAGTGATGTTTGTGGGCCCATGCAAACTCTGTCCTTGGGCAATTACCTGTACTTCGTGACTTTCATTGATGATTACTCCAGGCATGCATGGGTATTTCCGCTTAAAGCAAAGTCCGAAGTTTTTATGTGCTTCAAACAATTTTTGGCTATGGCTGAAAATGTCTCGAAATGTACTATGGGTACCCTCCGTTCTGATCGAGGGGGGGAGTATATGTCTCATGAATTTAATGCATTTCTGGCTAGTCATGGGATAAAACACCAATGTACAGTGCCTTATACGCCTCAACAAAATGGTGTTGCTGAGAGGAAAAACAGGTCACTGACGGAAATGGCACGATGTATGGTCAAAAGTCAAGCTTTACCGCATTCTTTTTGGTTTGAGGCCATCATGTGTGCCACTTATGTACTTAACAGGTGTCCTACGAAAGCTTTGTAGTCTATTACTCCATATGAAGCATGGCATGATAGAAAGCCTTCTATTGAGCACATGCGTGTTTTTGTCTGTTTGGCATATGCTTGGTGCCACAAGTGCAGCGCAGAAAATTGGATGATAAGGCTGTCAAATGTATTTTTGTTGGTTATAGTGCTGAAAGCAAAGGTTACAGGTTGTATCATCTGCAAACAAAACATATTCTTGTTTCACGGGATGTAGTGTTTGTGGAAGATTCTGTTCAGCCCTTGGTATCATGTACTAGAGACAGTAATGTAAGCTCACAGGACATTTATGACACTTTGTTGCCTCTTTTCAGTGGTGGAAATACGAATGTAAGTTCCAATGAGGCAAATGTACAGCCTATGGGGGTTTCTGAAAATGTTCTAGATCAGCCTATTATTGATGTAGATGTACTTGATGAGGAAAGGGCTGAAAATGAGCAGGCTAGAGGTATGCCAAAATGGCTAGTGCACACTTTGCGTGACTGTAAATTGGATGCACCTTTGTCTAGTCGTACTCGTTCAGGCTCTCGCCATGCATCTTATGCATCAGATTGTTATTCTTTGGCTGTGTCTAGCTTACATGATGTTGAGGAGCCTCTAACTTTTGATGAAGCACAAAGTTCAGAAAATTGGATGGCTGCCATGCAATCAAAATATGATGCACTTATAGAAAATGACACATGGACTTTATGTGATTTGCCTCCTGGCAAAAAGGCCATTGGTACGAAGTGGGTTTACAAGCTGAAACGCAAGCCGGATGGTGAGATCGATCACCATAAGGCTCGACTTGTTGCAAAGGGTTATGCACAACAAAAAGGCATAGATTATGAAGAGACTTTTGCTCCCACTTGTCGTATGACTACTGTGCGTTTTCTATGTGCATTGGCAGCTCATTTTGGTTGGGATGTACATCAATCAAACATTGTTACTGCTTTCTTGAATGGTGACATATTTGAGGAAGTTTATGGAACGCAGCCTCGCGGTTTTGTCATAACAGGACAAAGTGTGCAAATGTAACAAGGCTTTGTATGGGTTGAAGCAATCTCCTCGTGCTTGGTATGAGAAAGCTGACACTCATTTGGTCAAACAAGGCTTTCGTAACAGTCCAACAGAAAGCACATTGTATGTAAAGCGTGAGGGTGATGTACTTCTCATTGTGGTTCTTTATGTTGATGATTTGCTGATCATTGGACCAAATGAGAGACACATTGCTGAATTTAAGGCTGATTTGAATGCTACTTTCAAGGTGAAAGATTTGGGGTTGTTACATCATGTGGGTATACAGTTTAAGCAGTGTGATGGTGGTATTGCCTTGTGTCAGAAAAGTTACATAGAGACATTGCTATGTAAGTTTGGACTTGAGGATTGCCATATACATGTGGTAGTGATGTGTGTGAACACACTAGGACCGCCGGGGCATTTTTTCCCTCTTTAGGAGATTTTTCCCCCCGTGCATTGTATATACGCCCATCACTCTAGGGCTATCTATCCTTCCATTGCACACTAAGTAACACACTCTCTATTGTGTGCCTTAAGCTTCCTTCGTCTTCTCCAAGATGTGTGTGTTTCTCTGCAGCCCTAATTCCAACATTCTCAACAAGATAAATGAGGAGCCAAAAGTGCAAACATGGGCTCCACTAGTGGCAACAAGACTATTGACTCGATTAGTCAATGTACCAACTCAAGAACCCACATCCGCAACAAAAAAAGAAGAAGGTAACAGAGAGAATTAAGTGCAGGAAGAGGAGGACACTCCTCTTGAAAGGGAAAGGAGGGAAATGTAAAGTGGATGAAGAAAATCAGACCAAGAAACATAGGCCAATAGTAGCTATTGAAGAATCAGCACAAAGGGCAGCAAGACTCAAAAGAGAGAAGGTATCTTTTGAGCTAGAAAGAGGGCTCAAAGAATATTTTGAGGAAAAGTGAAGACCATCTCCAAGAAGAGTCAAAATTCAAACTAAACACCCAATGTTCGACAAAAAGGATGACCCTTGGGCTGGCCTAGATCATTTCTACCATAAAGAGAAAGAACAACGAGAACAAACACAGGCACACGAAGAAGCCATTACACATCCTCAGGAGAATTCACCCAAAGAACCAAAAAACCCTATTGTAGAAGCTCCACACTTTTCCCCCACAAATATACCATCACAGTAGGAGACTACACTAGAGGAGGCCACTCCCATTGCTACCAATCTGGAAACTGATTCCAGAACAATCCAAGAAAGACTACTCAAGGATCTCCAGGCCAATCATGCACTGCAGCACCCCAAATGGCGCAAGATCTGGAATCCTAGGTATCTCATTTTGTGCACAAGTGCACCATTACTAATCAAACAGGATCTTGTGTAGTGCCCGATACTGAGAGTTAGAAATTGGCAACAACACCTTCTCCTCCAACAGAAAAGACCAATCTGGCTTAACTACCCCTGGTTTCCACCACCTCCAAATAACCAACCAATAGAGCATAGCTATATTTGACATTTTTAAAGAAATAGACGTTCTTGATGAATTGTGGAAACAAGTTAGAGAGGCCCCCTATCTCTAATTAATAATTTGCAAGTGATATCAGTGGAGAAATTTTCTCTTGATCTCCCGTTGTAAGCTTCAATTTTGACTGGCATTCAACCCTGCATTGACATCTCAGTACTCCATCAATTCCTAACATATATAGTGATCTAGTTGTAAGATTTTGATAATCAGTGCCTTCTTGTGGGATTGGGACCAATTCTCTATAAAGCCTCCAAATTTGAGAAACCCATACACATCCTATCACTCTCAATCTAGCCCATCCATTGTCATAGTCAAGATCAACTAGCTTGCCTCCTAATGAATTCAGAGAATCTAACACTTACTTTTAGATTCAACAAAAATTAACAATCAATGGAAAAAACTTTCCTTAAGAGAGAGATAGAAAGGCGAACATAGGTTGTGCCGGGCTGATTTATTTCCACAAATACACATTAAAAAAAATTAATCATGCACATAATTCAAAGAGAATAACCGATAAAGATTGACAACCTGATGAGGACCAGATTTTCTTGGAGCCGGTCTCCCTACCAAAAGGACTTGTATTATAATCCTCTCAAAAGAGATATTTGTTACAAAATATGTTTGTGCTCTTATAGAGACTTTATTGAATCAAGAAGATGGTGTCTTCAAGATTCCATGGTACAACCCTCCTTCCCAAAACATCAACACCCCAGTGGGAAGAAAGGAATTGCATGAAAAGAAGAAGACGAAGGTGGAGAGAATTATTTTTCAAGCAAGAGAATTGATATTCCATGTACACTTGCTCATGCAAAAGCTCTCATCATAGCTTAGTAATAGAGTAGTAGATATGAAGAAGAAGAAACTTTATTGACTTGGATTTGTATCCATAGCCAAGAGCTTCAGCATAGAGTCCATCTCTAGGGATCCCATGAGAGAGAGAGAGAGAGAGAGAGAGAGAGAGAGAGAGAGAGAGAGAGAGAGAGAGATTGCTTTGCTAAGTTGGTCATTTGAGAGAGTGTGTGAGAGGAGCAAGAAGAGGACAAAAATCCCCACACGCCCACCTTTTTATGCTTATGCTAGTCTTGAATTAGAATGCTTCACACTTGACCAATGAGGTGGGAACATCTCCTAATGCAACTCAAGCATGCCCAACACTTTTCCACTCTTTCCTTGCATGCTAGAACCCCCCCTTTGTCTTGGGACTCATCTTGGCAAGTGGAGACACCACACACACTCAAACACACTTGTTTAAGTTCACACAAAGCAAGCATGTGCTACCTTGGACATGTGGCATAATCAAGCTTAATAAACAAAGACTAGATTCAACTTACTAAATGCGGAAGGGCTGATATAACCTTAGTCTTTTGATTTTTCTTTCATTTAATAAAAACCATAAACTTACCCTTTTATTAATTAGCTACTTGGATGCAAGACCTTTGCACAAACCTTGGAGGCTCATGAATCTGACCCGAGGCTACAATCTACTTGCTAATTTAGGACCTCCTAAATTATGATAATATTTGGCAAAAATAAACTCACCCTTTTGGCTTTAAAACTTTCATCTCATAAGCAAAACCCTAGCACAGTGCTTTGGAGGTGCCGTTAAGCTGCTCCCAAAAATCTGTTAAATTTAGATTTGCTAAATTTAGACATTTTATGGCATGATAGATTTTCACCGTAAGGCTTCCTAGACTTCATACTTAGACTCTAAAGAGTTATTCTAGTGAATTGAGCTTAGCACATCCAATTTATATTTTTAGACTCCAATAATTTATCTCGATTATATCTTTAGTCATGTACCTTCGATCAAGGCTACCCTGGGTACATTTATCCTTCCTTGACCTATATCTACAACTCAAATAATTAGTTAGCAGCTACTCTTGCTCTTTTATGGACTTTTTCCTTTTGGTCTCAAGCCTTGACCGGTAATTGGTTCATTAGTACTTAATCAACTTCACTTGTTCTCTTTTTATTTTCACTAGACTTAAGTGGCTAATAGACCTTGTCATTCATCGCCCCCTTGGGGCGAGTGATGAGGCAGACATATAGGCAATCATGGTAGTGCTCCTAGAGGAAGGGGCATCGGAGGATGAGGCACTACAGATGGCAGAGTCAGGGGGTGCAGTTGGGCCAAGGGTTACAGAGGTAGAGGAGGTCAGGCAAGAGAATTTCCAACAATGGGACATCCTCATAGAGCAGTCTAGAGAGAGAGCATTGAGGAGGCCACTTCCCAAGAGACATACTTTGTTGACCCAATACTTGTTGTTGAGCTGCAAGCAACGGAGGAAGGTACTCGCTCATAGTTTACCTTGCAATATATGCAAATTTATAATTTGGGAGATGGGATAGCATGCTCATCACACACTAGATGACGAAGCGCTAGGGCTTGCCAAGGTTTAGTTCTAGCATGACAAATCATAGGAAGAGGTTGGAGAGTTTTTAGCAACAGCAACAGCTGAGGCCGATGTTGAGAAAATTGTAGTACTTGGTACTTGATAGTCAATGCAGTATAGCATAGAGAGTAGTGTATCCCCCCATGCTAGGGTGTATCACGCATTGTACATAGAGCACGTAACTTCAAACTCTGATTCAGATTCATTTACTTGTATATATTTTGTGTTTGTTCTCTTTTCTATAAGGTTGTAGTCTCCATGTTCTATTTTATGGAGTCCATTTGTACTCTATCGTTGCACAATGTGTCCTTATGATTATAGTCGACATGTTCTATTTTTTTCAGTTCACGTGTACCAGACGTTTGTGCAATGCATCCTTAATATCATGTGCGTTCCAAGATTATTTATAAAACTCCTTGGCTATGAATTTTTCACCAATAAAAGGATTCCTTTTTCTATTCAATTTGCATTAAAAAATTCAAGATCTTTTTTTCAACACCCTTCTGTATATGTAAATCTGTGAGAAAATATAGAATAATATAATCCCAATTGTTGAAGTCGCATGATAGGCATTTTTTTATTATAGTGACCCCCCAAGACCAAACCTTTGAAAAAATTGTGTTTATGATTATAGTCGTCTTGTTCAAGTATGGAGTTCACCCACATCACACCTTTGTACAATATGTCCTTATAATTATAGTCGCCATGTTTTAGTTTTTGCAATTCACTTGTATCAAATCTTTGTACAATGTGTCTTCTTATGCGTATTTGCTATGTGTACTTTATGAATTCCATTTGTAGCAAACCTCTGCAAAATTTGTCTTTATGATTATAGCCATCTCATTATAGTTTATGGAGTTCGTATGTACCACAACTTTGTACAATGTGTCCTTATAATTGTAGGTAACCCATGTTCTAGTTCTTGCACTTCAATTGTAACACATCTTTGTTTGATGTCTCTTTATGCGCATAATTGCCACATTTTACTCTATCACTCCATTTGTACCAAACCTTTAAAAGACGTGTCTTGTAACATTTAATGGCCTAATAACTTATGTGTAGCGGAAATTAGCATGAACATAGTGGGCATTTCATTAGAATAGATTCCTAATGAGAATTACAAGAGTGCTTGGGTGGAGAGAGCAACAAAAAGCATAACACCTAGTTAGATAGCATCAACAATACTTCAAAAGAGAGAGAAATTAAGCTATTGACAACCGTTGAGGACCGGATTTGCATGGAGCCGGTCCCCCCTCCAAAAGGCTTTGTATTATGGTTTCTCCCATCAAGAGAGACATTGTACAATACAATTCTTTGTGTTCCTTCAAGACTAGCTAGTGCAATGAAGATGGAAGCTTCATGCACTACGCAAAACACTTAATCAAACACAACTTGAATTATCCCCGTTCTCAGACCCAAGACCTCACACACCTTCGAAGATGGTGAGAGCTAGCAGGGTATGAGAATAGATTGAGAGGAAGAAGGAGTATCTTACGAGAAAGATGTACATCTCCTCACATAATCACTCATATGTAGCATAGCTTAGCTTAGTAATTAGCTTGGTAGAGGAGATGAGCATGCATTGAAGCTTGGCTCTTGGTTGGATTTGCATCCACATGCCAAGAGAGTGTTGATGTAGGCTTCTATCTCGCAAGCTTGGAGTAGGTGATGAGTTCTCCATTAAAGCTTGGGAAGAGATAGTCTTCTCTTTCTTCACACATGAGCTTGTGTGAGTGTGTGTGTGATAATTCCTTGCAAAAAATCAGCCCCCTCTCTCTCTCTTGGGCGATCCCTCTTGCTAATTGCTCTTGCTGCAGCCTCATTGGCCCTCCCCAAGTCAAGCCAATTACAATTAAGCAGCATAAGTGATAGCCTTCTGACATGTGTCCCCCTTTCCCCTTTTGTGAGAGCTTTAGGTAATTAAATAATTAAACTAAACTCTCATTGGACCCCTTTGCCTCCTGGCCAATAGGAATCAGGCAAGCCATGGGGCTCCTGAATGCTCATTGGACCCCTTGGGAGACTGCCCAATAGTCTTCTAGGAGACTTAATTCTCATTGGTTTCTTTTATTAAATGTTTTTAAATTAATTAAACTAGATTTACTCTAGCTTAATTCTCATTGGTCCACTTCAAGGGTCATCCAATAGAAATTGGGCACACCTTGTGGGCATTTGGCCTAGGGAGCTAACATGTGTCCCTCATTCCCTTTGTGTAAAGGGAGCCTCTGTGTGTGTGTGTGGCTTTCTCTCTCATCCCCTACCTTTAGGGCTCGCCCCCTCCCATGTAGGGATGTGCAAAGACTTTTAGGGCACACACAAAGCATCCAATTTTCCCTAGGGTTGACCTTTGGACACAACCTTTGAATTTTGGAACCTTAGCATTTTGGAAGTCTTAATGGGCTGAACCTTAGGGTCTTTTTAGCCCATTGTTACACATGGCTCTTTTGCAGATGGCCCCCCCTTTGGATCCCTATTTTCCCTCCTTTGGATCCCTACTGTGGCCGGTCTGCTAGCTTAGCCAATATTCTAGCTTTTTCTCTCCTGGCCTTCCCCACATTAAATGATCAGTTTAATATGAGAAAATCATTTAGGAGAATTAGATATTGATTATTATGACATTACCTCTCTCTTGAAATCATAGTCGTTGTCGACTATGGTGTAGAGAAGATAAAGCATGTTCATGAGTCCTTTTCTTAGCGGGTAGAGGGTCCCTATGTTACCCTACGACATCATTCCACAATGGATGACTAGGCCATTTGGCGCTTGAGAGCCTCAGGCTGCCGCAAGCATGTCTGCACATTAGTCCTATCAGTCTTCCATAGTAGAGTGACAAGCTCTACTTGGTGTTTGGGAGACGTCGTCTCCGCAAACTTGATCTAAGCATGCATACTACTTCATTTTTGTGCACAAATAAAGAAAAAGAGAGTCTTATAAGACAAAAATTTTGTTCATTTTTAACATTTTGTACATTTGCTTACTCTTGGGAAGCATTGTAAGCATTGACAAGGTTTAGGTTATCCTTTAATTGTATGCCTTGCATCCATCTAGCATCTTCAAAAGGATAATTCTTAAACTTAATAAGATATCGTCGGATAGTCTTACCGCCTCTTAGTACCTTGTCTTCATGTTGGAGAATGGACTCGGGCTTCAACACCTCTTCTTGGTCCTCGATCTCCGGTGGGTCTTCAATAGTTGTTTCTTGAGGTGGAGCTCCTTTGTAAGGCTTTAATAGGCTCACATGAAAAGCATTGTGTATGAGCCAATGACTGGGAAACTTGAGTTGAAAGGCCATCTCATTGATTGGCCTAAGAATCTGAAAGGGACCATAGTACCTTTTTGCTAGTTTAGCATAGTACTTTTGGTGACCCGTAGGATTCTTGCCCATTGTGTTCATTAATCGAGCCTTGGGAAACTTTAACAAGACCCAATCGTTTTCTTTAAAGGCTTGGGCTCTTCTGTGATTGTCAGCAGCAGCCTTTTGCCTTTGCTGTGAGATAGAGATAGCATCCTTAATCTTTTGGAAAGATTCTTGTAGGTCTCGGCTATACTCATCTGCAGCGAAGATCTTCCCATGTACCTTAAGTAGCAAGGGACTTTTTGATCTTCCCTCAATTACCTCAAAAGGTGCTTTTCCCGTGGAAGTATGTACAGTGTTATTGTAAGCATACTCCACTAAGGGTAAGTACTTCTCCCATTGGGATCTTTGATCTACTTCCGTTACATAGGCTTTTAGTAGATCAAGAATTGTTAGGTTAGCTATTTCACTTTGGCCATCCGTTTGTGGATGATAGGCCGAAGAGAAATTTAGCCTTGTCCCTAAATTCTCAAAGAGACCCTTCCAGAAATTACTGGTCATTCTAGGATCTCTATCCGACACTATGGACATTGGCAAGCCATGGTATTTGAAAATTTGTGAAATGAAGAGGGTTGCCATTTGATGGGCTTTGATAGTCTTTTTGACAGGTATAAAATGAGCTTGTTTACTAAACCTATCTACTATCGTCCATATTCCCGTATTCCCATGGATAGACTTAGGCAATCCAAAGATAAAATCCATGGATATGCTCTCCCATGGCGAATTAGGGATTGGCAAGGGTTGAAGAAATCCAGGTTGCTTCCCTCTATCAAATTTTGTCTTTTGACATACCACACATTTGGAAACATACTCTTGTATGTTCACTTTCATGGTAGACCAATAGAAATATGTTTCAATTCCCTTTAAGGTAGATTGAATCCCTCTATGCCCCGCATAAGGTGGAGCATGAGATTCATACATTACTTTCTCACGTAGTGAGTTAGTAACGCATAGTGTATTGCCATAGAGAAGATAACCATCTTGTAAAGTAAATGGTTCTTCTTTCTTCCCTAATGCAAGGGCTGAAATCACATCTCTAAAATCGGGATCAATAGCATACTCATCTATCATTGAAGATAGATCATTGTGAGTTGCTATGGAAACCGCATTCACTCTCGGCCGTCTTGAGAGTGCATCAGCTACTTGATTATGCTTGCTAGCAATGTGAGCAATATGAAAATGAAATTGTGAAAGGAAATTTGCCCACCTCATTTGTTTGTCGGAGAGCTTGGTCTGCGTCATGAAGTACTTAAGACTTTGGTGATCCGTTCGCAGAATGAAAGGAGTCCCCAGTAAATAGTGCTTCCATGAGTCTAAGGAATGTAGAAATGCAAGGAGTTCCTTTTCATATATGCCTAGAGCTTGCTCAACAGGGTCAAGCCTTCGACTCTCATAGCCTATGGCGTGCCCTTCTTGGAGCAAAACACCTCCATGGCAATCACCACAAGCATCACATTGGACCTCAAATGGTTTTGAGAGATCCGATAGTGTAAGCACAGGTTGAGAGATAAGCTTTTCTTTAAGCTTTTCGAAAGCATTGTTCTCCTTAGCAGACCATATATACCTAACTCTTTTCTTTGTTAGGTCATCTAATGGTCCCGCAATTTGTGAGAACTTTTCTATGAAGCGTCTATAGTATGCACACATACCTATGAAGCTTCTTAGTTCATGAAGATTCCTTGGTTTAGGCCATCCTTTTATTACCTCTAACTTGGATGGATCCATTTGGATGCCATCTTGAGAGATAATGTGACCTAAATACTGAATCTCTTGCAAGAAAAATTCAGTTTTCTTTCGATTTACATAAAGTTTATTCTCTCTTAAAACTTGAAATATTACCTGGAGGTGTTGCTTGTGTTCCTCCAATGAATTAGAGTAGATGATAATATCATCAAAGAACACTCCACTGAAGGTTCGATGAGGCCTGAACAGCTTCTCCATCAAGTGGTTGAATGTGGCTGGTGCATTGGTCAAGCCAAAAGGCATGACAATGTATTCGTAAAGACCAAATGTAGTGCGAAACGCGGTCATTACAATGTCTTGATCAACTATCCTTATTTGATGATAGCCACTCTTTAGTTCAACCCTACTGAAGTAGGTCTATCCTTGTAGCTTATCAAATAGGTCTTCTACCCGTGGAACGGGAAACCTATTCTTGATAGTGATCCTATTTAGTGCTCTATAGTCGACACACATACGATATGTGCCGTCTTTCTTTTGCACTAATAGCACAGGTGAGCAAAATGGAGATGAGCTTGGCCTAACCATACCCTTCTCAACTAACTCATGCACTTGCCGCATAATCTCCTCTTGTTGAGCTTGAGAAACTCTATAAGGAGGTTTATTAGGCGGTGAACTTCCTGGAAGAAGTTCAATTGCATGGTCATCATTACCTCGTTTAGGAGGTAGCTCACAAGGGATGTCGTCAATAAAAACATCTTGAAACCCCTTGAGAAAATTGGATAACTCTAATTCCTTTTGGTTGCTTTTATTTTCTTTTGCTAAAGCATTAGGTTCATTTTGAGAGTCTTTAACAAAAATCATGTACACGGAAATAGAGCTCTTTATTGACTTGTTGAAAGCTGGTGTATGTACAATGGGGATGGTGTTACCCATTTCCTTAGCATCTATATACATGTCTTTTTCCCTGAACTTAAAGGAGATTCTCCTTTCAGGAAATTTAACATCGGCAGCCAGGCGGTCAAACCATTGTGCCCCTAGGATTACATCCTCATGCTTGAGAGGAGAGATAAAGAAGTCCTCTTTGTCCACATAGCCTTGGACATGAAGCCTCAATTTCCCAATTAAGGGAGTGATTGAAGATTCTTGCCCCTTGAAGGCACTGTCTGCGGGTAGGACATCTCCCATCTCGTAGGATTGTATTCCTAGCTTGGTGGCCAACTCTATAGATATAAAATTGTGAGTAGAACCAGGGTCAAAGAGAATAAAAGCATCATGTTCTCCTACCTTTCCCCAAGCATGGCATAGAAGAGATCCTTTGTGGTGAGTTTGGTGAGTCTCCTCCTTTTGGATTTCAACCAAGGAAGCTCTAGGAGGATCTTGGCGGTTGTTCTTTTGGGGAAAACCGCGGTACGCATGCCCTTGTTCACCGCACTTGAAACACCGGTTATCCTTACGATAACGCTCAAGCTCTTCAGGAGAGAGCTTATTCTTACCTTTGTAAACTCCCTTCTCTTTAGCTTTGTTGGAGTTGCCCTTAGGAGACTTTTGTACATTTTCCTTCCCCTTAGGCTCATTGGAACCCTTGTTTTTCGGGGGCTTATTATTTCTTTTTGCCCCCGTTTGGAAATTGATTCGAGAGGCGACCATAGTGTGGTGTATTACCGCCGATATGGTACGTGGTCTTTGGGAGTTGACATACTCCGCCATTTCTTCGGTTAAGCCCGCACAAAATTGTTGCTTTTGCTCTCCAAAATCAAACTTTTTGAAGACAGTGGCTTTGAGTTGTAGGTCCCAAAACTTGTCTACATATTTGTGGATAGATTCATTGGGAGAGAGCTTTAAGCTTCGCCATTCGGTGAGTACTTTGTCTTTGGCATCGGTGGCCAAAAACTGCTTCATAATGGAAGCTCTTAAAGCTTTCCATGTTGGTGGATCTTCACCGTTGGCTTGTAGGCTAGACCACCATTGTTTGGCGGACTTTTGAAAGTGCATAGCTACATGGTGTAGCTTAGAGGACTCCGTGAAACCCTCATCTCCAAACGCAGCATCGAATTGTTGGATAAAGGCCAAGACTTTGTTCGTAGCCCCAAAGGTACCATCATAGGTAAGGAAAGAGATGCTCTTCCCTCCCTCTTTGAATTTCTTCAACTTGGACGACCTCTTCCATTCGGCATAGGATTTTCTATGGCCTCTTCTTTTTGATGGTTCAAAGGTTGCACCATCACTTTCTTCAGAAGGCGAAGAATTTGAAGAAGGTGGAGAAGAGGGTGACCTCTTTCTCGCCTTTTTCTTGTCATGATCTTTGTCGTCTTCACCATAGCTTTCATAAGAGGAAGAGGATGAAGAAGATGGAGAAGAGGGTGTCCTCTTTCTCGCCTTTTTCTTCTCTTGCTTTTTATCATCCCTCTTTGAATTATGGCATGGAGAATAGTGTGATGGTCTTCTCCGCTTTGGTGGTGATGGAGAGCGTTTAGCCCGCTGTCTTCGTGGAGCCATCTCCGCCGAGGTGGCGGGAGATTCGCTTCTTTCTCGTTCCTTCAGTGGAGGCTCTTGAGTTCTCCTTTGGGAAGGAGATGCATCATCAAGAATTAAATTCTTGAGCCCTTCATATGGATTCTCTTCTTCTTCCCGAATCGGATAGAGACCTCTTTTGGTAGTCTCACAAGGAGGCTTCCTAGGTGTTCTCTCGTCATGGTGATGAGCTTGGAGAATCCCGTGAGCACGGAGCTGCCGTTGCACTTCACTTTGGAGAGATGGATTGCCCATGGCTTGTTGAAGCCTAGAAACAAGATAGTTAACCAGCATTGAAGCATCATTAGTAGCTTGCTCATGAGCAAAATCAAAGTTATCAACATTAATTTCACTCTCTTTACTATTGACCATTCTAACAACTTTTAGGTGTAAAATTTTTAGGTGTACTTTGGCACTTCAAGCCCTAGTTGCTACTCCTCTTTACCCCTTTAGAAAAAGCACTCAAGCTACTGTACCCGCGGCTCGAATACCATTGATTGCAAGGAATAGAAGAGAGGGTCTTTCGACACCAAAACAACACTGGCTCCCGTGAAGCTTCTAATAGCTCAACAGTGGTTAAGCCGTAGGCAAGCCCCATAGGACTCCACTATTAAGACCATAGCTCTCGACGGTGATGCCCCGTTAATTGCACGAAGGCAGGCGCACTGCAAGGCTGAAAAATCCCTATTCTACTTACTCACAGGCAATTAATAATACCAACCATTTGTAGCTAGCTTGAGGACCTCCCTTCTTGAGTAAGAAAAGATAAACCTTGCGCTCTGATACCAATGTAATATTTAATGGCCTAATAAATTATGTGTAGCGGAAATTAGCATGAACATAGTGGGCATTTCATTAGAATAGATTCCTAATGAGAATTACAAGAGTGCTTGGGTGGAGAGAGCAACAAAAAGCATAACACCTAGTTAGATAGCATCAACAATACTTTCAAAAGAGAGAGAAATTAAGCTATTGACAACAGTTGAGGACCGGATTTGCATGGAGCCGGTCCCCCCTCCAAAAGGCTTTGTATTATGGTTTCTCCCATCAAGAGAGACATTGTACAATACAATTCTTTGTGTTCCTTCAAGACTAGCTGGTGCAATGAAGATGGAAGCTTCATGAACTAAGCAAAACACTTAATCAAACACAACTTGAATTATCCCCGTTCTCAGACCCAAGACCTCACACACCTTCGAAGATGGTGAGAGCTAGCAGGGTATGAGAATAGATTGAGAGGAAGAAGGAGTATCTTACGAGAAAGATGTACATCTCCTCACATAATCACTCATATGTAGCATAGCTTAGCTTAGTAATTAGCTTGGTAGAGGAGATGAGCATGCATTGAAGCTTGGCTCTTGGTTGGATTTGCATCCACATGCCAAGAGAGTGTTGATGTAGGCTTCTATCTCGCAAGCTTGGAGTAGGTGATGAGTTCTCCATTAAAGCTTGGGAAGAGATAGTCTTCTCTTTCTTCACACATGAGCTTGTGTGAGTGTGTGTGTGATAATGCCCTGCAAAAAATCAGCCCCCTCTTTCTCTTGGGCGATCCCTCTTGCTAATTGCTCTTGCTGCAGCCTCATTGGCCCTCCCCAAGTCAAGCCAATTACAATTAAGCAGCATAAGTGATAGCCTTCTGACATGTGTCCCCCTTTCCCCTTTTGTGAGAGATTTAGGTAATTAAATAATTAAACTAAACTCTCATTGGACCCCTTTGCCTCCTGGCCAATAGGAATCAGGCAAGCCATGGGGCTCCTGAATGCTCATTGGACCCCTTGGGAGACTGCCCAATAGTCTTCTAGGAGACTTAATTCTTATTGGTTTCTTTTATTAAATGTTTTTAAATTAATTAAACTAGATTTAATCTAGCTTAATTCTCATTGGTCCACTTCAAGGGTCATCCAATAGAAATTGGGCACACCTTGTGGGCATCTGGCCTAGGGAGCTGACATGTGTCCCTCATTCCCTTTGTGTAAATGGAGCCTGTGTGTGTGTGTGTGGCTTTCTCTCTCATCCCCTACCTTTAGGGCTCGCCCCCTCCCATGTAGGGATGTGCAAAGACTTTTAGGGCACACACAAAGCATCCAATTTTCCCTAGGGTTGACCTTTGGACACAACCTTTGAATTTTGGAACCTTAGCATTTTGGAAGTCTTAATGGGCTGAACCTTAGGGTCTTTTTAACCCATTGTTACACATGGATCTTTTGCAGATGGCCCCCCCTTTGGTTCCCTATTTTCCCTCCTTTGGATCCCTACTATGGTCGGTCTGCTAGCTTAACCAATATTCTAGCTTTTTCTCCCCTGGCCTTCCCCACATTAAATGATCAGTTTAATATGAGAAAATCATTTAGGAGAATTAGATATTGATTATTATGACATGTCTTTATGATTGTAGATGTTTGTTCTAGTTTTTTCTTTTCACTTGTAACACACCTTTGCACGATGTGTCTCGTTGAGCATAATTGCCATGCTTTACTTTATGCCATGAACTTTGTGGGCTCAAGAGAAGCACACTAATCCCTACCACTAAAAAGTTTCATGGCCATTTCAATCCATCTCGATAGATTAGTGTGACACAATCGCCAACTTTTGGCCATTAGGCCCTTGGGGAGTCTAAAGCCATAAAATTGGCGATTGTGCCGACTTGGACCGATGACACGGCAACGAATGGCCATGAAACTTTACAAGGACATGGTAAGCACACTAATCCGTACCCCTATAAATTTTCATTGTCGTGCAATCCGTTTCATTGGTCTAGGATGGGACAATCACCAATTTTTGACCATTGGGCCTTTGGCGACCACAACATGACAAAAAATGAGAGATTGTGCCACCCTAGATAGACAAGATAAGAGTCTTATCTTGAAAATTTTTTGGCCATGAAAATTTGTGAGGGTATTGGAATCACATTAAAGCCTATTCTTACAACATTTCATAGCCATCGCAATCAGTCTCAATGGTTTAGGGTGGCACAATTGCCAATTTTTTGGCTTTGGGCTTGTCAAGGGCCCAATGGCCAAAAAATTGGCCATTTTGCCATCCTAAACCATTGAGATGGATTGCGATGGCCATGAGAATTTGTGTGTATAGAATAACCACATGAAGCCCTACCATTGCAAAGTTTCATGGCCATCACAATCCGTATTGACAGTTTAGGGCGTCACAGTTGCCAATTTTTTGGCTTTGGGCTAGCCAAGGGCCCAATGGCCAAAAAGTTGGCGATTATGTCATAGTGGACCAAGGAGAAGAGATTGGATGACCATGAAACTTTGCAAGGGTAGGGTAAGCACACTTATCCCTACCCTTGCAAAGTTTCATGGCCATCATAATCTGTCTCAACAGTTTAGACATCACAATCGCCAATTGTTGGCGATTGTGCCACCCTCGCTGGAGGTGACAGAAGTGGATGGCCATGAAACTTTGCAAGGGTAGTAATTAATGTTTTTCCCTTGTCCCCACAGAGTTCATGGCCATCTACAATCCATAAAAATGGTCTAGGGTGACACAATCGCCAATTTTTTGGCTTTCGGTTCGCTAAGGACCCAATGGCCAAAAAATTGGCGATTGTGCCACCGTGGACCGATGAGACAGGAGCGGATGACTATGAAAATTTGTGGGAGAAGAGGAAGCACACTAACCTCATCCCTTGCAAAGCTTCATGGGCATCACAATCCATCTTGATGGCCTAGGACGACACAATCACCAAGTTTTGGCCATTGGGCCTTTGGCGAGCTGCCCAAAAAAGACAAAAAAATTGACGATTGTGCCACCCTAGACCAACAAGATGGGAGTGGATGGCCATGAAACTTTTCAAGGGTGGATACTAATCCCTATATCTACAAAGTTCCATGGGCATCATCATGCGTCTCTATAGTCTAGGGTGGCACAATCACCCACTTTTGGTCATTGGACCCTTGGCAAGCCCAAAGACAAAAAATTGGCGGGTTGTGCCACCCTGGACCGATTAGATGGAAATAGATGGCCATACATTTTTTCAAGGATAAGTAAAGCACATTAATCCCTACCCTTGCAAAGTTTCATGGCCATCACAATCCGTCTTGACGGTCAAGGGTGGCACAATCACCAACTTTTGGCCATTGGGACCTTGGTGAGCTTAAAGACAAAAGATTGGCAATTGTGTCACTCTGGACCCACGAGATGCAAATCGATGGCCATGAAACTTTTTTGGAGTGAGGGGATCACCCATCCCTACAAAGGTTCATGGGCATCACAATCCATCTCGTCGGTCCATGATGGCACACTCGCCAATTTTTGGCCATTGGGCCTTTGGCGACCACAACGGCCAAAAATAGTCAATTGTGCGACCCTAGACCAATGAGACAAGATTGGATGTCCATGAAACTTTTTGAGGTTAGGGGAAGCACATGAATCCTTGCCCCTACAAAGTTTCATGGCCATGACAATCTATCTCAATGGTCTAGGACGGCATAATCGCCAAATTTTGACCCTTGGACCCTTGGCGAGCCCAAAGCCAGAAAGTTGATGGTTGTGCCACCCTGGACCAATGAGAGGGGAGTGCATGGCTATTAAAAATTGCAAGGGTTGGGGAAACACATTAGTACCCACCTTTGCAAAGTTCCATGGGCATCACAATCCGTCTCAATGGTTTAGGGCGGCATTATTGCCAAGTTTTGGCCCTTGAGCCCTTGGCGAGCCCAAAGCCAAAAAAATTTGGTGATTGTGCCACCTTGGACCAATGAGACAAGAAAAAATTTCCATTAGACCTTTTAGGGATGGGTGAAGCACACTAATCCCTACCCTTGGAAAGTTCCATGAACATCGCAATCCATCTCAACGGTCTAGGGTGGCACAATCGCTAAGTTTTGGCCCTTGGGCCCTTGTTGAGCCCAAAGTCAAAAAATTGATTAAGCCACCCTGGATCGATGAGACAGGAGCATATTCCCATGAAAATTTGTGTGGATTGAGTAAGCACACTAATCCCTACCCTTGCAAAGTTCCATGGGCATCGTATTTTATCTCGACAGTGTAGGGTGGCACAATCGTCAAATTTTGGCCCTTGGACCCTAAGCGAGCACACAGCCAAAAAACCGGGATTGTGTCACCCTAGATCAACAAGACGGGAAAGGATGCCATTATATTTACAAGATCAAGGGAATCACACTAATCCCTACCCTTGCAAAGTTCCATGGGCATCACAATCCATCTCGACGGTCTAGGGTGGCACAATCGCCAACTTTTGTCCCTCGTGCCCTTAGCGAGCCCAACTTAGCCAAAAAAATTGGTGATTGTGCCACCTTGGACCAACACGATGGGAGAGAATGCCCATAAAACTTTTCAAGGGAAAGGGAAGCACACTAATTTCCACCCCTACAAATTTTGATGAGAATCACAATCCGTCTCAACATTCTAGGGCAGCACAATCACCAACTTTTTGCCATTGGGCCATTGGGCCCTTGGCGAGCCCAAAGCCAAAAAATTGGAGATTGTTCTACCTTGGAACAAAGAGACAGTAAGAGATGGCCATGAAACTTTGCAACGATAGGGAGAAGCACACTAATCCCTACCCTTGCAAAGTTTCATGGGCATCCCAATTCGTCTTGTTGGTCTAGGGTAGCACAATCACCAACTTTTGATCGTTGGGTCTTTGCCCGGGGGATTCACTCTATATATAAAAGAGAATGCTACCTGCAAGAAAACAACTTTGATAAAACCCTTATATACAACTCATATTAGGGAATATGACCCCCTTTCTACGCTTATACAACAATCAATCAGAAGAAAACTATCATACTCCTATCTTATATATAAAATTCAGGTCTCACATGATCTAACTAAGTAAAACTAGTCAAAGAGTGTGGAGCATAGTGACTAAGGAGCCACTTCTTTTGATAACTAGATGTTTCCTCAATGTGTCTAGTTTGACTTTCAAACTATGTGTCCAATCAACTTGCACTATGGCTACTCATCCAATCTTGACCCATCCAAAGATGGTGTAAATCAACCCTTAACTTGCTCCAAATCAGTCCTTATCCATGATCGGCTTGATGAAAATTTTGATGTGTGAACTGATAAAAAAAATTTCCAAAATTCATCCGAGTTCTAGTGCACACCAATGACCAATCGTTACAAGTAATCAAGTTGGGTCAGGTCGCCCCCCCTCCCCACATAAATATTTTACCCCCCTCCCTTATTTATAAACTTGGGAGATAATCTATTTGAGGCTTGTCCCTAACTTATATGCTTATGTCACTTGTAAAACCAAAAACCTCCCCTGCACTTATATGGTGCGATAAGTTTTTCATGGTGAATCCCCCGAGGCCTTTGGCGACCACAACGACCAAAAATGGGTGATTGTTCCACCCTAGACCGACGAGACAAGAGCAGATGGCCATGAAACTTTGCAAGGATGGTGTAATCTCTCTAATCCCTACCCCTACAAAGTTCCATGAACATCTTAATCCGTCTCGACGGTCTAGGGTGCCCTTGGCAAGCCAAAAGTCAAAAAGCTGGAAATTGTGTCACCTTGGACTGATATATCAGAAGGGAATGGTGGCTATGAAACTTTACAAGGGTGGATGAATCACATTAATCCATGCCCTTGCAATGTTTCATGGACATCACAATTTTTTGATGGTTTAGGGCGGCACAATCGCCAACTTTTGGCCATTAGCCCCTTTGACAAGCCCAAAAACTGGCGATTCTACCACCCTAGATTGATGAGACAGGAGTGGATGGCCATGAAACTTTGTAGGGGCTAGGGAATCGCACTAATCCCCACCCCTATAAAGTTACATGGTCATCCCAATCCGTCTCAATGGTGTAGGGCACCTCAACAACAAAAAATTGGTGTTCATTCCGCTAATGACAATCAAGATGGCAACGAAAGACCATGAACTTTTGATAAACGTAGATCACTACTAAACCTAAATAACAACATATGAATGGTAAATTCATAAATGAACCTCAAATGAACAAGTTAAAGTACAACACCATAATATAGAAGATCCATGAACCAGAGTATACAAGAATAAAAATGATCGAAAGGGAAAAAAGGTGGAAGTATAAATAGCACGAATGAAGGGGTCATTGCTAGTACTCATTATCACAGCTATCATCTCCAAAAATAGCATCAATATCATCAGCAAGTTTTATAGCTACTACTCTACTACAAAATATCTCCATGATGCTCTCGTGCTCATCTCGACCCAAACGTCAGTGAGGGGTGCTCCCTTTCTTCTTGCTGACAATCCTCTCTAGTTTTAGCTTCACAGCAAGGACAAGATGGGAGTAGTGTATGGCCACCTTCGGCCACTCATACTATACAAAAATGGATGTAATGCCCCACATTCATGGACCTAATAGAACTTTTTTAACTTTTAATTTTCCTTTCTCATCCACTTCCTATGTGCAGACATCATCAAAAAGCTTGACATTAATCATAGAGATGTCATTGCTATTTTGTGTGGACACAATTGGATCTAATTAATGCCACAATGTTTGCATGTTCCCAAAAGACATTTTCTATTGTAATAAGCATAGTCAATGGGTTTTGGGCACAATACATACTCTCACAGGTTTGTTAAGCTTGGAAATGTGGAATTGGATGATGTGCACCTCAAAAAATATGAGGAGCTGCTTATTTCCGGATGAGCCCCCCAAAACCACATATAGAAGTCTCTTTGTGAAACAAAAGACACATTTAGAAACACTTTCAATCATTATAAATCAAACATTTAGAAACACTTTCAAGCATTATAAATCATTGTTAAGAATTATGAAGCACTCTCAAGTAGTATAAAGCACTTTGAAGCATTAGGTCCCAATGACAAGCGCAAATTGAAAAACTTTAAACTACTTGTTAATCTCTATGATGCACTTGGAAGCACTTCAAAGAACTTGAAAAAACTTGGAAATGCTTGTAAATCTCTACCAAGATCTTTAAAGCATGATTAAGCACTATAAAGCACTCTTAGGCACTTGGAAGCACTTTAGGAAGCATTTAGATGCACTTGGAATGACATGGAATGTCTTGGAAGCACTAAAAATCATTAGGAAGTGCTATGAATCACTCAAAATCACCTAGATGTACCTGGAAGCTTTTAGAAGCACTATAAGACCTTCAAGTTATTAAGCACTTAGATGTACTCAGTAAAACTTTGAAATAGTAAGAAGCAATTAGAAGCACTCACAAGCTCTAAGAAACTCTTAGAAGCACTATACAATACTAAGAAGCAGTTAGAACCACTAAGAATCACTAAGAAGAACTTAGAATCACTAAGCACTTGGAAGCACTATGAAGCACTTAGAATCGCCTGAAGCACTTAGAAGCTCTCTTAAGTACTCAGAAGCACTTGGAAGCACTTAGAAGTACTTAGCAGTACTATGAAGCACTATGAAGCACTTCAAAACACCTTGAAGCACTTAGAATCACTAGAATAACTATGAAGCACTCAAAAGCACCTAAAAGCACTCAAAGGCACACAAAAACATTTAGATGCACTTGGAATGACATGGAATTACTTCGAAGCACTATGAACCACTCAAAAGCACTTGTACTTGTAATCACTTGTTGTAAAAGTCTATCAAGCACTATAGAGCATGGTATGAGGTCTAAAAGTCCGTAGAAGCACTAAAAAGCATTTGTAATGACTTGCAAAGCTATGTAAAGCACTAAAGCACTGTAATGAACTATCAGGCACTTGGAAACATTTAGAAGCATGGTCAAGCACTTAGAAAACCACTATTACACACTCTCAACATGTTTGGGGGGGATATACTTGAGGCAAACCAAGTAGATGAGCTGGATGCAACACACGTGCACTCTTGCCTATCCTCTTTTGAAAAACATCTTTCTTGAATGGGGTGTCTTAAACTCAGATATGTATGACAAATGCTAGAGAAAATGACTCTCTCAACTATCCCTGACGTGTACTGCAAATTGAGAACATTGGATGATGGACGAATTGCTATATAATCTTCATTTGAAGGTGCTGAGAGAGCGTGTTTGTATGTTTGTACAAGCACCAAGAAACTGCCCTACAAATTTTCTTTGCCTCTTGCTCATCAATGTCACCATCCTAATGACTCCATGCCATCTTATTCTTAGAGATTGTTTGTTCCCTCTTCTTTGTAGCCCAGTAGTTCCATAAATCGGGTAGAAGCTCCATCATGATGAGTTGTGTAATAGACAATGGAGGAAGATATATGGAACATGTATTTCAATTAATGATGTTTTAGAGGTAGATGTTGAGGATAAGCTATCAAGTAGCTTTAGTAGCTTTGAAAAATAAACAAAACCAATTGAAAATGAGAAATCCAAAATGCAAGAAAGGTACTGTGCAAAAGAATTGAGGAAACAAAAGCACATGCAACGAAAACAAATGCCTCCTATGAAGAGTAGAACACAATATCTGATGCTCGTAGGAACAACCCATTTTGTCAAAGACAAAATCACACGCGGATACTCTAAACCTGCTTCAACAATGAACAATCCTAAGAATCAAAGCAAGGCAAAAACTAAACACACAACTAGAATGTCATCTAGGATGACAAAAGCTAAGAAAAAATGAGAATATCAAAAATTGAAGCAAACCTTGAAAGAGGTTTGGACAATTGAAACAGAGAGTGAAGAGGACTCAGACATGGATAAATTTGATGCACCCTCCCACTACAAAAAATACACAATCCAAGATTAAAAGATCATAGTTCAAAAGCTGAAGCAAGAACTTTAGGAACCAAGGACAACTTATGATGGACCTTAGAAATCCAAGTGCATTAACTTAGCTGAATCAAGAGAGGAACCAAAGCCGGCATACATTTCCACTGATCCCATGATGGAGGAGGAAGAGAAACTATTGATAGCTATGCCCAAACAATTTAAAGATGTGTTTTCACGATTGTGCAATTTTCAACACACTATATTTGTTAAGAGTGATGCAAAGCCTCAGAGACAACATCCCTATACCTATAATGCAAAGAAGATCAAGAAGGAGATAGACAACCTTAAGGAAGCAAAGTTTATCTACAAGATCAAGCACACAGAATGGGTGTCATCAATTGTGATAGTGCACAGGAAAAATGGAAAATTATGTGTATGTGTGAATCTCAAACACATATCCCCTCCCAATTACTAATCATGTGATTGAGTGAGTTGCAAGTAAGTAATCTTACAACTTTCCCGATGACTTTTTAGGCTACAACTAGCTTTGTATAAATCCAGAGGATAAGCATAGGATATCCTTTGCTATAGAATGGAGCATCTTTGCTTATAAAGTGATGCCATTTGGCTTGACCAATGCACCTCCCACATTACAAAGACTAATGAATCATGCTTTTAAGGAATACCCAAGAAAATTCTTAGAGATATACATGGATGACTTATGTGTATATTCTCTCTTGAAAAACGATCACATAGAGCATTTGAAGAAGATCTTTGAGAAATACAAAACCTATTATATCTTCTTGAACCTAGAGAAATGTGTCTTCATGGTAAGACAAGGAAAAATTATAGGGCACATTGTCTCCAAGAAAGGCATTTCAATAAATCTCAAGAAGATTCAAGTAATTGTTGAATGTAACATTTAATGGGCTAGTAACTTGTGTGTAGCAGAAAATAGCATGAACATAGTGAGAATTTCATTAGAATAGCTTCCTAATGAGAATAACAACACTGATTGGGTGGAGAGATAAACAAAAAGAATAAGACCTAGTTAGATAGCATGAACAATAATTCAAAAGATAGAGAAATTAAGAAATTGACAACAGTTGAGGACGGGATTTTCATGGAGCCGGTCCCCCCTCCAAAAGGCTTTGTATTATGGTTTCTCCCATCAAGAGAGACATTTTACAATACAATCCTTTGTGTTCCTTCAATACTAGCTAGTCAATGAAGATGGAAACTTCATGCACTAAGCAAAACACTTATCAAACACAACATCAATTCCCTCATGGTCTCACACCCAAGACCTTACACACCTTTGAAGATGGTGAGAGCTAGCGGGGTATGCGAGTAGATTGAGAGGAAGGAGTATTCTTACAAGAAAGATGTACATCTCCTCACATAATCACTCATATTAGCATAGCTTAGCTTATTAATTAGCATGGTAGAGGAGATGAGCATGCATTGAAGCTTTCCTCTTGGTTGGATTTGCATCACAAATCCAAGAGTTGTTGGTGTAGGCCTCCCTTCTCACAAGCTTGGAGTAGGTGGTAAGCTTTCCATTAAAGCTTGAGAAGGAGAGAGAGTCTTCTTTGCTTCACACATGAGATTGTGTGAGTGTGTGTGTGATAATGCCTTGCAAAAATCATCCCCCTCTCTATCTTGGTTGACCCCCCTTGCTAAATTCTCATGCTACAACCCTATTGGACCTCCCCAAGCCTAGCCAATGGAAATTAAGCAGCATAAGTGATAGCCTTCTGACATGTGTCCCCCTTTCCCCTTTTGTGAGAAATTTAGGTAATTATTTAATTCAACTAACCTCTCATCGGACCCCTTTGCCTCCTGGCCAATAGGAATAAGGCAAGCCATTGGGCTGCTGAATGCTCATTGAACCCCTTGGGAGACTCTCTCTTTTGAAGTATTGTTCATGCTATCTAACTAGGTGTTATGCTTTTTTTTGCTCTCTCCACCCAAGCACTCTTTTTATTCTCATTAGGAAGCTATTCTAATGAAATGCTTACTATGTTCATGCTATTTTCCCACTACACACAAGTTACTAGACCATTAAATGTATTTTAAGCATTGACAAGGTTTAGGTTATCCTTTAATTGTATGCCTTGCATTCATCTAGCAACTTCAAAAGGATAATTCTTAAACTTACCGCCTCTTAGTACCTTGTCTTCGTGTCGGAGAATGGACTCGGGCTGCAGCACCTCTTCTTGCTCCTCGATCTCCGGTGGGTCTTCAATAATTGGTTCTTGAGGTGGCTCTCCTTTGTACGGCTTTAGTAGGCTCACATGGAAAGCATTGTGTATGAGCCAATGGTTGGTCAACTTGAGTTGATAGGCCGTCTCATTGATTGGCCTAAGAATTTGGAAGGGACCATAGTCCCTTTTTGATAACTTACCATAGTACTTTTGGTGTCCCGTAGGATTCTTGCCCAACATGTGCCTTAATCAAGCCTTGGGAAATTTGAGTAAGACCCAATCATTTTCTTTAAAGGCTTGGGCTCTTCTGTGCTTGTCAGCAGCAGCCTTTTGCCTTTGCTGTGAGATAGAAATAGCATCCTTAATCTTTTGGAAAGATTCTTGTAGGTCTCAACTATACTCATCTGCAGCAAAAATCTTCCCGTGTACCGTAAGTAGCAAGGGACTTTCTAATCTTCCCTCAATTACCTCAAAAGGTGCTTTTCCCGTGGAAGTATGTACAGTGTTATCGTAGGCATACTCCACTAAAGGGAAGTACTTCTCCCATTGGGATCTTTGATCTACTTCCGTTACATAGGCTTTTAGTAGATCAAGAATTATTAGGTTAGCTATTTCACTTTGGACATGTGTTTGGGGGTGATAGGCCGAAGACAAGTTTAGTCTTGTTCCTAAATTCTCAAAGAGACCCTTCCAGAAATTACTGGTCATTTTAGGATCTCTATCCGACACTATGGACATTGGCAAACCATGTACTTGAAGATTTGTGAAATGAAGAGGATTGCCATTTGATGGGCTTTGATAGTCTTTTTGACAGGTATAAAATGAGCTTGTTTACTGAACCTGTCTACTATCATCCATATTCCCGTATTCCCTTGGATAGACTTATGCAATCCAAAGATAAAATCCATGGATATGCTCTCCCATGGTGAATTTGGGATTGGCAAAGGTTGAAGCAATCCAAAAGTTGAAGCAATCCAGGTTGCTTCCCTCTATCAAACTTTGTCTTTTGGCATACCACAAATTTAGAAACGTACTCTTGTATGTTTTCTTTCATGGTAGGCCAATAGAAATATGTCTCAATCCCCTTTAATGTAGACTGAATCCCTCTATGCCCCGCATAAGGAGGAGCATGAGATTCATACATTACTTTCTCACATAGTGAGTTAGTAACGCATAGTCTATTGCCATAGAGAAGATAACCGTCTTGTAAGGTAAATGGTTCCTCTTTCTTCCCTAATGCAAGGGCTGAAATCACATCTCTAAAATAGGGATCGATAGCATACTCATCTATCATAGAAGATAGATCATTGTGAGTTGCTATGGAAACCGCATTCACTCTCGGCCATCATGAGAGTGCATCAGCTACTTGATTATGCTTGCCAGTAATGTGAGCAATATGAAAATGAAAGTGAGAAAGAAAATCAGCCCACCTCATTTGTTTGTCCGAGAGCTTGGTCTGCGTCATGAAGTACTTAAGAATTTGGTGATCCGTTCGCAGAATGAAAGGAGTTCCCAACAAATAGTGCTTCCATGAGTCTAAGGCATGTAGAACTGCGAGGAGTTGTTTTTCATATATGCCTAGAGCTTGCTCAATAGGGTCGAGCCTTCGACTTTCATAGCCTATGGAGTGCCCTTCTTGAAGCAAAAAAGCTCCAAGGAAATCACCACAAGCATCACATTGGACCTCGAATGGCTTTAAGAGATCCGGTAGTGTAAGCACATGTTAAGAGATAAGCTTTTCAAAAGCATTGTTCTCCTTGGTAGACCATGTGTACCTAACATTTTTCTTTGTTAGGTCATGTAGTGGTCCTGCTATTAGTGAGAACTTTTCTATGAAGCGTCTATAGTATGCGCACATACCTACAAAGCTTCTTAACTCATGAAGATTCCTTGGTTTAGGCCATCCTTTTATTACCTCTAACTTTGATGGATCCATTGGGATGCCATCTTGAGAGATAATGTGACCTAAATAGTGAATCTCTTGCAAGAAAAATTCACTTTTATTTTGATTAACATAAAGTTTGTTTTCTCTTAAAACTTGAAATATTACCTGGTAGTGTGGCTTGTGTTCGTCGAATTAGAGTAGATGATGATATCATCAAAGAACACTCCAACAAAGGTTCGCTGAGGCTTGAATAGCTTCTCCATCAAGAGGTTGAATGTGGCTGGTGCATTGGTCAAGCCAAAAGGCATGACAATGATTTGTAAAGACCAAACATAGTGCGAAATGCGGGCTTCAGAATGTCTTGATCAACTATCCTTATTTGATGATAGCCACTTTTTAGGTCAATCCTACTGAAGCAGGTGGACCCTTCTAGCTTATCAAATAGGTCTTCTACCCGTGGAGCAGGAAACCTATTCTTTATAGTGATCCTATTTAGTCCTCTATAGTCGACACACATATGATATATGATGTCTTTATTTTCAATAGTAGCACAGGAGAACAAAATGGAGATGAGCTAGGCCTAACCATTCCCTTATCAAATAACTCATGCACTTGCAGCATAATCTCCTCTTGTTGAGCTTAAGAAACTCTATAAGGAGGTTTGTTAGGCGGTGAACTTCTTGGAAGAAGTTCAATTGCATGGTCATCATTGACTCGTTTAGGAGGTAGCTCACAAGGGATGTCATCAATAAAGACATCTTGAAACCCCTTGAGATAATTGCATAACTATGATTCCTTTTGATTGTGTATATTTTCTTTTGCTAAAATATTAGGCTCATTTTGATAATCTTTAACAAAAATCATGTACACGGAAGTAGATCTCTTTATTGACTTGTTGAAAGCTTGTGTATATACAATGGGTATAGTGTTACCCATTTCCTTAGCATCTATCATTACATATCTTGTTTCCTGAACTTAAAGGAGATTCTCCTTTCAGGGAATTTAACATTGGCATCCATGCGATCAAACCATGGTGCCCCTAGGAGTACATCCTCATGCTTGAGAGGAGAGATAAAGAAGTCCTCTTTGTCAACATAGCTTTGGACATGGAGCCTCAATTTCCCGATTAAGGGAGTGACTGAAGCTTCTTGCCCCCTGAAAGCACCATCTACGGGTAGGACATCTCCCATCTCGTAGGCTTGTATGCCTAGCTTTGTGGCCAACTCTATAGATATAAAATTGTGAGTAGAACCAGGGTCAAATAGAATAAAAGCATCATGTTCTCTTACCTTTCCCCAAGCATGGCATAGAGGAGATCCTTTGTGGTGAATTTCCTCCTCTTGGATTTCGACCAAGGTAGCTCTAGGAGGTTCATGGCAGGTGTTCTTTTGGGGACAAGCGCGGTACGCATGCCCTTGCTTGCCGCACTTGAAACAACAGTTATCCTTGCAATAATGCTCAAGCTCTTGAGGAGAGAGTTTATTCTTGCCTTTATAAAGTCCCGTCTCTTTAGCTTTGTTGGAGTTTCCCTTAGGAGACTTTTGGACATTGTCCTTCCCCTTAGGCTCATTGGAACCCTTCTTTCTGCGGGCTTAGAATTTCTTTTAGCCCCCGTTTGGAAATTGATTCGAGAGGCCACCATAGTATGTTGTATAACCGCCTATATGGTGCGTGGCCTTTGGGAGTTGACATACTCAGCCATTTCTTCAGTTAAGCCCACACAAAATTGTTGCTTTTTCTCTCCAAAATCCAACTTTTTGAAGATAGTGGCTTTGAGTTGTGGGTCCCAAAACTTGTCTACATATTTGTGGATGGATTCATAGGGAGAGAGCTTCAAGCTTCGCCATTCGGTGAGTACTTTGTCTTTGGCATTGGTGGCCAAAAACTGCTTCATAATGGAAGCTCTTAAGGCTTTCCATGTTGGTGGATCTTCACCGTTGGCCCGTAGGCTAGACCACCTTGTCTAGGAGACTCTTGAAAGTGCATAGGTACATGGTGTAGCTTAGAGGACTCCGTGAAGCCTTCATCTCCAAACGCCGCATTGAATTGTTGGATAAAGGCCAAGACTTTGTCCGTAGCACCAAAAGTACCATCATAGGTAAGGAAAGAGATGCTCTTCCCTCCCTCTTTGAATTTCTTGAGCTTGGACGACCTCTTCCACGCGGCATAGGATTTCCTATGACCTCTTCTTTTTGATGGCTAAAAGGTTGCACCATCACTTTCTTCAGAAGATGAAGAGTTTGAGGAAGATGGAGAAGAGGGTGACCTCTTTCTCACCTTTTTCTTTCCTTGATCTTCTTTGTCTTCACCATCACTCTCATAAGAGGAAGATGATGAAGAAGATGGAGAAGAGGGTGTCCTCTTTCTCGCCTTTTTCTTCTCTTAATTTTTGTCATCCCTCTTTGAAGTATGGTGTTGAGAAGTATGCAATGGTCTTATCCATTTTGGAGGTGATGGAGAGCGTTTAGCCCGCCATCTTCGGGGAGCCATCTCCGCCGAGGTGGCAGGAGACTCACTTTTTTCTTGTTCCTTCGATGGAGGCTCTTGAATTCTCCTTTGAGAAGGAGATGCATCATCAAGTAGCAAATTTTTGAGCCCTTCATATGGATCTTCTTCTTCTTACCGAATCGGAGAAAGGCCTCTTTTGGAAGTCTTGCTAGGGGGCTTCCTAGGTACACGAGAAGATCTTCGCTGTAGATGAGTATAGTTGAGACCTACAAGAATCTTTCCAAAAGATTAAGGATGCTATCTCTATCGCACAGCGAAGGCAAAAGGCTGCTCTCCTGACAAGTACAGAAGAGCCAAGCCTTTAACGAAAATGATTGGGTCTTACTCAAATTTCCCAAGCTCAATTAAGGCACATGACGGGCAAGAATCCTATGGGACACCAAAAGTACTATGCTAAGTTAGCAAAAAGGTACTATGGTCCCTTGTAAATTCTTAGGCCCGTTACACACACTTTTAGTAGATCGAGAACTGTTAAGTTAGCTATTTCCCTTTGGCCATCCGTTTGCGGGTGATAGGCCGAAGAGAAGTTTAGCCTTGTTCCTAAATTCTCAAAGAGACCCTTCCAGGAATTACCTTGTTATTCTAGGATCTCTATCTGACACTATGGACATTGGGAAGCCATGGTACTTGAAGATTTGTGAATTGAAGAGGATTGCCATTTGATAGGCTTTGATAGTCTTTTTGATAGGTATAAAATGAGCTTGTTTACTAAACCTGTCTACTATCGTCCATATTCTTGTATTCACATGGGTAGACTTTGGCAATCCAAAGATAAAATCCATGGATATTCTCTCCCATGGTGAATTTCGAATTGGCAAAGGTTGAAGCAATCCAGATTGCTTCCCTCTATCAAACTTTGTCTTTTGGCAGACCACACATTTAGAAACATACTCTTGTATGTTTGCTTTCATGGTAGGCCAATAGAAATATGTTTCAATCCCCGTTAAGTAGACTAAATACCTCTATGCCATGCATAAGGAAGATCATGAGATTCTTTCTCACGTAGTGAGCTAGTAACACATAGTCTATTTCCATAGAGAAGATAATCATCTTGTAAGGTAAATGTTTCCTCTTTCTTCCCTAATGCAAGGGCTAAAATCACATCTCTAAAATCGAGATCAATAGCATACTCATCTGTTGATAGGTCAACCTTTCAACAATGCTTCCACAAAGATTCCATGAAGATTCCTCAAAGATTCTCTAAAGATTCCAAATAAAGATGATGATGAAGTGATGAAGACGAAGATGGATGCTGTAATGTGAAGATACAAGCTCATGGACATCATCAAATATCCCGTTATTATCATTTTGAGCCATTACGGCCACTTTTGTAATGTTTACGGGAACTTCATATTTTAAGTCGGCAATTGTATTTTGGCCAGAATGCTTGTTGGATGAGCAAAGCCAGCTCACAGTGTTGTAATTAAGCTCTATAGAAGCCTAGGGACAAATCAGGTCATTTTGGCCGGACATTAGGTTTTCTAAGGCTTAGTATATAAGCCAAAACCTAAAGCTTTGTAAAGAGACTTCTAATAATCTGATCTTCTGTGTCGTTGGGAGACTGCGAGAGAGTGAGAGTGTGTGTGTGTGTGTGTGTGTGTGTGTGCTACAGGAGCTACGGTGGTCGAAATTGCAAACGGAGAGCAGCAGTGTGTTGGCCACGAGGAGAGCTACGCGTTGATGCTTGCATCACGCGCGTTCGTTTGTGTTTTGGAAGATTCACCTACGAGATACTTTTGGAGTTTCGGTGAGTAACTGTTGTCCGTTTTTTCATTTCAGCATATCCACGCGATCAGAGCGAGTAGAGCTACACATTAGGCACTTTAGTTTTTGGAAACGTCGACCTGCAAAAACTGGCTAGACATCCTACGCGTTTTCTGCAGGGAGGGTATTGGGTAGGTTTTTTTGGTCTCACGGACCTTAGGGAGAGTGTCCTATTGGTGTTAATAGGATATCTCTCAAGTTTCGTAACGTTTCGAGAACGTCTAATGGGCTTTTCGCTTGCGGTAGCATCATAGGAGACTCACATTCATAGAACCAATGGCATGTAGATTTGATATGTCTGTAGGAAGTAGTCATTAGTCGGTCTAGTAGAGGTTGACACCCTTTGCTTGCTTCCACGCGCCTGCGGGTCAAACTCCGTCCTCAGTTGACAATTATATGTTAAGTAAGTTCTCGCTATGCTGACGTCCGTCGCGGCGTATCCGTCCAACATTGTAAGCAAAGGGTGTCAACCTCTACTCAACTGACTAATGACTACTTCCTACAGAGATATCAAATCTACATGCCATCGGTTCTGTGAATGTGAGAGTCTCCTATGATGCTACTGCAAGCCAAAAGCCCATTAGACGTTCTCGAAATGCCATAGAACTTGAAGGAGACCCTACTAACACCAATAGGTCGCTCTCCCTAAAGTCCATGAACCAAAATCCCAACCCTAAACACCTGGTGCAAAATCGCGTAGGATGTCTGGTCGAAATTTTCAAGTTGTCGTTTTTGAAAACTAAAGTGTCTAATTATTAGCTCTACTCGCTCTGATTGCGTGGATATGATAAAATGCAAAAACGGACAACATTTACTCACCAAAACTCCAAAAGTAGCTCGCGGGAGAATCTTCCAAAACACAAACGAACGCGCATGATGTAAGCATCAACGCGTAGCTCTCCTCGTGGGAAACACACTGCTGCTCTCCGTTTGCGATTCTGACCACCGTAGCTCTTGTAGCACACTCACACACTCTCTCGTGGTCTCCCAATGACACAAAAGATCAGATTATTCAAAGTCTCCTTACAAAGCTTTAGGTTTTGGCTTATATACTAAGCTTTAGAAAACCTAATGTCCGACCAAAATGACCTAATTTGTCCCTAGGCTTCTATAGAGCTTAATTACAACACTGTGAGCTGGCTTCGCTCATCCAACAAGCATCTATGGCCAAAATACAATTGCCAAATTAAAATATGAAGTTCCCGTAAACATTACAAAAGTGGCCGTAATGGCTCAAAATGATAATAACGGGATATTTGATGATGTCCATGAGCTTGTATCTTCACATTACAGCATCCATCTTTGTCTTCATCACTTCATCAGTACCTTTATTTGGAATCTTTAGAGAATCTGTGAGGAATCTTCATGAAATCTTTGTGGAAGCGTTGTTGAAAGGTTGACCTGTCAACACTCTCCCCCTCCGAAGTCTTGTCGTCCCTGACAAGACCCTATGTCTGCAATGGCCTTGACGAGTGCTTCATGTTTTGGTGTTGGTTGAATCTTTTTTTGTTGCAGTTGCTTCTACCAGATGCTTTGTATGTTGTAGAGGTACCTTTTTCTTGTACATGTAGTGTAGTTGAAGCCATAGCTCTCCCCCTCCGATTGGTTGTTGTAGCGTGAATAAGTCGAGTAAGGTTTGTTGTTTGCAGCACGTCTTTATCTTGGCAGCTGTATATTGTTTGTTCTTTGGGTGTCATCCTGCACTTGTACCTGTAAACTTGAAGCCTTTTTGAATTTTCTCTAGGCCGCTCCCCTTTGATTTTCTAGCTTATGAGCATGTAGTTGTTTGGGGATGTCGTTGGTCTATTTTTTTGTGTTTTTATAAGAAAAATAGTAAAAATAAAATGTGGTGTATATTACAAAATGAAGGTCTTGGATGCCTGGATAGGACTAAAGGGAAAAACCTAGTGGGAAAAAAATGCCTTTAATCACCATTAAATGTGAGGCTATATGTACTTATGTTTGATTTAACCGAGTTTTGTTGAGTTAAAGTACTTATGGCCGTATGGATACTATTATTGACTTGATATACATTGGATAAGTGTTAGTAGCTTGAAGTCAGAGTCGTTGTTGTTGAGAAAATGCTTATGAAACCTGTTACCGCTTCGTCATCGTCATTTTGTTGTGTAAGTGCATGGGTGGAACACAAATTGTGTCAAATGCAAACGTCCAATGATGGGACATTATATATGCTTGCACAGATAGATGCATGGGAAACAATATGCGGTGCGAGAGGAGTTTGAATGGGTGCTTCCAGGAGTGAACGTAGCTAGAGAAGCAAAAATATATTTGACTTGAAGAGCTGCCCGTTACTCACAAGAAGGGTTTTTGTCGACGAGGTTTTTTCACTCTCCTCACTGTTTTCATGTGCGTGAGTTTTTTCTAGACTACTCTACCACTCCACCATTTAAAATATTAGACTTCGACTCTTATGCTCACCTATCCAGCATGAGCGACCCCATTTTACAATATGATCAACTCTTCCAACTTGAGCTATAATCTAAATATCTTGACTCATAGACCACAAAAAATATTAAGACATGAAGCATGGGTCTGATGCTTGCTCATTTAGTGGCTCAGCTGCCCGACTCTTGACTCTTATGCCATGATTTTTATGGCAACTTGACTTACTCTCGGGAGCTTTCGACCAAGAATAGGTTTTGAAATTCAAAACCTCCCATCCTTGAAGAGAGGATTTGTAAAGGACCATACTGGCAATATTGGTTTCTTTTGCCATACCTGGGTGACCTTGGTTGTTAAAATTTCTTTTTGTTGTTGTTGGTCCCTTGGTTGAGAAGATTGGATCGCTCCATTCTTCGTAACACTTTGTCCATCATGTCTTGACATTTCTTGAGAGCTAGAGATGACTTTAATCTGCTTCGGTATGTGTTGTTCTTTTGGCACCCATTTGTATCTGCATCGTGTGATTAGCGTGTCTTTGTAAATATCCTTTGCCTAGACTGTGACATTGTTCTTGATTTTGCCTTCCGTGAAATTGCGATTATTTTCAAGCTGAAGTCGTTTGCTTGAAGAATGTTTACCTGGAATCTTTGGTATCCAGATTCTCCAATTTCCTTGATAGTAACCTTGTGCTTGAAGAATTGTAGATGGCACTTCCCATGATGTTTTTGATGTCGTATTGAGATGTACAAGAGTGTCATTTTTGGGATTATTTATCGATGAAGTCCTATGTTGGTATGAAGGCCTGGATTTGAAATTTCCTGCATACCTTTGGCGAGCCTTGTTGGTTAGTTTCCTTTGGCGATATAAATAGGAGCTTTGTTGCTTTTGGGGATGCTTTTTGAAACCTTTATCCACTGCATAAGCGGAGGTCTGTGGTTTTGGTAACCAAAGTTTCTTTTGACCCTCATAATAGCCTTGCTCTGCTACGCTGTCGTGGGAGGCTATCCATCCCATGTGTTTACCCTGCGTCAATTGGCTAGGATCATTTACCCATATTGGGTCCTTGACCTTGATTTCTTCAGCTTTGATGTAGACCTTTGAAGATTTTTGTCGACGATGATCTGGCAGTGTAGGGTATTTTGGTTGAAAAGCTTTCTTTGGAGTCTGCCTTGGGCGTGGAAGCGTATTGACCGTTGATATAGAAGCATTGTCTTGAACTTTTCTGGGTTGGATTGAAGACTCTGATTTAAGGGACTGCTTCTATTGGTAGGACATTTGTGGGCTCATTTTGGCTTTGCCTTTGTCGGCAGCCGATAATCTTGGAGCGGTAGTAGGCTAGCTTTCTTGACAGCTAGTCGTGATGACCATCATTGAAGATTCAAATTCTTCTTCAAGTGTTTTTGCCCATAGCTTTGACAAAATCAAATGTGTACTCATTTTGGAGGAATCCACCACTAGGAATTTTTCTTTGATTACCTTTGACTGTAGTTTAAGGGTAGCTTCTGCAATCCCTAAACTTGTGACAGCTATTCCATGTGATATAGGAACCTGTACCTGAATTTCATATAGTTCTGGCTTACCTAGAAGTAACCATAGCCCATAAGACATGACATTAGTTGTGGCAATGCAATCTATCTTTGCTGTAAAATTGAATTTCATTTTCTCATACACATCTAACGAGAATTTAATCTTCTTGTTGACTGCCAAGTAGCTGATGTCCTCGTTGCTTTCGATACTTTTCTTGGACTTTTGTACCTTGAAGGCTTTGTCATCCTCTTGTATGTTGAACTTATTTGTCATTTGACTGGTTGTAGCATGTCCCAAGTGCTTACTATCTTCTGTTGTAGCTTCTTGTTGGTGTTCATTGCTAGTTTCTGATTGTGACGCCTTGATTCTTGATTTCAAAAGCTCTGTCACTATTTACTTCTTCTAGCACTTGAAGGTCATTCAATGGTGACTTTTCTTCTTGGAAATGTTTTGAAGCTTGTGTAGCCTGATGTTGAGGTTGACTCTCTTCTTCTGATGCAATGGTCGGCGTGGCCTTTGGTTTCCATTGTTCCATGGGTTTTTGTAGAGTCTCTTCTCGAGAATATTCATTCATATCCTGTATTGCTTGTCCCTGGTAGTCAATCTTGGACTCAGTCATTTCCTGTTCTTCTGTGCATTCAATGTCTTCAGTTACATCTTCTTCTAGATTCTCATACTCTTTGATTTGTTCAATCACCAATGAAGAGTCCATAGTAGAGAATTTATTTGGCAGACTTTCAGCTTCATCCATTGACTCTATTTGCATGTCTTCCACTTGTGACGTGGAACTAAGAATTTTTGTTACCTCTGCCACCTCTTCTTGTGTTGGCTCACTATGGTCAGAATCTTGGCTTCTTTTGCTCTCGACCCTTGAACTGCGAGCTTCATCTTCATCACCTTGTGGATGCTTTGACTTGTCCTCACTGAGGTTCCTTAAACGATCTTGAATCAACTAATTCAATTGATCTTTTTTGAAAGCCTGATTCTCTATGATAATATCGTTGACACCCTTGACTTCAAGCAACTATGTCTTGAGCCTATCTTTTGTGCTATGCGACAAGATCTGCTTCTTTTTCGGAGATCTTGTTGGGGATTCTTTCTTCCATTCCCTTGTTGTCATTGTCTGAACTTTGGTTTTGGCTTGTTGGTTCTTCTTTTCCATGTAGAGCTTTGTTGGGCAGTCCTTCACTAAATGACCAATGGCACATTGGTCGCAATATGTTGTCATCTCAACATGTGCACCCTTTGGACAAGGGAGCTCTCCATAATACTGCTGATAATGATTTCCTGTGGTATCTAGATACAGATATGACCTCTTCTTTGCATGCATGAACCTGTAGATTACGATTGACTTAGGTGTATCCACTGGCTTTGTCTCTTTATCCTTCATCGTCTTGTCCTTGAGAAGCTGAAAATAGCTTCCATCATTGCTTGCATACAAAATCGAATCACTATCCATGCTTTCTAGCAGTTGTAATGCTAATTCTTCCATCAGTATATGGTCTTTGACGTGGGGCTTCTGCATAGACTTAGGGCTATGTTTTCGAGTTGATTTTGGCGAGGTTTGCACCGAGGGTGAAGATCGAACCGAATCTTTGTTTTTCGTTTCCCTGGATGGTGCTTTTGGATGGGATCAAAGTATGTGACTTACAGGTTGCCCACAAATGCTAAACTCATCCATATTTTTCACATCATCTATTTCATAGTGCCTATCGTATTTGTCGACCACAATGACATCTTGACCTGACCTTCTACATTGGGCATTGTGAATTTCCAGTGGTTTCTCCTCCGGCTCGGCATCTTCCAAGGCTCTTTGAATCTCCACTTGGGCTCCTGAAAAGGACACTGCTTCTTGTAAAGTTGGACTTCTTAATCCCACTCTTGAAGATATAGGGTCTCTTTGTTGAGTTTGAACTTCCCCCATCCGAGAGGGTTCCATATCTGATGTTGGTATATGTTTAATGCCTGATGATATGACTTGTTGTGCTCTCTTAAGTAGCTCTGGAGACCAAGCTAGTTCTTTTTGAAGTTGGGCTATCTTCATAGCTGGTACTTCTTGTGCTGGTGCGGTGCACGAGACTTGTGTTGTGTCTTTCCATGTTGTGTCTTGTGTTGTGCCTTGTTGTGTGTCATGTGGTGTGTCACTCATTTCTGCATTGACAGCTGTCGTTGTTAACTCTTACAAGTGCATATTTAGAGGTAAACCCATGACGAGATGGTATACATTACCACCTTTAGACATGTAGTCTTCTCCTCTTGAGCCAAACGCTTATGCTGTAAAGTAATGATTGTTTTCTATAGGAACTTCCTGACTTGTGACAGCCCTGTAGTATCGACCGTCTTCGTCTCCATAGAGGGTACCAATTTTCCATTTTCCATCTTGTGCTTTGTACAGAAAAATACTTGGAGGATATGCGTAGAGTTCTGTAAGTTGATCCTTGTACAACATTTCTATCTCATTGTCGATGTATTTTCCGTGCCTCATGTAAATTGATCCCAGATAGTCTTCCATGAAATCTGGATGTGGGTGTAGTACATTCTTCGTTGTTTCAACTTCCACATATTGAGATGTTCGAGTTTCTATGTATCTTTCTTTGTTGTGATGTACAAATTCCGATTGTCATCCTCATAGCATGGCAGTCCTTTGTAGTATCCAATCAGATATATCCAAATTTTCTCTCTTGTAATTTTTGTGGATGTACTTGAAGCTTCTTCCTGACTGGTCTGATTCCTTTGAGACGCCATTGCTTTCGTCTTGAATCCCTTGTTGTACCTATTTAGTGATAGCTCTAATTGCTTGCCTCAATGCTAATAAAAATTATTAGCACCCTTGTGTCGATTTTTTCGCTTAAGGTCCTTCAGCTTTTGTGGATGTCTTAATCTCTGAGTTTTCTGAACTGGGCTTTGCTTGAACTTCTTAGCTCCCTTGCTTGCCAGGGTTGATACTGTCTTGTCTAGCTGCTTGCTTTTCCTAGAGCTTTTTAGCAGGCCTCGATCTAGTGGAAGCACTGTGATAAGTTATGCAACTTACCACTATAGTGCAACGAATGCTCCCTTTGTAGCGATTCTTGAGTCGAGCTAACTTGTGTTCACTTTAGCACACAATCTGCAAAATTCTATTTAGCTGGCAAAATTTTTCACAATGAATGCAAAAATTCTTGATGTGCCTTTGACGGCCACACTTGTTCCTTGAGCTCGGAAGTGACTTTCAAGTTTTCTTTTAGCTGAACTAAACTTAAGCTAGCACAAGAGAATTATGCACAAGTCGTAGTGATTTGCTAGCAAAAATCTTGTGTTAAAGTTCTCCAAAACTTGCGACTGTTGTTGCAAAATTAAGAGTCCTTGTGTATGGTCTTACTGCTACCAGATTTGTGTATGGACACTCAAATTTTACACTAGGCCGTAGTTAACTTTTACACCTTCCCGCGGGTGACCAATGGTTTTCCCAAAAGATAATTTCAATCTGCTAACTTAGCAGTCTTCAAAACCGTGACCGTTTTCCCACAATTCTTTCAAACTATCGGTTTTGGACACTCCTGACTTCCGGATGCATTTTGAGGCCTTAAACGATGTTTTTTTCAAAGTTGAAATAAATGGTCACTACTCGACCGACTAATGACTACTTCCTACAGAGATATCAAATCTACATCCCATCGGTTATGTGAATGTGAGAGTCTCCTATGATGCTACCGCAAGCCAAAAGCCCATTAGACGTTCTTGAAACGTCACAGAACTTGAAGGAGACCCTACTAACACCAATAGGTCGCTCTCCCTAAGGTCCATGAACCAAAATCCCAACCCTAAATACCTGGTACAAAATCGCGTAGGATGTCTGGTCGAAATTTGCAGGTAGTCGTTTCTGAAAACTAAAGTGCCTAATGTGTATCTCTACTCGCTCTGATCACGTGGATATGCTGAAATGAAAAAACGGACAACATTTACTCACCGAAACTCCAAAAGTAGCTCGCGGGAGAATCTGCCAAAACACAGACAAACGCGCGTGATGTAAGCATCAACGCATAGCTCTCCTCGTGGGCAACACTGCTGCTCTCCGGTTACGATTCCGAACACCGTAGCTTCTGTAGCACACACACACTCTCTCACTCTCTCGTAGTCTCCCAACGACACAGAAGATCAGATTATTCGAAGTCTCCTTACAAAGCTTTAGGTTTTGGCTTGGATACTAAGCCTTAGAAAACCTAATGTCCGACCAAAATGACCCGATTTGTCCCTAGGCTTCTATAGAGCTTAATTACAACGCTGTGAGCTGGCTTCGCTCATCCAACAAGCATTTGTGGCCAAAATACAATTGCCGACTTAAAATATGAAGTTCTCGTAAACATTACAAAAGTGGCCGTAATGGCTCAAAATGATAATAACGGGATATTTGATGATGTCCATGAGCTTGTATCTTCACATTACAACATCCATCTTCGTCTTCATCACTTCATCAGCATCTTTATTTGGAATCTTTAGAGATTCTTTGAGGAATCTTCATGGAATCTTTGTGGAAGCGTTGTTGAAATCTTCATCGTGAGTTGCTATGGAAACCGGATTCACTCTCGACCGTCTTGAGACTGCATCGGCTACTTGATTATGCTTGCCAGCATGGTGAGCAATATGAAAATGAAATTGCAAAAGGAAATTTTCCCACCTCATTTGTTTGTCCGAGAGCTTGGTCTGTGTCATGAAGTACTTAAGACTTTGGTGATCCGTTTGCAGAATGAAAGGAGTCCCCAATAAATAGTGCTTCCATGAGTCTAAGGCATGTAGAACTGCGAGGAGTTCCTTTTCATATATGACTAGAGTTTGCTCAACAGGGTCAAGCCTTTTACTTTCATAGCCTATGGAGTGCCCTTCTTGAAGTAAAACATCTCCAAGGCAACCACCACAAGCATCACATTGGAGCTCAAATTGCTTTGAGAGATCCTGTAGTGTAAGCACAGGTTGAGAGATAAGCTTTTCTTTAAACTTTTCAAAAGCATTGTTCTCCTTGGCAGACCATGTGTACCTAACATTTTTCTTTGTTAGGTCATGTAGTGGTCCTACTATTAGTGAGAACTTTTCTATGAAGCGTCTATAGTATGCGCACATACCTCCAAAGCTTCTTAACTCAATAAGATTCCTTGGTTTAGGCCATCCTTTTATTACCTCTAACTTTGATGCATCTATTCAGATCCCATCTTGAGAGATAATGTGACCTAAATAGTGAATCTCTTGAAAGAAAAATTCACTTTTCTTTTTATTAACATAAAGTTTATTCTCTCTTAAAACTTGAAATATTACCTGGAGGTATTGCTTGTGTTCATCTAATGAATTAGAGTAGATGATGATATCATCAAAGAACACTCCAGTAATGGTTCGGTGAGGCCTGAATAGTTTCTCCATCAAGCAGTTGAATGTGGCTGGTGCATTGGTCAAGCCAAAAGGCATGACAATGTATTTGTAAAGACGAAATGTAGTGCAAAATGCGGTCTTCACAATGTCTTGATCAACTATCCTTATTTGATGATAGCCACTTTTTAGTTCAATCCTACTGAAGTAGGTGGACCATTGTAGCTTATCAAATACATCTCCTACCTGTGGGACGGGAAACCTATTCCTGATAGTGATCCTATTTAGTGCTCTATAGTCGACACACATACGATATGTGTCGTCTTTCTTTTGCACTAGTAGTATAGGAGAAAAAAATGGAGATGAGCTAGCCCTAACAATGCCCTTCTCAAATAACTCATGCGTTTGCCGCATAATCTACTCTTGTTGAGCTTGAGAAACTCTATAAGGAGGTTTGTTAGGCGGTGAACTTCGTCGAGAAGAAGTTCAATTGCATGGTCATCATTGACTTGTTTTGAGGTGCTCACAAGGGATGTCGTCAATAAAGACATCTTGAAACCCCTTGAGAAAATTGCATAACTCTGATTCCTTTTGATTGTGTATATTTTCTTTTGCTAAAATATTAGGCTCATTTTGATAATCTTTAACAAAAATCATGTACACGGAAATAGAGCTCTTTATTGACTTGTTGAAAGCTTGTGTATATACAATGGGTATAGTGTTACCCATTTCCTTAGCATCTATCATTACATATCTTGTTTCTTGAACTTAAAGGAGATTCTCCTTTCAGGGAATTTAACATTGGCAGCCATGCGATCAAACCATAGTGCCCCTAGGAGTACATCCTCATGCTTGAGAGGAGAGATAAAGAAGTCCTCTTTGTCAACATAGCTTTGGACATGGAGCCTCAATTTCCCAATTAAGGGAGTGACTGAAGCTTCTTGCCCCCTGAAAGCACCATCTACGGGTAGGACATCTCCCATCTCGTAGGCTTGTATGCCTAGCTTTGTGGCCAACTCTATAGATATAAAATTGTGAGTAGAACCAGGGTCAAAGAGAATAAAAGCATCATGTTCTCTTACCTTTCCCCAAGCATGGCATAGAGGAGATCCTTTGTGGTGAATTTCCTCCTCTTGGATTTCGACCAAGGTAGCTCTAGGAGGTTCATGGCAGGTGTTCTTTTGGGGACAAGTGCGGTACGCATGCCCTTGCTTGCCGCACTTGAAACAACGGTTATCCTTGCGATAACGCTCAAGCTCTTGAGGAGAGAGTTTATTCTTTCCTTTAAAAACTCCCGTCTCTTTAGCTTTGTTGGAATTGCCCTTAGGAGACTTTTGGACATTGTCCTTCCCCTTAGGCTCATTGGAACCCTTGTTTTCCGCGGGATTAGAATTTCTTTTAGCCCCTGTTTGGAAACTGATTGAAGAGGCCACCATAGTATGGTGTATAATTGCCGATATGGTGCGTGGCCTTTGGGAGTTGACATACTCTGCCATTTCTTCAATTAAGCCTGCACAAAATTGTTGCTTCTTCTCTCCAAAATCCAACTTTTTGAAGACAGTGGCTTTGAGTTGTAGGTCCCAAAACTTGTCTACATATTTGTGGATGGATTCTTAGGGAGAGAGCTTCAAGCTTCGCCATTCGGTGAGTACTTTGTCTTTGGCATCGGTGGCCAAAAACTGCTTTATAATGGAATCTCTTAAGGCTTTCCATGTTCGTGGAGCTTCACGATTGGCCCGTAGGCTAGACCACCATTGTCTGGCAGACTTTTGAAAGTGCATAGCTACATGGCATAGCTTAGAGGACTCCGTGAAGCCCTCATCTCCAAATGGCGCATCGAATTGTTGGATAAAGGCCAAGACTTTGTCTGTAGCACCAAAAGTGCCATCATAGGTAAGGAAATAGATGCTCTTCCCTCCCTCTTTGAATTTCTTGAGCTTGGACGACCTCTTCCATGCGGCATAGGATTTCCTATGGCCTCTTCTTTTTTATGGTTCAAAGGTTGCACCATCACTTTCTTCAGAAGATGAAGAATTTGAGGGAGATGGAGAAGAGGGTGACCTCTTTCTCACATTTTTCTTTCCTTGATCTTCTTTGTTTTCACCATCACTTTCATAAGAGGAAGACGATGAAGAAGATGGAGAAGAGGGTGTCTCTTTCTCGCCTTTTTCTTCTCTTGATTTTTGTCATCCCTCTTTGAAGTATGGTGTGGAGAAGTATGCGATGGTCTTCTCCATTTTGGAGGTGATGGAGAGTGTTTAGCCCGTCGTCTTCAGGGAGCCATCTTTGACGAGGTGACAGGAGACTCACTTCTTTCTTGTTCCTTCAGTGGGAGGCTCTTGAATTCTTCTTTGAGAAGAAGATGCTTCATCAAGGAGAAAATTTTTGAGCCCTTCATATGGATCCTCTTCTTCTTCCCGAATCAGAGAGAGGCCTCTTTTGGAAGTCTCGCTAGGAGGCTTCTTAGGTGCTCTCTTGTCGTGGTGGGGAGCTTTGAGAATCCCATGAGCACAAAGCTGCCGTTGCACTTCACTTTGGTGGGATAGATTGCCCATGGCTTGTTGAAGCCTAGAAACAAGATAGTTAACAAGCATTGGGGCATCATTAGTAGCTTGTTCATTAGCAAAATCGAAGTTATCAACATTAATTTCACTCTCTTTACTATTGTTAACCATTCTAATAACTTTTAGGTGTAGACTTTTTAGGTGTACTTTGGCACTTCAAGCCCTAGTTTCTACTCCTCTTTACCCCTTTAGAAAAAGCACTCAAGCCACTGTACCCGTGGCTCAAATACCATTAATTGCAAGGAATAGAAGAGAGGGTCGTGCAACACCAAAATAGCAGCGACTCCTGTCAAGATTCTAATAGCACAACATAAAGCATAACACCTAGTTAGATAGCATAAACAATACTTCACTAGAGAGAGAAATTAAGCAATTGACAACAGTTGAGGACCACATTTACATGGAGCCGGTCCCCCCTCCAAAAGGCTTTGTATTATGGTTTCTCCCATCAAGAGAGACATTTTACAATACAATTCTTTGTGTTCCTTCAATACTAGCTAGTCAATGAAGATGGAAACTTCATGCACTAAGCAAAAAACTTATCAAACACAACATCAATTACCTCACGGTCTCAGACCCAAGACCTCACACACCTTTGAAGATGGTGAGAGCTAGGGGGGTATGAGAGTAGATTGAGAGGAAGAAGGAGTATTCTTACGAGAAAGATGTACATAATCACTCATATTAGCATAGATTAGCTTATTAATTAGCATGGTAGAGGAGATGAGAATGCATTGAAGCTTGGCTCTTGGTTGGATTTGCATCACAAAGCCAAGAGTTGTTGGTGTAGGCCTCCCTTCTCACAAGCTTGGAGTAGGTGGTAAGCTTTCCATTAAAGCTTGACAAGGAGAGAGAGAATCTTCTTTGCTTCACACATGAGATTGTGTGAGTGTGTGTGTGTGTGTGATAATGCCTTGAAAAAATCAGCCCCCTCTCTCTCTTTGTCGAACCCCCTTGCTGAATGCTCATGCTACTATTGGACCTCCCCACGCCTAGCCAATGGAAATTAAGCAGCATAAGTGATAGCCTTCTGACATGTGTCCCCCTTTCCCCTTTTGTGAGAGCTTTAGGTAATTATTTAGTTCAACTAAAGTCTCATTGGACCCCTTTTCCTCCTAGCCAATATGAATCAGGCAAGCCATTGGGCTATTGAATACTCATTAGACCCCTTGGGAAACTGTCCAATAGTCTTCTAGAGAGCTTAATTCTTATTGGTTATTTTATTACGTGTTTTTAAATTAATTAAACTAGGTTTACTCTAGCTTAATTCTCATTGGTCCACCTCTAAGGCCATTCAATAGGAGTTGGGTACACCTTGTGGGCATCTGGGCTAGGGAGCTGACATGTGTCCCTCATTCCCTTTGTGTAAAGGAAGCTTCTGTGTGTGTGTGAGTTTCTTTCTCATCTCCTACTTCTAGGGCTCACCCCCTCTTATGTAGGGACGGTTGAAGACTTTTGGGACACACACAAAGCATCCAATTTCCCTAAGCTTTTGGCCTTTGGACATAACCTTTGAATTTGGGAACCTTAGCATTTTGGAAGTCTTAATGGGCTGAACCTAGGGTCTTTTAAGCCCATTGGTGCACATTGCCTCTTTTGCAAATGGCCCCCCTTTTGGATCCCTATTTTCCCTCCTTTGGATCCCTATTGTGGCCGGTCTGCTAGCTTAACCAATATTCTAGCTTCTTCTCCCCTGGCACTTCCCCATATTAAATGATCAGTTTAACATGAGAAAATCATTTAGGAGAATTAGATATTGATTATTCTGACATTGTTGCTCTACTAAGACCAATGAGAGTTAGGGAGGTACAAATCTTCATGGGCTATTGTGGTTACGATAGAATATTCATACATACATGTATGAATTCATTGCTAAATCTTTGTACTCTCTTATCACAAAATTTGAGTGGAAATGAATGTGAGAAAGTGTTCCAATTTTTGAAGAAAATTTGATTTTTGCTCCAATTTTGAAAGCTCTGGATTAGACGAAGATCTTCCATGTCCACTTTGATGCATCAACCTATGCTATAGGATGCATTTCAGTATAGCTTGGAGAGAACAACATGTATTTTTCCATATGTTACTCAAGTAGACAACCATGAGGAGGAGAGAAGGGCTAGGAATGGTCTATGCTGTTAAAAATTTTAGACACTACCTTCTCCCAAAAAAGTTTATGTTCTTTATAGATCATCATGCATTGTTCTACTTGGTGAAAAAACCTTGCAATATAGGATGTATTGTAAGATGGTTATTATATTGCTCAATTTGGTTTCACTATGGTCATGAAAAAAGGAATTAAGTTTTTGAAAAGTAAAAGCCTTAAAGTGGAGATTAAACATATGCTTTGAAAGTAAAAATCTAACCAAGGAATGCCTTGAAAAAAGTACAAGATTTGACAACAAGGATAGGACGGCCAATGAAAATCAGATGGAAGTGAAATTTCAAGGACAAACAGACATGAAAGAGTTAGTTAGTACTAAAAAAAAAACAAACATCTATTAGTCACAGGAATGAATAAAAGTGAGATCCAAAAAATAGAGATGGTCAAAAAACAAGGCCATAAAAAGGAAAATTGGGTTAACTTAGTGAAATTATATTTGAATTTGAAAAGAATCCACCAATGTGCTAGGATAGGCTATAGGAACATGCCCACAAAGTCTAAGCTCAAACTATGACCCAACATGGATCACGATCCATGTACATTTTCCAGCTTTTAGGACCAAAACCTAACCCACATGCTATTGAAAGGCTAATCCCAAGTTTTCAAGACATTTAGAAGAGGAATCCCAAACTCCAAGCGAACTTTTTTGAGTGATGATAAAATCGAGCGAGTTAATGAGAGGAACTTTATCAAAACTCACATAGCCAAGAGTTCTCGTAAGTCACCCATTTCTTCACTCAAGGGACTAAATAAATTGGCCCTAGACCTCCTAAAGATGGTGGTTAAATTTAAGAATGTCTATGCTAAGCAAGAGGTGTGTGCTAGCAAGCTTGACATTGGATAACTCTTGAACTTGTTTTTTCTTGTGTTTTTTTCTATCAAGTAAAAGAAACCTCGTAGCTTTTCTATTGCCCAAAGGAATTTTGTAAATTTGTAAAGATCATTTTTCCAAACACTAGTCTTACATTGCTACATGCTGTCTGCATGCCTTCTTATTCATCAGTGCTCGACCTTGCACGAAGCCCTTGCCCCCCCCCCCCCCCCCCCCCCCCCCCCCCCTCTTCACTATATTGGAGTACTTTTCAACTATTTGCTTGATTATAGCAGGCCTTAGTATTTTTCAACTCTTTGCTCATGGAGCAACCTTAGTAGCTGACTATCGTGAATATGTTAGGATGCTGTAAACGAGACTATCACCAATTTGTTGCTATTTGTTGATCAATATCAGTATCCTCATTGAGTTTTATTTAGCTTTTATGAGGAATCTACATAGATCCCAAAAGACAAATTAAACATCAAATGTAGACAAGAAGTTTGCATTGTGTCCACTACTTCATGTTTATCTCACTGCCTTCTCTCTCTCTCTCTCTCTCTCTCTCTCTCTCTCTCTCTCTCTCTCTCTCTCTCTCTCTCTCTCTCTCTCTCTCTCTCTCTCTCTGTGTGTGTGTGTGTGTGTGTGTGTGTGTGTGTGTGTGTGTGTGTGTGTGTGTGTGATAGCCTACGAGCGCTGACCCTAAACCCTAAGTGCTCTCTCAGTCCCCCGTGTGCAAGGGGCATCCCTATGGGGGGTGTCAAGCACATAACCTGCCCCGCCCTCTTCAAGACATAGTCCTCGCCATTTGCAGGTCTGCGCAACGATAGCCCGCCTCTGCTTTGCCATTTGCAGGTCGGTGTCTGTGTACAGGATAGGTGGCTCGTGCACGTGAAGAGAATGCTCAGATGATTAAACTCTAATTGTTGCCTCCATAGCTTGAGAGCAGGCTATTTGCCTAGCTCCTCCCACTATCAACCAGCTCTTTTTGTTCCATCCATAGCTCTCTCTCTCTCTCTCTCTCTCTCTCTCTCTCTCTCTCTCTCTCTCTCTCTCTCTCTCTCTTCAACAATTTCCCTCTCTCTCGCTCTGCCTGTCAAGTTTGCAAGAGACGAGGACTCGCCTTCGACACTATTGGAAGAGGGCTCACCTCTATATTCAACAAGGGAAAGGTCACATGACTTGATAGACTCGCAGAGAGCTCGTTTTTTGGGTGTTGGGTGAGCCATGGCTACTTGGGCCTCTTTTGAAGGAAAACTTACGTTTGCAGGGGTTGTGGCAACACACCCAACGTTTGACAGTACTACTCTCCTACAGCACGAGGTCAAGAGACTTTGCAAGGAGAACCAAGACCTCAAACAAAGGCTCGTAGCAATCGAGGTGCGTCTCACATTAGTGGAGAAATGCAAAGATGAAAAGACAAAAACGATGGAAGCCATTCTTACTAAAACCAAGGTGGAGGTAGAGATTACTCTCACAAACGAGGTGAAGACACAAGTGCATGAAGCTGTTTCTTACAAGATTGACGACCGTGTGGCATCCACGCTACGTGAATGACAATGACAAGAGGACATTGCCCTCAATGTTTGCATTGGTGGGCTCCCAATCGATTGGAAAGGGGATGGGGACATCGAATTTGGTAAGGAACTTCCTCTAATTCAAGTGACACTCCCCATGATACAATGGGATGAAGACGCAATCATTGTGGTTACACAGGAGTATCAAACCAACCATGCCATCCTCACTCTTAAAACTAGATCAGATTGAATCAGACTCCTTCAACAGTCAAGGCTTCTCAAAGACACTAAATTTTAGTTTGTGGAAGATCTTACACCCACTCAACTCAAACAAAAAAAGGTACAACTTCAAAAGGTACTTGAAGCACGTGCAACAGGAAAATGGGCAGTGTACCGAGGAGGTAAAGCCATCATCCAGAGTTTCGAACTCCTAAACCAGCCTCCCTCCAACTTTCTCCCTCTTAGGTTTTTTTCTTGTTCTCTTTTCTTTTTTATCCCCAATTGGACCCTCAGTCCTTAACTGAGATGTATATGACAACCCAATCCATTGTAATGTTTTGTTTTTGGTCCCATAGGTCATATATGACCTCCGTGGACGATAATATAATCTATAATCTCTCTCTCTCTCTCTCTCTCTCTCTCTCTCTCTCTCTCTCTCTCTCTCTCTCTCTCTCTCTCTCTCTCTCTCTCTCTCTCTCTCTCTCTGTGTTATCTTGAAGGCTTCTCTCAAAATTGAGAAGTTGACATGCACAGAAGCTTTAGGCTCTTTTTGGTAAATGCAATTTTTAGGCCTTTTGTAGATGGTATTGATGAGTAAGAGGGAAGATTCCTTTGATTGTGCTTAAGGAGGGAGGAAGTAATAAAGAGAAATAAATTAAACTAGAGTTTGAAGAAAATAACCCATAATATCTTGATCCTCAAACTAGAACCAGTGAATTGAAATGCTCTATGCTCCAACCCCCTCACAAAACTAGTAGATCTTGATCGTGCCTCTCTTTATCACCCTATCCACATATGCATCTGACCGACAACAACATGTGATCCTAGTGATAGTTCTATATCCATATAAATCAACGTGATGATGAAGGCACCTGTGGAGAGCTAAAGAATGTGACTCTGGTATCCTTGTGCCACTGGGAAAAGGGAGCCATTCTCTCTCTCTCTCTCTCTCTCTCTCTCTCTCTCTCTCTCTCTCTCTCTCTCTCTCTCTCTCTCTCTGTTAGCGACAAGCTAACACGAATACCACAGATACCATTTTTTGAAGTTCTCATTGTAAAACACTTATTATTTTTTATAAATCGAGAATATTGTAACTCCTATTTTCTTGGATAAACTCTGTAATTAATGAGCCGGGGCTACAAGCTTCCAGATTGTATCAGTTTGTCATTACTCATCTTTGGTAGAACTCCCAGATTATTTGTTTTGACCACCAAAAACCTTGGCTAAGGTATAAAAGCCAATTTTTTTAAGTTTTTTATAAGTTTTGGATAATGAAATTCACAGCGTGAGCTAACGCTGCTCTCTCCTCTCCTTCTCACGCTTTCTACTCCCTACCCGGTTGTCACATTACAGTCACGTTTGTTGCATTGCAACCGCAGGTAAGAGCTCTACCCATTGGCGTAAGCAGTTCACAGTAATGTGTAGCTTTTGGTCTCACCGATAATTTCATCATAACTATAAATTTACACTTTCAAACCAAAAACTAAGCATATGCGGGGTATTGGGGCATCATTGCTAAGCATTTAGATGCATTCTAGGTTGAAAATGACTAGGTCAAAAATCCACTATTGTTTGATCTAAAGTGGGATTTGAGACCATAAGCATGTGTGATTAGGTCTTATAAACATGTCCTACAAGTTCCGTTACGTTTGGACGTCATCTGATGCTGTAACGATGTGATTTTTTTACCGATGAGCGATTGGCGTTTGGTGATTTCAGCCACTTGAGTGTAGCTTGAGTTAGATGCAAGTTGTTAGTTGTTTTCCGAGAGATTGACAACCTCTTGTAGCCTCTATGCACTAGTCGAGTCAGCTTCATCCCATGGATTGACAAATTAATCATGGTTCTCGCTAATACTGCAATAAGATAGGATGGTGAGGTTAGACATGCGACCCACATTTGGCGCCGTTATCGAGGATCGAAGAAACCTAATCTAGGAAAAAACAGGAGCGTCTTGTGAAGATATCTTTTAACTTCCTTTAGGATCGCCTAGAGTTCAAAACTATCTTCTAGAAACCGCATAGCTTAAGATTGTCATCTTTTGTTGTGTAGAGGTAGCTTGGAAGTAATCCTACTTGTTGAGTAATCGTACTTGCTTTTGAACCTTAGATCTGGTCGTGTACTAGGAAATCATGGCATACTCGGGGAAACCTCCAGTAGACTATCCATCGAAGATAGTGTGAAATAAGGCAATTCTTTGCACACAATTCTTGAAGAAGTCTCAGACACTTTTTCAGATTCAACATCTGAAATGTCTTCTTACTCGACTCGGTTGAAAACCGGAACGACAATGCGCTATAAGCATATACTCTCTTTTTACAAGAGTAGCTGCCATGGAGCCCAGGTTTACTTGGACTCTAACAAGGAGTATGCTTTTCACATTGATGACCATGGTATTGAGTTCCATGGCAAATAAGGGCAAACAAACAAGGGAAAATGTACATGGACAGAAACAAAACTCAGTATCTACATGTCGAAAACCCTGCTGTGGTAGACAAGTGGGGGTTAGAAGTAAACATCATAATCCCAGATATATCAGCAAAAGAAGGACCACCAACTTTACAATTTGAGGGATACGATCAAGTAGATTTGAAGCCTTTGAAATGGCTTAGTATGGATAATCCTAGGATCAAAGTCTATTGTTGGGAAGACAGAAACATAAAAGATCTTCTGTGGACTTTGCATGCCAAGCCAGGACAACTAACGGCCATAAAGATCATCTATATCTTCAAGATTAAAGATAAGGAATCAGCATACCTACCAACGTACCTGTTTAGGGATTGTTATAACAACAACTTTGTTATGATGACTCCTGAGGAGGTAGAACAAACCAAATACCAAGGGTATTCCATAAGGGATTGGATATTGGGACAAGGATCAGAACCAATTCCAAGAGATGAACACCATGAGAGATCATCTGAGAGTAATGCTAAGAAACCAAAAAACCACCTCATCACGTAGAAAATCGGGTGACACTAAGGCCAGTCCAGGGCTACATGAGTCACTATTTCCACAGATTGGTTTGAGGGACTTGGAACAGGACCAACTGCTAGGAGACCGGGAGTTGAAAAAAATAGACGCATCAGACCAGCTGATTTTCAGAAATGGGTCAAAAAATACAGTGGATCAGAGGATCCATACGACCACTTAGCAAGCTTTAAGCAAGTGCTAAGAGCAGAACGTATATTCGATTTCCATACTCAATTCGAAGGGTTTGGAATGACATTAGAATAAAAAGCATTGACATGGTTCCAAAACATTCCACCAAGGCCAATCATGGACTTAAACACATTAGATCAAGGATTTGTAGCTGCTTGTTCCAAAACGTGGATCAAACATAATACGGTAGTTCAAATCTACAGCTTTAAACAGAAACATGGTGAGTCTATTAGGGATTGTGCAACTCAAATAAAACAATACATTGCCAGATGCCCAGGGCTAGAGATACATGCAGAAGAACGACTTGTATCTTTGTTTCTAGAGGGACTGCTAAACAAAGAACTTCATGCTATACTCTATAGTAAAAAGCATACAACCCTAGAAGAGTGTGTGTCATATGCTATTGACTTAGGAGACAATTGTGATATTTTTAACTAAGAAGATATCCCTAAGGATAACCAAAGCATCCACTAAACCAGCACAAGTGGGAACGGCTGCTGCACCACTTTCAACCATAGAAGATATGCTCAAAAGGATAAACGACATGATGAACAACATGATGAACGACATGCAAAAAGGACCTATGAGGGGACCAGGACAAGGGATACCTCAACAGGGACAACCAATTAGGCCACAAAAATGGTGTGCAATTGAGGGTAAATGGACCAACCATGAGACCCACGAGTGCTACTTCAGACCAAAGTATGATGAGAATGTTCAGCACGTGCCCATGAGACCACAAGGACAACTCATGTATAGATATTAGCCTAATATGGCCCAAGCTCTAAGACCACCAATGGGTATGGAAAGACCTCAACCTGTGTTGGGCCAACAATATCCTTACCAGGACATAATACAGTGCCTATAAAGTATGTGCATTGTGAAGGAGTCATAGATGAACAAGCATTAGTGCATGTTACACCCTATGCGGATCCTAGTCCATCTACAATAATGGTAGAAGGAGATTGGTATAATTCACATCCACCACCAATGGAAAGAAACCGTGACTTATGCTCCACTAGAGCTCGCACCAATGTATTATGTAGCTAATCAAGGTGCCAGACCTCCAATGGTAAGACCCATGATTAAGCCAAGAATAGAAAACTGTCATAACTGTGGTGCCGATGATCATTGGAAGAATGAATGTCCAGAGCCGGACAAAAACCTCAAGCCAGTTGAAGCCTATTGCGTACAATGTTGCAAAAAGGGAGGACACTTTTCGGAAGATTGTCCTAAAAATCCTTTAAACGATGATAAAATAGTAGTAAACGTAGTCCAAGTGATACCTAGTAGCTTATCAGAGAGTGAACCGATTGTTCCAATCAAGGTAATTACTAGAGCCCAGGCCAAGAAAAATAAACACAACTCTTCTGATGATTCAGAATATCTGAAAGCTTCCTCTCAAAGAATCAAAAGAAGCAGAAGCAAAAGATATGAGATGAGATAATAAAAACAACGGATTGAAATCGAGGAGAAAGCAAAAAAGCTAGTGTAGGAAAAATTGGAAAGAAACTGGAAGTGATATCAAGGAAACAACCGTGAAATCTACAGGATCCATTCTGGTTGATAAAATTTTTGAGCCTATTAGCATTGCCTTGGAAGCCTATGAAGCAGAACATAAAGCAGGCCAAAACATGGAAAAACAAATGGAAAAACTATCCTTCCCCAGACATGGAAGCAGCTAAGCTAGAAGCTTATCAAAATTTGGTAAGAATCGTGCAAAAAATGCTGGAAAAACAAAAACCCAAGCTTGAAAGTATCGCAAAACCTGAGGAGATTGTGGTAAGAGACACTAAAGAAAAATCCAATGTGGTGGCAGAATCCCACCTTGAAATAAACGAACCAGAACTTATAGTGCCTGACAGCGAGGATGCCTTAGACGAAATTCCATTTATAGAGGAAGACTGGCCATGACACTTATGGAAAAAGGTTAGAGAGATCAATGATGGGAGCCTAACTCTAAAGTCAGCTCCTATAGAGGAAGTTTGGTTGGATAACCTACCTTTTGATATGAACATGGATGTACAATCCTTGTACGGGGATTGCAGATCTGAAGCTTCAGGAATGTTGAAACCATTGACCTTGAAAACATTACCTTCTTACTTGGGAGATAATGAAGATGAATCCATAGAGTGTAAGACTACTCAAGTAAAAAGAGCTGAACAGACCCTGGAAGTAGACAACATTCATTCAATCATGTCTACACCCATCCAATGCACTCTTACCTTGGGAGAACTGTTAAAACTCATACCATATTTATGGAATGATCTGCAGAAAACCCTAGAGAAGGTGCGGATAATGAGGTTAATCTCAAAAAAATTGGAAAAATTAAGAAAAAAAATGGACAACAAAGAGATTCGATATGTTCCCATGAACAAATTCGGAGAATATTACGAAGGGGAAGAAGGAAACACAAACCTTTTAGTGAAATATAATGACATTGAAACCATGGCAATAATGGATAGTGGAGCAGGCATAGCCATAGCCACAAAAGCAGTATGGGAATCCTGGGGACAACCAGCCATCGAAAAACTTGAATGAAATTGCAATTGGCTGACGGACACATTGAGAGACCATTCGGGTTTCTTGAAAAGGTGATAATCAATTCCTGTGGAATTGAACATCAACACACTTTTGCCATAGTAGACTTTGGAAAGAGCTTAATTAAGAAATCATATTGGAAAGACCTTTCATGCGACAGGTACAGCTTATCCAAGATTAGGGAAACAATTATTTGTACTTGAAGCAAGTGGAATCTATAACAAGAGTAAATCTAAAAGATCACACTTATAGAGATGTCTTGAAAACACTCATACAAGAGTTTGATTCAGTCTCTTCGACTGAAACTAAGCTTCCATCCTGGTTAAACAAAGACACTCCTATCTGGATGTGTGGAGCTTCAAAAAATGGGCGTTTAAAATGAGAAGAATGTATTTTACAAAGAGATTTCACAAACGAAGCCTATGTACCTGAACCCTTTTCAGAGCATTTTTTTGTGTTGGGAATGGGATTTTTTGGGAATGGGATCGTGCTAGCTATGGTGGATGAAAGAGAAACATAGCATCGATGTGTGAGTGTGTGTGTAAGCAAGGTTATCACTCAAGTTAATTAGGTTCCAAGATAGAATTAGCTTGGACTCATAAACACAATCTTGAGTATTGACTTAGCTTAGCACAAGCTCACCATAGACAAGCATGTAGTGCAAAATAGAGTTGTGTTTATTCATTCATGAAATGAGCTTTAAGTAGCTCTACAGCCTTGATCCATAGTATATGAGATAAATCCACTCTCCTCTCCTTGACTCACACTTTAGGACAAAGCTCACACTTTACAATCCTCCCCTTGAGGTTTGGACTATGACAAGGTATTGAAGATGCAGAATCCACACAAGATTATAAATTGCTATCCACACAGGATGGTAATATCCACACAAGTTAACAAAATCCACAAAGGATGGTGATGTCCACACAGGATGATAAAATCCACACAGGAAAAATCCACAAATGATGGTGATATCCACACAGGAAAAAGTCCTCCCCTACAAGTAGAGAGGCTGCATCTTCAAAGTACGTCTTCCTAAAAGACAAGGTTGGTCTCTCCTTTGTCTTCTTCGTCTTCTACTATGTGAGTTGATCCTTTGTTAGGTCTCTTGCCTTCGTTGCTTCTGATGTTGCTTTCAATTGCTTCATGGTCTTTGACTTCGTATCCTCCCCTTGAATGTGTCCTTATGTCCCCCTTTTTGTTGTGCAATCAGGCTTTATTCCATGCATCATAATGACATGCAACAATATGCTAAAATATCCTATAAAAGTGTTTATGCAAAAAGTTAATGCTTTCTCTTCCATCTTGGTCATACTCCGAGAGCCCAAGCATGCGGTGCTTCTCATACAATTTGTCACAAAGTCTTCACACATGGAGAGGTTTTAGCAATTAGGAGACTCTCCAATGCCAATGTCCATCCCCTTACAAAAGCACATTTATAATGTCATCCATGTAGATGAATATAATTACATACATTGCAAGAAGTTGTTGTGCTTGGTTGCAAGATCAATGTGTACTTTGGAATTTCCCTTCAATGTGAAGTACTCCTTCACTTGCGTGAAGTCACCCTTCACAGCCTTGAGTTCTTCTTTGATGACTAGAATGAGCCTTTGAAGTTGACTTTGGATACCCTTGGAGCTCCTTTTTAAATGCTTGAAGATGCTTTGTTTTGTATGCGTGAAGAAGCTGTTGATGAAGGTCTTCTACCTTTCTATTTAGTGCTTGAGGCCGCCTTTGAATGTCAAAGAGAATGGTTGCCTTTGTGGGGGCACCAATTAATTCGAGGCTTGGGAAAGGTGGCCAAGGAGTGGCATTCTTCGTACGCGGGAACGGGTCCTAAGTCGGGAAGTGGGCAAGGCCACGAGTAGGCGGGGGCCAGGTTTTGGCACAACGGGTAGGACTCCCAGGCAAGCGCGGGCAGCCGGGCACCTTTATCGGGCAGGCGCAGGCAAGACCGGACACGCACAACAACAAGGGCCGCCGGATGGACAATCGGATGATGACTTAGGCTTGCAGTCGGCAGGTGGCGGACCCAATTTCACAATTCAAAGCGATTTACCACACCGCTTGAGGTCCCAGTGGGCGCCCAAGCTTTTTGTGGTATGGCCCCTCAAAAAGGGGGTGGTCAACTCCTAAAAATAGGAGGTTCACACGGTTTTTTCCTTCCCAAGACAAAAAAGGGAGAAGAATTTCCTCTTTGGCATTAAATGCACCACACACACTCAACAAAGCTTCTAAAAATTGTTCTTCAAAAAATCCAGAGAGTGGGATTGTGCAAGAGGAAATCAATCAAGCTCTAGAATGTGCAAATGAAGGGCGTTTTGAGCATGGAGATAGTCGGTAGAGAGCTCTTGAGACAAGCTATGCACACACATCAGTTGTAAGTGCTAATTTTACTAAAATAGGGAGAAACTCTTGAATGAAAAATTCACGTTTCTAATGGAAAATTAATGAAATCTTATGCTAATTAATCTTCCAATTAGCTAGTGAGTAGTGCCCAAGAGTCTTTAGCTCAAGAACATGCTCATGCTAGCCAATGGAACACTAATCAGGCGTGCGGTATGCAATAGAAGAGCAAATCTAATGAAACTATCTAATGATGATAAAGTAATGCTAATTGAACTAACACACAAATGCATAACAACAATCCTAGCTAGCACACCATAGCTCTGATACCAATTTGTTGGGAATGGGATCGTGCTAGCTATGGTGGATGAAAGAGAAACATAGCGTCGATGTGTGAGTGTGTGTGTGTAAGCAAGGTTATCACTCAAGTGAATTAGGTTCCAAGATAGAATTAGCTTGGACTGATAAACACAATCTTGAGTATTGACTTAGCTTAGCACAAGCTCACCATAGACAAGCATGCAGTGCAAAATAGAGTTGTGTTTATTCATTCATGAAATGAGCTTTAAGTAGCTTTACAGCCTTGCTCCACAGTATGTGGGATAAATCCACTCTCCTCTCCTTGACTGACACTTTAGGACAAAGCTCACACTTTAAAGTTTGAGCCATTCAAGTGGATTCAAATTTTAGCGACAATGGATGTATGTGTGAATACGTCTATGCCTACTCAATTTTGCAGTGAGGATGGCTACAACATAATTCCCATCCAAATGATTTCAACCCTCAACATTGAAGACAAATATGAGGAGCCCAAGGACTTAATGAAATCTCAACAAGTCTTTTTAGACCTCTACTACGATGCAACTGACGAGTTAGATGAACACGTAGCTACCTCAGAAGGTTCGGGGTCAGAAAAAGAACATATGAGAGCTAAGCTACTCTTAAAAGGAGGGGAGGAAAAGTCTTTTGACTTTCCAAACCAGAAATCGAGAAGATAAAAATGGTATAGACGAAAAAGAGACACCAAAAACGTAAAAACACCACCTATGCCATCAGTCTCCAGTTAAACACAATTCTTGATGCAGATAGATGCAAATGATTGTGTCAAGGACAAAATCATGGGAAGATATCCTTCAAACAAAAATTCAAATATGTCAAAAACATCAAGAAAATCAAGGAAGGATACTCAAGCAAACTCACAGGATAAGAAACCACTCAGGTCCCGAGTTGAGCAGAAAAAGAAATATCAAGAGTTGAAAAAATCTCTAAAGGAGATATATATGACAAAAATGGAAACCACAGAAGAGAATGGTAAGGATGTAATGAGTGTTCCATCCCATTATAAACAGTATACTCTCCAAGATCAAAAAATCATAGTCAAACAACCTGTTAGGGAGCTACATAAACACGGTGAGTCCTACAAAGGCCCTGAAAATGCTAAAAAGATAGACCTGTTGAACCAAGAGAAGAGCCTAGACTTGCTTATATTGTGAATGACCTAAGAGAAGAAGAAGAAAATCTCTTGCTGAGATTGCTAAATAAATATTGAGATATCTTTTCTTGGTCTTACAAGAATCTCAAGGGTGTTGGTCTAGAAATCTATCAACATACCATACCCATGAGAGATGATGCAAAACCAAGTAGACAAAGGCCATACACATATAATGAAACATTTGCTAGGAAGAAAAAAGAAGAGATTGAAAAACTAAAGGAAGACAAATTCATTTACGAAATTGAATACACAGATTGGGTGTCTCCAATTGTGGTAGTACTGAAGAAGAATGGAAAATTACGAGTGTGTATTTAATCTCAAAAAAGTGAATGCAGCTACCATTAGAGACAACTTTCCTCTTCCAATCACTGAGCATGTTTTAGAATGAGTTGCAGGGAAAGATGCTTACAGCTTCTTAGATGGCTTTTCGGGATACAATCAACTTATGGTTGACCCAAAAGATCAACATAAAACTGCTTTTGCAATAGAATGGGGTATTTTTGCCTATGAGATTATGCCGTATGGGTTAACTAATGCTCCAGCCACATTTCAAAGGTTGATGAGCCATGATTTTAAATAATATCTTAGGAAATTCTTAGAAGTATATATGGATTATCTATGCGTACATTCATCAATCCGATCTGACCATTTTGAACACCTCAAAAAGGTATTCGAAAAATGTAGACTTGAAAAGTGCACATTCATGGGTAGACAAGGAAGAATTCTTGGACATATAGTGTCTAAAAATGGCATAGCTACTGATATTGAAAAAATTCATGTCATTGTTGATTTGCCTAGACCAACAACAGTCAAGGGGGTACAAGCCTTCATGGGGCATTGTGGATATTATCGATGGTTCATCTACATGTATGCTATAATTGCAAAACCCATGTATAACTTGATTACACACTTTGAGTGGACCAAGGCATGTGAAGAATCCTTCATGAAGCTTAAGCAAGCTCTCACCTCAGCTCCAACATTGAAAGCACCATATTGGAATAAGATATTTCACATACATGTAGATGCTTCCAATTTTGCTATCGGATGTATACTAGCTCAACCAAGAGATGGAAAATTTGACTTTCCTATTTCTTATGCTAGCCGAAAGTTCAACATGGCAAAAAAGAATTACACCACCACCGAAAGGGAAGGATTAGGAATGCTCAATTCCGTTAAAAAGTATAGATGTTACCTATTAGCCAACAAGTTTGTGTTCTTTGTAGACCACCAAGCTTTGTTGTACTTTGTCAACAAGCCATGCAGCATCGAAAGAATAGTGAGATGGTTCATCATTCTTCTGGAATTTGATTTCACTGTAGTTGTAAAAAAGGGCACTATACATCAACGAGTAGATCATTTGTCAAGGATTGTTTCAAGAGAATCACCTAAAGGGGTAGACGACGATCTACCATATGTGTATTTGTTCTCCGTAGAGATGATACCTTGATGGTCAGAAAAAATTGTGTCATTGATGACAATAGCTCAAGTAGATTCACAAATACTACTTCCTATTACAATTGGATTAGTCGAGCAATCGGCTATGTATTAATTACTATTTGGTAGTCTATACAAAAGAAATCGAGACAGAAGATTGCCCGTATGCATTAATTTTGAAGAAAAAGAACAGTACCTAAGTCAAGAACATGTTAAGATAGTAGGACTTCACTTTGCGGAAGACCAAACTATGCAACGAATTTTGAGCCCTGGAGTATTTGTCCGACTATGAGGAGTGATGTTCGATCTTTTGTAAAGGATTGTCCTCAATGTCAAAAACACACACCCATACCTCATGTAACATTGTTTCAAATGTCACCTATTCCTAAGTGGAGTAACTATCTGTTTACTTACTTATTAAGCCGAACATTTCTTGAGGATATGAGTAGACGCCGTCAAAGAGAAATTGAAACTGAAGCAAGAGACTATGCTCTTATTGGGGACCAATTGTATCGAAGATGTAAAGATCAACATTTTCGTCTTTGTGCAAATGAAGACGAATATATTCCAATTACAGAACAAGCACATGCTGGATTAGCTGGAGGTCACTTTTCTAGTGAGACCACCGCAAGAGCAATCTTGCTGGTAGGCATATGGTGGCCAACACTTTTTGAAGATGCCAAAGAATATGTTCAAAGGTGTGATGCTTGTCAACGAGCAAAAATGCCAACACGTGTAGATAGCATGCCCTTAAGAGCAATGATGGGGGCTAGAGCTTTCGCAAAATAGGGTATAGACATTGTTGGGCTAATACAGCCACCTGCTTATAGAACCCAAGCTCAATATATCATTGTAGCGACGGACTATTTGACCAAGTAGGCCGAGGCTAATGCAACTCAAAAGAATGATGTCAGAACCACTACTACATTCTTATATGAGTATGTATTCATGAGATATGGACTGCCAAAGAAATTGTCAGTGATCGGGGAACTCATTTCCTAAATGAGATAATCAAGTATTTGCTTAATGAGTTTATGGTCAACCATAACAAGTCAGCTCCCTATCACCCACAAGCAAACGGACAAGCTGAGCATACGAACAAAATTCTTAGCTGGGTACTGACTAAAGTGGTTAGTTCAAGAAGGACAGACTGGGAAATGAATCTCCATGCTACTCTATGGGCTTATCAAGTTTCATTCAAAACAAATTTAGATGCTACACCCTTTAACCTTGTTTATGGTCTTGATGCCATACTGCCAATAGAATTTCTATTGCCGACATTAAGGGTAGTATAGAATCTTGAGTGGACTGGACATGAATTGTTAGAAAGACTTGAAGATTTGGAAAATCTAGATGATCAAAAGGCTAGCTACTGTAGCTCACGTCTGTGCACAAAAGCAAAAACAAAAACAGTTCTTTGATTCCCACTTAATCACAAAAATCTTCAAGAAAGGGGACTTAATTTTAGTCTATTCCCTTAAGGAACACATTTCCAAGTTTAAGAAAAAGGGAAATGGACCGTTTTTCATTGAAGAAGTATTTCCAAGCGGAGCCCTAAAATTGTCCAGTTTAGATAGTGAACCAATGGCTAATTGGATTAGTGGATGTCGTTTAAAGAAATACAATTTGCCGCTAACCAATGAATTTCTAGAAAGAATGCATGCAGCCAAGCAAAGGAAGATTAAATGACAGTAGATTATTGATAAAGCCCAAGAAGAAGCTCGGCTTCGGGTACTCAAACGAAAAGCTGCTCTCAAGAATCAAAAGATACCGATTCCCATCAACACTTTGGAAATAGATGACCGACAATGGGAGTTACCTAAAGAGGCAGTTTCAACAGATGATGATTGGTTAGACGGAATGGATCTGCACAGCAAAGTACAACTCAACAATCATATCACCAATGATTTGGTCGACATAGGAGCTAGAGTAAATGCAGTCACTCACTATTCCATGTACAAGAAGGCAACAAGTCAAGCATTGACAGCAGGAATAGCGATAATCAAAGGATGCAACAAGAACCCAACCCCAACATTTGGAGTAGTCAACTTGGACGTGATAGTACATGGATGTTCATGTCCTCATCAATTTGTATGCTTACCAGATAAACACATGAATGAGACGATGATTCTTGGAATTCCCACGATGCGGACATACAAAGCAGTACTAGATTGGGATAAAAATCAGCTAAAGCTATCACCTAAAGGTGGGCAACTTATTGTTCCAATTGCACTAAGCAAGGAGGAATGGAAAGGAAGCAATCGGCAGACCAAACCACAAAGTAATCGATCTTCTCCATCCCCTCAACAAGAAAATGCTACAAGTAGCATGCAAGGAGTCAGGCATATTTGGGTACCAAAAGCACATCTTAAGGATAAGCCAATTCAAATCTGGGTGCCTAAAACTTCACCGACAAAACAAAAGAAGGTTCCAAGGGTAAAAACACGGAGACGAGCATCTCTGAACAAGGAACCTAACATGAAATTGGTTTGGAATAAAAAGGAGTACTTATCTTCTCCACACTCCGTAAATCCAATCAAGCAATGTCGAGTTAAGCCTCAAAAGACTTCACCACGCCATACAGCACCAAGAAGAACAAGCTATCAATGGCGAGAAAAAGCTCGACAACAATCAAAAGTGCTACCAACAACTCAAGCAATTAGCATGATGAAGCATCCTGATGGTACAATCAAATAGAGAGCACACAAGCTACAAGATTTGCTCTTTGGAAGACATCAACAGGAAAACCTTGACATCAAAAACCCTTGAATTAATTACTCAAGAGCCAGCTCTTGCACATCATAGTGGTTTGAATTGCATTGATCTTCAAATCATGATAGAGCCAACCACGGCTATGCATAGACACGATTGTTCAACCCGTGCACATAGTCGTCCCGGAGTACGCCATTTAGGAGGGGTGGAAGGGCACTAAGAACTAAGTAATTAAGGGCAATGTTTGAAGAGGGAGGAAAAAGTTCGATGTTAACGTGTGATTTTTTGAAAAATTACCTAATAATGCCCTTATAATTCATAATATCTTCTCGATGAGTGTAAATAGTGTATATACTATCAAAAAATCATCAATTGATAATGAGACTTAACAAAAGAAAAATCCAACAAAAAACAATAAAGTTGTGTTTTTCAATGGATTTTCTTAATTATTGATTTTCACTTTACTTTTTTAGAGCGTTTTGTTATTTTCTTTGATTTTTTCAATAAACAGGTCATAACAGAAGACACGAAGGTGATAAAAAAGACAAGGCGGACAAGCACAAAAATTTTCAATGAAATCAAAAGATGAAAGCGGGAAGCCTAAATTAGCCGGCCATGCCTACTTTTGCAAAATTCTTGCAGAATGAGTTACAGGAATCCAATCAAGAAAATTTTTGAGTCTAACATAGATTTCACGGCCTAGTAGGAATAACGAGGGAATCTGGGGAAAATTGGTTCGGGAAGTGCGGGTATAGATATCCAAGGTAGGCTAAAACCACCTCATTTCCACTTGCGGATTTTGCAGAGAGAGCTTTTCGACCTCTTTCATGCATCTTTTTCGGAGTCTACAATTGCCTGTTTTCAGCACCGTCTCACACGAGACATGAGGGGTAAGTTCTTTACTCGTCAATGCTCCATTTTGTACGGCCAGTAGCTAGTCTAAACCCCTAGAGAAAACCCTAGAAATCGAGCAGTGCACAAAGACCTACGACCAAAAACTGACCATAGCGGCCTGTCAGCTCAACCAAATCAGATGGGATTAGAACTATAGCATGCCCTAACATGATAGAACCTTTCTATATCATCGGTTGACCATTTGGCAGGGGTCAAGGGGGTCCCCAATAGAAAAGCTAGGTTTTTTGCAAATGCCAGAATTCATATCTGACTCCACAGATAGCTTGCCTACGAGATTCATATACAACGTATATGATTAGTTTAGTGAAATCAATCAAGCAAAGTCCTTGAAAAAGCAGAAAACAACTGGAAGGCTACAAAGTGTCAAATTCGACATACGGGGTCAAACTGACTCCAACTGAGCGAGAATTGGATGAGCTGCTACACGACTATGTTGCGGACAAGTCCAAAGCCTCAAAATTGACTAACCAACTCATTAGTTTAGTCACAGAAAACGGTGATTTCAGAGTCGACAAAGCACAAAGTGATGTCGGCATGACCAAACTGACCAAATTCAATTTAGGACTTGTTTTAGGTGTATACAATGTGTTTAGGTCAAAATTTATAAGTTTTGCAAAAACTTTGTCACTCTTGTAAATAATCGCGATTATTTACTTTGGCACCATTTTTGCTTGGAAATTGTATCACCACCTCACCTATCATGTGTACACACCTATTATATGCCAAAAATCAAGTCTGAGGCAAAATGCGCATGTATAACTTGGAAAATTGCTAGAAAACGCAAAGAAGTCTTTGCAAGCCAATTTTTGGGTTATAGACCATATTTCTTGATCCTTATATCACATACATAGGGTCTATACAATTCCTAGAACAAGTTTGTACCAGATTTTGGTAGAAAAATTAATAATCGCGATTATTTACTTTCTAGCCAAAACAGGAGAATTTTGATATTTTTCCATCATACATCCAAAGTACATGATGTGTTAATCCCACTAGCCAGGTGTTTTAACCAATTTGGAGCTCAAAATCTCAAATTTCTATTATATCTACTACAGTTTCACAAACCTAAAGCCAAAATCTAGTACCATTTTCACCCTATGCATCCAAATGAGCCCATATTTCACTCAGAGCATGTATTTGGCATATACTTCAAGCCTGTGATGCTAAGTTTGCAAAAGGTTGAAAAAAATACTCAGTTGTAAATAATCGCGATTATTTACTTTGGTTGCAAAAATTTGTTTAGACTTTACAATTTTGTTCCTTGCATGTTTTTATGCATCTATGCTTGTTCAAAAATTGATTTGAAGCAAATTGGACCAAAATTGCGAGCATTTTAGACTAAAGCCAAAGAAAATTCCGATAAATCTGTTAACTTTGGCACTCTATTCACTGAACAGGAGCCATGCAAGCAGCAGAGAGGGCCAAGAAGAAGCTCAACCAGAAAGAAAAGTTATAGGAGCTACCCGCATACCAACTGGATCCAGATTCAGTCAAAGCCGCCAAGGCAGCATATCTTTCAAAAGAACAGCTAGAAGAGCATCACACCACAGTATTCACCGACAGATTCAAGAATGAAGAGGGACATCAGGTAGAGTTGCAACTCCTATCGAAAGAAGTATATGATGTTGCCACGAAGCCTGAGACCAAAGAAGCCAACCGCCGCAGGCTGGACTCAAAGACTTTTATGAACAGGAACCGTGCGGAGTGGATTTCCAAAAAGCTTACAAGCTTTTATCCATGATTAAAGAAGATGGAACTGCACAAATTTCTGACCCGCGAGGAAATAAAGTCGAAGTGGTGATAACTAAAGAAATAGTGGCAGAAGCACTCAGACTACCCACAGAAGGAATGACAATGAGAGTAAGGGGCAGGAAAATGGTAGGTACTTTCACCAAGGAAACCGCCGCAGCCACCTTTGCAAATTTAATTCACAAGCAAGTGGAAGAACCAGCCAAGTTATACCACTCGCATTTCCACTTCTTGGCTAAAATGCCACCAAGGTATACCATGCCAAATCATGCGGTTGCCACCACTTTCATGCAAGTTCTCAAGTCAACAACCAAGCAATAAGTGGATCACCCATAGTATGTCTTGACCACTCTAAAGGGCACAAAGAAAGAAGGGAAGATCACTTACCTGGGTGCGTCAGAAGTCTTGACAATGATTGCGTACCATGCCATCGGCATGGCCGATCGACAACCTACCACCTGCCCCAGACCAAAACATGTGGATACTGGCAGCACAACCATCTCCTAGAGCTACATGATCAGTCAAGAGATCCTACAAATCTGATGAAGAGTCGGCTAAAAGCTTGCCAGAAAGGAACGGCAGTGAGAGTTTAGATAATGAGGAGAAGAGAGCATGAAGAGAGGAGATGAAGAGAAAAGTTGTGGCCGCACACCAAGAAGAGCCCATGAAAAAGCAAGCCCGCTTTGAAAGAGAAAAACATGCTTATCAGCACAGCCGGACAAGCACAAGGAAAGGACCCAAAAAATGGGTGCCTAGTGGACTTAAGGGTCCAAGGACAAAGCATCACACCAAAAAAGAAGTTGAAGATCCAGCAGAGTCCTTGGAAAAAATGTATCAAGAAGCAGAAGCCCTGAAGTTGAAAGAAGCCCAAGAAGAGGCAAGGAAAGAAAAAGACCAGAGACAAGTTGAGGAAACGACAAGGGAAGAGGCACAACACGAACAATCTTACGAGTCTCCTCGACCCACTTCACCGTCTACGGAACAACAGGACAAACCTATGCCAAGCCCACCACCATCACATGCAGGTAAAGACACCATAAAAGAGCCAACTAAAGAAGCTGAGCCTAAACAACAGAAAGCAGCCGATGCTACACCAGAACCTAAATCAAAAGAAGCAAAAGAATCTGCGCAAGAGGCTACTGCTACACAAGAGCAACAAAAAGAGAAAGAACTTGAGCCAAAAAAGGAAGCAAGTCTTGCACTAGAGGAGACCACAAAGTTTGAGCAAACGGAACATGGAACAGAGCCAACACCTTCTACCTCCACACACTAAGAAACAGCTGAGGCGTCCATAAAGCCTTAGGAAGACAAGGCAGAAGAAGGCCAGAGGTAGCCTCAAGGGCAAGAAGAGCCAACCGCCATGACACAACCAAGAGACACACAAGAGGCTGCAGAGACATCTAGGCAGCTAGCAAGAAATGACGACGGCAACAAATAACAAAGTAATCCTGCAAGTCAACGAATATGCAAGGCAAATGCAAGATATGACGGAAAGACTCCAATCAGTAGCACTTGGCCGTGCACAAAGGCCAAGGAGTTAGAGATGGTGATTGACGCTCTCCAAGGAGAGTTAGAAGACAGATTAAACTTCATCACCGATCTTCAGAGGCAAGTGCAGGAAATGAAAGCCAAAGCTGAACAACATCAACTAGCAAGAGATAGACAACAGAGGAGATGGAGGATCTAGGTGATCTGCTTACAAAGTTATTAGATGCATGTAAAGCCAAGGATGAACAGATGACAGAAGTTACAAACGAACTTCTAATGACCACCCTGTCAGCTCAAAAAATTCAAGTGCATTTGGATGTCGCCAACGCTTCTTTACAATATTCAGAACAAAGAATAAATGATCAGGCAATTTTCTTGTGGAAAATAAGTGAAAATCCAACCGTATCCTTGATCAAAGGGACATATGAAGTGTACAAATCATTAGAGAAAAAGAACAAATACCTCGAGTTGGAGTTAAAGCTGGAGCAATCTTAGCGCAGGGACCTGGCCTTGATGCGGGTCCAAAGAGAAGAAGAATTGTTGAAGGAGATAATTGAGCTTAAAAGAGTTAACCAGTTGCTCAGAGACGGAAAGCTAGAAACTCAAGAAGAGGCAGGCACTTCAGAGCAGCCACAAATAGATATACCCTCAAGGTCATTTGTTGAACTAGAGACACAGTCCACAGCAGAGCTGAGTGGTGAGGAAGAGTTTCAGGTAAACATTACAGATGTTGAAGACACAGTGTCCATGGTCCAGCTCTCAAAAGCTGAGAAGATACACTGAAAGAAAAGATCACACAAGAGGTGGATGAGCAGTGGAAGGGAGCGATGGATTGGGAGTTGAGAGTTCTTCTTTTCGTCAACGTTACACAACTCACTCCCAATCAGATCAATGTGCAATGGCATCAGCAATCCCTGCCATACCCCTTAATAAAGGTGGAGTTACTACAGGTAAAAGAGAGGCTCTACAAAGACATGCAAGAAGAAGGCACAGATCAAGACCACCCCAAGTGAGGGCTAGGTTGGTTGAACAAGAATCAAAGGTATTTGATTCTGTTCACAAGAGCACCTGGAGTGCTACAAAAATATCCCACTTTCTATCATGTACAAGAGTAAGGACTTGGCAAGAGCATGAGGCACTGACGAAGGAGCGGCCAAGCTGGCTGAACTACCCAAGATTGCCAGCTCCAGAAAAGGGACCGGCCATAGAGGAATCCATGGTGAAAACCCTAATGGGTGCCATGTATTTCTTCAAAAGTCTACCGGTTCTCTCTTGTGCAATGTTATATAAAATATGCCGAATGCTGCTCACTTGTATTGAAATTTTTCATGAGCCAGGGCAAGTAGACACCCCGTGGATGTCATTCCTCGAGGGAAATAAAGGTTTGTGCTATGATCTTAGTGGCCAACCTTTCGAAGAAGTCCTCTATGGCTTCTACGCCAGATACATGTTTCTACCTTCACACGATATGTTGGCATTTGAGGAAGTGTTCTACATGGGATTCTTCACTTGGTAAACGAAGATATTTGTGCCACTAGTGATCAGTAATCTCACATCCCGGTTTGTAGGCTACTCAGTGGTGGAGCTGAAGAACAGAGTAACCATGCAGTTTTTGCAAGTGCCAGATAAAGAAAGAAAAATTAGATACCAAAAGGCACTGAATACGCTTAAAGACCGACTGGCTAGCCGCCCGCCCGAAGACTATTTCAGCCCATAAAGCTGTGTCAAGGGATGACACAGGCGAGGAGGGGGGAATGGTAGCACCAAGCTAACACGGATACCACAGGTACCATTTTTCGGAGTTCTCATTGTAAAACACTTATTATTTTTTATAAACCGAGAATATTGTAACTCCTATTTTCTTGGATAAACTCTATAATTAATGAGCCGGAGCTACAAGCTTCCAGATTGTATCAGCCTGTCATTACCCATATTTGGTAGAACTCCCAGATTATTAGTTTTGACCACCAAAAACCTTGGCTAAGGTATAAAAGCCAATTTTTGTAAGTTTTTAATAAGTTTTGGATAATGAAATACACAGCATGACCTAACGGTGCTTACTCCTCTCCTTCTCGCGCTTCCTACTCTCTACCCAGTTGTCACATTGTAGCCGCGTTCATTGCATTGCAACCACAGGTAAGAGCTCCACGCATTGACATAAGCAATTCACAGTAATTCGTAGCTTTTGGCGTCGTCGACTCGCGGCCTAATTTCATCATAACTAGGAATTTACACTTTCAAATAAAAAACTAAGCATAGGCGGGTATTGGAATATCATTTCTAAGCATTTAGATGCATTTTGGGTCGAAAACCACTAGGTCAAAAATCCACTGTTGTTAATAATCAAGATTTTGGAACTTGATTTAAAGTGGGGTTTGAGACCATAAGCATGTGTGCTTAGGTCTTATAAACATGTCCTAGAAGTTTCATTACGTTTGGATGTCATCTAATGTTGTAACGATGTGATTTGTTTGCCGATGAGCGATTGGCTTTTGGTGATTTAAGTCATTTGAGTGTAGCTTGAGTTAGATGCGAGTTGTTAGTTGTTTTCCGAGAGATTAACAACCTCTTGTAGCCTCTATGCACTAGTCGAGTCAGCTTCATCCCATGGATTGACAAATTAATCGTGGTTCTCGCTAATACTGCAATAAGATAGGATGGTGAGGTTAGACATGCATCCCTCTCTCTCTCTCTCTCTCTCTCTCTCTCTCTCTCTCTCTCTCTAGGGAGCGAGGGCTACCAATGTTTTTTTTTTTGAAAAAGCCTATTCAAGTATGTGGTTATAATTTTGGACTCACTAGTTTAGTAAGAATCAACGAAGATTCGGCTTTATTTTAAAAGGAAAGTGTCATTGAAGAGTTAAGTGACCTGCCAAATGTCACACGATGCAAGGGAAAGAAGTGAGGGTGGCAATTGATGAGGATTGTGGGTTGGGGGGTAGGGGGATCATCAAGCATGTGAGCAGTACGCAATCAGAAAATACTTTTTTTTTGTTTTTGAGTCGCCTCTATGACAACAGACGCTTTCTAGTAGAGCGGTTTTGGGGAGTTGATGTGATTGGATCTTGCAGGTCTGAGGTTTGACCTTGATGAAGAGGGGTTTTGAGGAAAGTGTGTTGTCCTTCTCGAATGAAGAGTGCATGCACAATCTTGTGAGATTCAAGCTAATGTAGCAAGTGTCTGCCTATGTTTCCACAAAAAGAAATTGTAGGAGCATCTCTGTGAGATGCTCTCCTCTTAAACAAAAATAGAAAAGAGAAGGGTGCACCACGATGAAGAAAAGGCAAGGGCAAGCTGCAGGCATAAGCACATGTGATTGCATATGAGGAGAGATGCTCTGCTTCGTCACCAAGCCAATTGCGAAAGAGGGGGGGGGGATGCACCTTTATATATATTTATATAGTGGGTGATTGTCTCAGCAGTAGAGGCCCATGTTCGGTTGGTTTAGGAGAATCTGAGTGGTCGTTCGTGGATCTCAAGTGAGTTCAAATCACATAGCTCAATTTTGGGCACAAAACTAAAAATGAGAAGCTTAACCTTAGGAAGGAATCCCCGGAGATTCGTCCTAATATAATAAGGAAGCAAGTATGTAGTGAGAGAGAGAGAGAGAGAGAGAGTTTAAAAAGGGGGGAAATTATCAAAATACTCCTCTAATTTGTGGAAATTCCCAAAATACCCCTTAAATTTCAAAAATTTCCAAAATACCCGCAGTAATTTGTCATAAATTCCCAAAACTCCCTTCATTATTCTCCAAAATTCCCAAAATACCCCTATTTGTGAGATTAAATTTCTCTTAAGATGAATTTTTTTTTAGCTTTTCATAAGAAGACTAGCTGTCTATCAATACAAGATGCTAAAACTGGAATATGAGTTGGTTATGTAGGCTTTGGAGATGATTGCTTCATTACTTTTTGACATAATTTCTCTCAATTGTCAAAAAGGGATAAAGATTAGGAAATCTTGAACGATCCAGCCAAAATAGATACAAAAGCATTTTGGGAATTTCCACAAATTAGAGGGGTATTTTGGTAACTTCCCTTTTCAAAATAAAACCTCTCTAAAGGATCTGTGCCAACTCGGGGAGTTTTTCTTTTTTTTTTTTAAACTGATATGTAGTAGGTCGTACACATTTCGAAAAAGGGAGAATAAGTAGAATCTCGCAAGATACTGCTCTGGAGATCAAAAGAAAAAGGGCATCTGCCTTCACAGATGCCCCTTTGCAAGCATGCATGCAACAATCTTGCCGTTGGTGAATCATTTTCTCTCAGCTCATTTGGGATTGGATCGAGAAAAGAACGGGGGACGTGGAGAGCATGCACGCCCTCCTCTTTGTTTCTCTCTCTCTCTCTCTCTCTCTCTCTCTCTCTCTCTCTCTCTCTCTCTCTCTCTCTCTCTCTCTCTCTCTCTCTCTCTCTCTCTCTCTCTCTCTCTGAGCCTACGAAGGGCTGCATCTTTCTGTCTTGCCTACTGTGAGTGCATAACAGTGCTTGATTGCCTAAATTAGGTGTTGTGCCCTGGTCGCTGATCTACGAATGAAGGCATGTTTAGAGTTGTTGCATGTTGAGACGAGAGGATGCACATCGGCGGGGAAGCAATGGTGATGGCAACCAGAAGCCTTGCGTAGGGACTTTAGGTAGGGGAGGGGACCTTAGGCTGCTGGGGCACAAATCTTGATGATAATATGAATTTTTTAAAAGTAGAGCCAGTAGGAAGTAGGTGCCCCTAATCTTTTTTGAGCTACTGGATTGAGTGGAATTTGGGGAGAAAGACTGGGGGATGGATCAAGGAGAGAGATAGGTCAACCTGTGTGTCAAGATAGGTGTAGGATGAGGTTGTGGGGCGGGCGGCGCTCCTTAATGCTCTACAAGTGATAGTTGTAGTTGTGCACTCAGAACATGTAGCCACGAACAAAGGGGGGTACATCAGACGAGCGAAATGACGGGCATCTCCAAGAGCGCAGAGTCTTTTTGATGCATGAAGACAAAGTACCCAGGTGAAGATGCATGCAAGACAGAGAGGCAAAGGCTCTCACTCTCTCTCTCTCTCTCTCTCTCTCTCTCTCTCTCTCTCTCTCTCTCTCTCTCTCTCTCTCTCTCTCTCTCTCTCTCGTATTTTTCTGCAAGGGAGGTGCAACAGGGGATAGCAGGGGAAGTGGGCTACCAGCTCCAGCAATGCAAGGGGAGATGGTGTAGCGATGCAAAGGAGGCATAATGAGGGAGGGATATTTTTTTTCTGTGGGAGGACTTTTGCTTCAAGTTCAAATATTCCAAAGCAAATCAAATATTCCATCTGCATTTCCTACTTTCGTCAAGCTTCCTAAGCCACACATGGACAGCTTTGCATCGTGCCTTTCCATCACCTGTTGGTTGCCGATCTCCCGACCCACCCATGGTAGTCAGCTTACTATTCATTGCCCTATGCTCTCGACCTCGAGTGTTGACTTTTAAGAAACATTAGTCTGAGATTGGAATTCGTTGAGATTCCATGTTATAAGAGGAAAGTAGAGCCATAAGTAAGAGAGAAAGAGAGTGTTTTACAAAAACAAAAACTCTCTAAAGGATCTGCACCAGCGCAGATCCTCCTCCCTGACATAGTTGTGCAACTATGCCAAAATCAACATAGTTGCAAAAGCATGGACATAGTTCGACTGGACAAGTTACTAAACTTTGCGTGACCATGACATGGGCATAGTTACCCGTTGGAATTACAAATTACTATGCCCCGTGTGACCATGCCCTTATAGTGGAGTTTTGAAATTTAGGAGCACTCTAATGTTCCATTAGAATAATTTCTTGAGAAAATTGGTTAGCCAGATATAGTACAACACATTTAATGTCAAATTTATCTTGGTATTTACGTAGGAAGGTAGGACCGATTAATTTTAGCCATAGCATATGATGGAAACTAGAAATTACGGTAGTCTGGATGTGTATAAAATTTTAACAAGTTGATTGAAGTGAATTGAGACTTTATGCCGTGATGTGGCCTCGATATCATGGCTTTAAGCCTTTACAAGTTTTGCATTTTTTACCCTCATATTAAGAACTCGTAATTCTTGTTGATCAAAATAGAACATCTGTTTAATTTGGAAATCAATTTAGGTTAAGCGATGACTTCAAAGTAGTAGAGGAATGAAGAGAAACATGAATACTCAAGTTGGAATTTTAAAAACTATTTTGTTAGTTAAATTGTGATTTTTTGCAAAAAAAAAAGTCATTGATATCCATTCTAATATTTCCTTTCTAATTGAGAACATGCAGTGGGAAAATAGGGGCACTCTATCTCTCTGTGCATCCGAAATGCACAACTAGCTGAAAACCAAGCACTCCATCCTTCCACCTCCAAGGATTCTATCTCAGGTGACTATGCTCGTCGCCTTGAAGTGAGATCTTGTAGCTCCTTCAGGTCCTAGTGAACCACACTCTGGCGCAAGGCTTCACAATGAACAAGAAGGAAAAAAATATCTCCTCCTCCCTGAGCACCCGCATTTACAGCTAGCAACAGAATCTCTTTGTCTCTCTCCTCCACATGCCAAGTCTTGGATTTCTCTCCCAAATTGGATGGGAGCATCTCCCTAGATTCTATCTATTAAACCCCACTTGAAAAATTGAACACACCCATCACACCTATTAGCTCCTATTGTCAAAAAGCAATTAATTAGGTTCCATATTCTTTTCGAATCTCAAATTCTAAGAGAAAAGCGGAGGTTCTCCTCTTGACCTGCTTCATGCACCCCTCCCCATGGCATGCTTCATGATCATTTCAGCACTGCAATATCCTTTGAGCATCCCACCTGCACTCCGAGCTTTGTTCTTGAGAATCATTATATGGAAAACTCAATTGTCATGCTAGCATCCTGCCTCCACTGCATCCTTGCATTCCTCCAATGCTTCACGCAAGACTTGTAGCCCCTCACCCACCCCCCGCGTTTTCCCTCGTGCACCTCCCTTGTAGACAAATGAGAGAGAGAGAGAGAGAGAGAGAGAGAGAGAGAGAGAGAGAGAGAGAGAGAGAGAGAGAGAGATTGCACCCACCCTCTTTGTCTTGTGATGTCTACACGTGGGCCCATTGGTGCCCCATATACATGTCTCTTCTAGATCGTCCTCATGCATCGAACAAGAAAATATCCATGTGTCTTCGTGCTTGCACATTGATGCTGTCATTTGCTCTCTCTCTCTCTCTCTCTCTCTCTCTCTCTCTCTCTCTCTCTCTCTCTCTCTCTCTCTCTCTCTCTCTCTCTCCACGTGCCATATCATCCTTTTTTTCTAGTCTTCAAAGGTACCTGCGAACCTACAATGATTTCATTGAATAAAGCATGTCAAAAAACACTCGTCTGTGGTATGTGGCATGTCAACGCCCTACAACTCTTGGAGTCAAAGCATCACGAGTCACATCTATTGAATAAGGATGTGAAGACAAGAATTGACACACATAGTTCACTACTCTCTTAGTCTTTGAAGGTGCTTTTGCATATGCTAGTGTGTGTGTGTGTGTGTGTGTGTGTGTGTGTGTGTGTGTGTGTGTGTGTGTGTGTGTGTGTGTGCGTGTGTGTGAGAGAGAGAGAGAGAGAGAGAGAGAATACAGAAGAAAACTATAGGCATAGTCCCTAGGTGGCATGTCCCCCTCTACTTCATCCTTGATGTTGAGGATAAATATTCGCTCGGATTTTGGTTCGCTCGGAAAATGTCGCTGGTGTATGGTAAGACTCCATTTGGAAACAAAAACTTTTGTGAGAATACCAAGTTTCTCTAAGTTTGCAAGAAATTTACAAAATTTGTCTTAGAATCCATTTAGTGATCCAAATCACAAAAGTTTTCACCCATAGCATTCCTTAATCATGCAAAACTATATGGTGCAAAGATCTCAAAAGGTTTCACCCATAGAATCCCTTGATCATGATAATCCAGATGGTGCAATCATCATCTTAATAAAATGTGTTCTAACATAGATTGCGAGAGAGAGATGGTGCAAAGATCTTAAAAGGTTTCACCGATAGAATCCCTTGATCATAATAATCCAGATGGTGCAATGATCATCTTAATAAAATGTGTTCTAACATAGATTGTGATAGAGAGATGGTGCAAAGATCTTAAAAGGTTTCACCCATAGAATCCCTTGATCATGCTAATCCAGATGGTGCAAAGATCATCTTAATAAAATGTGTTCTAACATAGATCGCAATCCATGTACTCTTGACCAAGAATTGAATTGAATCACTTTGCCGTAGTGTCTATAGTTGTCCTGACACACCGGTGAAGCTTCGTCAAATTTGAAACTCTTTTTGCTCATCTTATGCTCATTTTTCCTTTTATGGTCAATTTTGCATTAAAAACAATATTTTTGACAATATTTGATCAACTTCTAGACACTCAAAGATTAAAATTTTGGTAGCAAAATTCCATGCAATTGTGCACAAAAGGAGTGGCAAGCAACCCCCTATGAGATCATCTACATCTAATCCAATGAAAAGGTTCATGTCGTAGATGAGGAGTTGGAACAAATCCCTACCAATATCTTCATCAAGAAATTCAAGGCCATTGATGGCACTAAGCTTAAAGCCACCATTTTTTGAAAGGATCTTTAGATACTGCATCAAAATGCAGAGGTGATAGATAGTGCGAGGTGTTTACATTTAGTTAGTTTTTTAGATTGTAGCCATGGGGAACAAACTTTCAGAGAGCCCATGAGATGAAGAGCACCATCCAATATAATGGAAAATCCACATTGACAGACAAAGATGGAGCCTCTATTTGAGTGAAAATTACAAGTGACCTCATCTACCAAGCAGTCCATCTACCAATAGGTAGCCACAACCTATTGCTAAAGAGAAAATCCATCGACAATGATAAATCTTTCATCAAACAACAAGGGAACAATCTAAGTCTACAAAAATCTAATACATTCAGAGATAGTTTCTCCCTTGATATATCCTAGTATCTAGAAGTACAAAAACCACCTCTCTACACAAAGCCCTTACTACATGTAGCGGTGGTCATAGCTATTGGGCTAGTAGAGAGAAGGGTCATCAAGTGCCACCTTGGCGGATATATCTTTGACAATCTAGTTGAAGAAAACTTAAAGAGCAATGACAAAAACAAGGCATACATGAATGCCAAGCTAATGCTTACACAAATTGCCTACCAGGCCTTGGGCATGATAGAAGATTTATGCAAATCAGAATCTCAATCAAACCTCCTACAAAGAGAAGGACACGTGGTACCAATTCCAAAGTGGTAGTGAAGCTACAAAGTTGGATTTTGAGCTTCACGATGAAATCAAGACCAAAGAGGATGCTCCATTTGAGTATCAATCATCTAAAGAAGAAGAAATAGAAGCTCCTTTGATCCTAAACAAAGTTCTACAAACACAATAGGTTCCCAAGTCTCAAGCACAAAGATCTATGGAGGATTCTTAGCAGCTCACAGAGAAGCAACAAGAAAAGTGATTTGAGGAAAAAAAGAAAATAGCAGAAACATAGCAAGAGTCTTCTCCATCTGAACCCGATGATGTTGAGCTAGATGCAAAGCTCAAGAAACTTAAAGAAGAAAAAAGACAAAAATCTCAAGTGGAAATCAAGCTGGCAGGCTCCACACAACAGAGGATCCATGAGGTCTTGAAAACAAAAGCTGAAGAGAAAGTAGAGGAGAAATTTAATTGACAAAATTAAATAGATTTAGAATCATCTTTGGACTCTCCTCCAAGTCAACAATCATAGCATGAGGAAATAGCTAAAGACACTGGAAAGACAAAAGAGGCTAAGGAAATAGATCATCACGTCTCTCCAGAACCACCATCTCCACTTCCTACTGATCAACAAAGAAGAGACTAGATCATCTTTAAGTTTAGACATGGCAGTTTTCTATTTTTACTCATTAAGGACATTTTTCCAAGCCACCTAGAGTGCCTTCCTCTACTCATAACATTCCTAGATTTGAGCAACAATTTTGACGTATTCGATTTGATTAGATAATTTATTGTACATTTGGGATAGATGCATGGATAAAAATGTGGTAGCTCTTTATCCTTCCTGTGGGTATTGCGTACATCAGTATCAGTGAATCTGGTACTACCTCAATGTACATTTGATTTTCTTGTTGCATCATTTATCTCAGAACTCTAAGTAAAATAGACTTTTTATGGAAATATCCTCCTCATGGAGGGTCATCTAAGTTTGTGGACCCCAATTGTTGGATACGTTGTTTTCTAGCGGATTCATAACCCTGTGGTCTAGTAGTTTTTGGTGGGCGATCTACATATTTACCAAGAGGGCCTTGATCTTGCTTCTCAAATCCTGCATGCATTTCTATATAGGTATATTCTTATTAACATTTCTAATTAATGCCCAAGATTTAAATATTCATTGTGGTGAACTACTTGGTTTGGGGATTCTGCAATAGATCATGATGAGTGAGAACAAGTTTGAGTATTCTATCGAGCACTTGAATGGCATTGGGATAGGCTAGGAGACTGCATGTTTTCTATTCATGATAGCATATTATCTTACATTGCTTGATCATTTGCTTAGCCCCAACATATAGCATTTGATATCTCTCTAGATCCAAGTAGACATCATCATCCTATAGAAAACTTTGGTTCTGAAGTTCTTTTTCCCTACACAACCTCTCCCGCAAACTCGGACATTGGCTGGTAAATTCAAAGATTTTTTCTAAGTCTGGATCTATTAACATTGCTTTCCCTTTATCTTTCTTGATAATCGTCTTTTGTTGTTGTTATTGGGTGTCCACTTGTTTTGGTTGTACCTCACCCTACCCTTCCCTAGTTTGGTCTTCATGTTTATCTGATGGCTGATCCAATGGCCCTTAGAATTTCCATGATTTGGACTTGGTTGAGTGCCTTCTTGAGTAAATCTAAGAGCCAAAGCAGTTTCATCCCCAAGGTCAAACGGTAATATGAAAATATTTGAAATGTTTTCATCTATAATCTAAAGGTTCATGCCATTGATTATTACTATGCCTATCTCAAAACCAAATGTTTTGACCATTTTGTCAAATGAATACTGGAGTCGATGGGCAATTTAACATTTTTCTAGTAGCACCGTCATACCCAAATTCTGCAAGAGCTCCCTTTCCCACTCCTGAAAAACATATCTACCAATCGGATGATATGACATCGTAATTTGGGCTTCTCCTAGTACCAACCCGTTCTTAAGGATGACAATGGCTTGATTGTGCTCATAGAGGACTACTTGCATGGCTTGTGCAAAGATTGTGCTTTGCTTGCCCATTTTTATGTTAAAGTATGGAGCCTAATTTACCCCTTGTAACTTTTAGTATAAAAAATGCACATTTGTAAGGCCCCTGTTATGAGGAGAAGCCATCGTGCGTGAACAAAAATCACTTGCCAAAAAACCAAAAATTCACAGCCAGAATTTTTTTTTTTGCCGAAATATTATGGTCGGGCGACGGCCAAAATATGGTCAAAATCACTCGCCAAAAAACCAAAAATTCACGGCGATATTTTTTTTTTGGTCGAAATATTATGGTCGGGCGATGGCCAAAATATGGTCAAAAAACGATCGGTCGATGATTCGTCGGTTGGCCGGTGGTGGCTAGTAGTCAATGGCTAATGGTCAGTGGTCAAAAGTCAATGGCAGATGGCCGATTTCAAAATTCAATGGCCGGTTGCCAATTTCAAGGCGGACGTGTCTTCTCAAGGGCGGCCACATGGGCACATTGGAGAGTCCAACTTGGACTTTTCTACACAAGGGAGGCTACACAAAAACTGCCTCTCATGAGAGAGGGTAGCCCTTTTGGTCTATAAAAAAAGGCCTCTTCTACACACAAAAGCCATTGTGGTGCATTGTGAAGTTGATGAAACAAGGTGTATGTGCGATGGTGAGAGTGAACCAAGGCAGGAGCTCCATTAAGTGTATAATCTTTTGTAACCTACTTCTAGTTCTAAGTGGCTGCTTTCCCATGGAGGTGGCCCACATTGGGTGAACCACGTATCTCTCTCTCTCTCTCTCTCTCTCTCTCTCTCTCTCTCTCTCTCTCTCTCTCTCTCTCTCTCTCTCTCTCTCTCTCTCTCTCTCTCTCTCTCTCTCTCTCTACTCTACTCTACTCTATAATCTCTCGTGTGTGAAAACTATCCCTCTCCATTAAGTAAACTACATTAATATCTACTTAGCTATGCCCTATTTCCTAACATTTTGAACCCTATGAAAGTGATCATCTAGAAAAGGAGAAATCACATTAGGATGAATGTGAAGGGGACCAAGAATGCATAGGCATCTCAACCCATATGGAAGCAAAAGATGAACAAGTCATAGCACAAAGTTCTGCAATGACAAGATCTATACGCATGCAGGGTGAAGAATGCTTGTAGGGTTTCACACTCTTCTCATTCTAATTTGATCCTTGAATGCTCCATTCTTTGTGCACCTCAAGAGTACACCCATTGCTGGTTTTTCCTTATACTCATTGTCAGTAGGATACCCAAAAATCTACACACTTTAATGCACCACCAAAGACCATTATGGACTTTAGATCTCTTCTGATAATGTGGTGGTGACTGAAATTGGAATCTGACACCCAAAGATCATTCTCTGGATGCATATCCTTTGCAACCCTTTACCACTTTTGAACAACAGATCAAGTGGAGGAGTTTCATAATCAGATGTGCCATTGGCTTGTGCATCTGGTGCTAGAGGTTTTGCTGGTCTAGAACAATATAGCTTAATCTTTGTCCCGTTATAGGTCTTGGGTAGCATAAATCCAATAAATTCATTCATTATGACTATGTCATTAGACAAAATTGAGTCTACTTCATATGGTCTTGACCATGCTCTCTTTAGATTGGGTTTCTTTGAACCTAACTTTGACTTATATAGCAAAATCAAATCACACTTTTTGAACTCTTTTATTTTCAACTTATTATCATGCCATTATTTACTTTGTTGTTTTACTACTTACTTAGCCAACATTTCTCTTTGTCTAGTCTCATCCAACTTAGGTAGTTTGTCCAATCTGTTCTTCAATGTTGACTTATAGCCCATGTCATGCTCTATAACCAATCTAAGACTAGAGATAGTAAATTCCATGGGTACCACTACTTCAGTGTCATATACCATTTTGAATGGTTTCATACTAGTTGTAAGTTGTTTTGTATGCCCAAAGTATTGACGGAAGCTTTTCATCCTAGGTGTGAGGCTCCTTCTAAACTTAGTCTGAATGGTCTTAATAGTCTTGTTGCTACTTGAAACCTATCCATTACATCTAGGGTAGTATGGTGTAGACTTTTGATGCTTGATTGAGAAGATTTCAATGAGAATCTGAATAGTCCATTAATGAAATGGGTCCCCTAATCTAAAACTATTTCAATTAGACAACCGTATTGACATAAAATGTGTTCATATAAGAACCATATTGTAGACTTGGCTCTAATATTGGGCAATGCCTTAGCTTCCACCCATAAACTCACATAACATGTAACATGACTATATACTTTCTCCCTTTGGGAGTGACCTTCTTGAATGGTCCCATAAGTTTCATGAAGATTTTTTATGGCTATATTGTGGTCAAAGGTGTCATGTCTATTTTAGTAGGTTTACCCATTCTCTAGAAAATATCACATGTTTTCCAAAAATCTCTAACATCTGACATCATACTCTACTACCATAACCTTGCTTGCATGATCTTTTCATAAGTAGCCTCAATGAAAATGTGTCCCCTTGAGTTGCCACTATGGGCCTCATTGATCACTTTCATCCTTCCCTGCATTGGTGAATACCTTCTCAAGACCCCATCAATTCCCAATTGTATAAGGATTCACTATAGTAGTGAATTTCAAGTTTCCAATTAGAAGGGCCTTTTTATTGGACTAGGACTAGTCTTAAGGAAAACATCCATACTAGAGAAAATCATACACATTCTTCCCATTTTGGATTTGATCCATCCATTTCCTTTTTCTACAAAAGTGAAGGAGAATTTCAGCATCCACTCGGTCATCCCTTAATGATGTAGTTGAAATACCCTCAGTGCTTTTTGGATATGAAATCAACACCACAGTGAGTTTTACCTAATTTTTGGAAAGTTTTGACTTCAAATTCTAAGAAGAACATCATCCATCTGGTTAGGTGCACTTGAATGAGCACTTTGTTAATCATAAATACTAATGCTTGAGAATCCACATAAAAATGAAACAAATTTCCCAATAGATAATGCATGAATGTTGTTGCACTAAAAACCATTCCCAATGCCTCTCTTTCGGTTATAAAATATCTTTGCTATGCCGTATTGAATCTTCAAGACTAGAAAAATATATTGAATAATCCATTTTCCCATCAAGATGTGCTAGAATAGCCCCCACCGCCATAGACAAGCATACACATGAACATGAAAAATAACATCCCAATCTACCTGACGAAGAATTGGCTTCATACTAATGGCCTCCTTGAGAGACTGGAAACTTGCTTCACATTATGGGGTACACAAAAATTTAACTTTTGGTCAATTCATATAATGAAATGGATTTTTTTGCAAACATATGAATAAACCTTTTGGAGAAGTTGATGTGCCCCAAGAATGAACTCAATTTAGACACATTCATTGGTGATCTTGCTTGTTCAATGCATCGTGTCTTTTCTTCAACCGTTTTAATACCATTTTTGGAAATAATATGTCCCAAAAGTATCCTTTCCATATTAAGAACAGTGATTTGAAGGGATTTTTAAAAAAACATTTTTCTCTGCATCTCTCAAATACCATCTCCAATAGGAGATGCATGTCTTCAAATGAGAACACTGTAAAATTTTCCACAAATATCACCAAAACTTTATGCAAACACTCACTAAATATTTCCATCATACATCTCTAAAAGGTTACTAGAGCATTACATAATTCAAATGGCATTACTAAGAACATGAAATCTCCACATTCAATGATGAATGTTGCTTTTGCCCAATCCTTTGGTGCTATCTTTAGCTGATTGTGCCCACTATATCTATCAATGAAGCTATAAATTTCATGATATGCTATCTCATATAGCATCATATCTATAAATGGCAAAAGAAATGGTTCCTTGATGGTCTGAGCATTCAAATTTCTATAGTCAACGTAGACCCTTAGTTTCCCATTCTTCTTCAGAACAACCAATATTGGAAACATCCAATCACTACTTGCCACCTCAGTTATGAATCCTTCCTTCAGCAAAATGATGATTTCTTCCTTAACCTTCTTGGCATAGTTTGGATTCATGTTGTACCTCTAAAGCCAAACTGGTTGTGCATCAGATTTTATTGGCATGTGATGATGGCATACCTCTAGATCTACACCCTTTAGATCTGTATACACCTATACCACATCCCTATACTTATGAAACAACTGTCTCACCTTCGCCTTTATCTCTAGTTCTAGGTGCTTGTTGATTTTGACCCTTAGGATTTGCTTCTAAATCGACATTCCATTCCTCTATTTCTTGGTCGTCTGCAAGTAACCTATTTGGTCCACCCCCCTTTCGTTTTGCCAAGGTGTCAACTTCCTTCTTCATACATATACATGCTACATATTTGTTGAAAGAATTCTCCATATCAGCTAAATCTACTTCTTGATCCAATTGTACCCTATTTGGACCATGTGTATCTACATTTTATTGTCAATTACCCATGTGTTCTTTGTCTAGTCTAGCATCCCCCTCGTTTGGCTACCATCCGGATTCACTACCTTTTCCACTCTACCTCTCATGATCTAAAAGTACTACATTTGAATCTATTTAGAAGCACTACATTTAAATCTATCTCTGTTGTGGGAAACGTGTTCATAGATCCAAGCATTTGATCTTATTTGTTTAATATTTCCTACATAGCTCTTCTGGCATTATTTCCCTTTTCCATTTTATGGTATAGTTCATAACTTGAATTCTCCTATTGGGTCCTTGATTTATTAGTGCTTGGTCTGCATAGTCGTGTATGGCTCCTACACTTCTGATCCATGGCCTTCCCAATAGCATACTATATGCCTCTTGCATGCCTACCTAGAAATTGGCTATGAAAATCACATATCCTTACCTAGTTAGAATATTTTCAATAAGACCATTGGCCAAAACTATCCGTCGGTCTGCCATTTGAATTCTAAAAGAATCCAGTTTCATGTCTTGAATTCCCAACCTTTGTCTTACGTACTCCTTTGAAATGTTAACACCATCACCACCATCTAGTATTACCCCTGACGCTGGATCCCATTATTTCTCGATCTTATAATCAATCCAGATGGCTGGAAATCATCATTTTTTATCTCAGACAAATTTATGATCATTGCATCAGATTCTTTCAAACTAGCCATCTTTGGCAAAGTTCTTCTAATATCATCCAACTCAATAGTAAGCCTCTGAATTCTGTCACAAACCTTGACATAGATTTAGTCCTATTCATTTCTAGAGCTACTAACTAAACCGGGTGATCTTCCTTTTGGATAAGTGTCCTTGTAGTGACATGCATCTACTCTCCTCCTACATCTTCTAGTTGATGGATTCTTTTGTGAGGAATTGGATTGTTGCTTCTGAATATTTTCATCCCCATATACAATTTATCAACTTTGGCCAAGTCTACCTTGACTTGTCGTACATCCTTTTACAAGCACTCCTTTTTTCCACTTGTTGTTTCTCTAGATTCCTTCCAAACATCACCCCTACCAGATTCTTTATTTAGGAGTTCCTTTTCTAGAGCCTCTCGTGTGTTCGACAAAAGCCATTGGATGGTTTTGGCCTCCAATAATTTAGGTTTCTTTAGCATCTTCTTCAAATATTCTCAGTGTTCTTGGCTAATACTAGTGTCCTATACTCTTGCCATTCATCCACCTCCTTGGCCTTTCCCTTGTCCTTCCAAATATCTCTTTGCTTCTCCCACTTATGACCTCTTTACTCTGCTTTGTTTCATTGATCGGCTCATCTTGTAACTCCTTAATGACAACTCCATCTTTCCTAGTGATCACTTGCACTAGAACTCAATTTGTCATCTTACCTTTGGGCACTTTAGCTTTAACATTATCTAGGCACTGAGTTGCAAAGTGTCCATACTTACCACAAGTATAATAGCTGAAGTTACACCTTGTAAAGTCAACTCTTCCCTGACCTCTACCACCAAACTTCTGATATGTACCTCTTCTTGCCATATTGTTGGTACTTGGACCATTATATACATTCTCTAAGATTCCATCTTGCTTTGCTGGTTCTGGTTTTTTCAATGCTATTAAGGACACATATTTTCATTCCTTAAAATGGTGCATTCTAATTTTGCAATTAGACCACAAATGTCTGAATGTCTTACAGTAGGTACATTGGAAACACTTATCATACTTGTGCTTTTTTTATTTGCACGTAGTACATGAGGTCTCACCTTTCCAATTGCAAGTCTAGTATTTGAAATTTCAAATATCTACTTTGACATTGACTCCAGTTTCTTGGTCCAGATCCCTCCTTCTTACTCTTTGATTAGTCCTTTGACTCACTTTCAGTAGAACAGGAACTAGACATGAACTCCTTAGTCCCCAATGATTTGTTGTCACTTGAATTTATTCTTCCCTTATGACCATTCTCCTTGCATGCTACTCCAATTTTAGAGATCTTTGTGTACCAGCAGGTTATTGAATATCCTAGTCGATGCTTGTACCTCTTGCTTTTTGGGTTTCTTACTTGTGAACTCACTAGAAAACCATCCACTCATTCTCTCCTTTGAAGGAGGTTTGTTTAGTTGTCTGGTCACATCTTTGATCTTTTCCACATAGCTTCTATATAATAGCTTACAATGCTTGATCTCGTGTAGCTTGCAAAGGATATCTTCATCCCCACGGTTTTCACTGTATTCCAAAAAATATATTTTTTTCAACTTGCAACAGATCCAAGGTTCCATAATGAATAGTGCTAATACTTCCTGGATACATCCTTCATATTTTGTTGAAAGTATTCACCCCACTCATCCTCATCAATATCCTTTAGGTCAACATATTGTTCAAAGGCTTTGTTGTGTAAATCTGGATTGTCCTTCCTACTACCTTTAAACATTTGAAAGGAATTCTCTAGGTCACTAGATCTTTCCCCATGTATGGATATATGATGATCGAATTCTTTATCTCTTCCACCTTGGTTATTCCTTGTGATCAAATTTCTTTTCCCTATGGATGTGCTTGTTGTGATAATCTGTATCAGTAGTCCATCTATCTAGCTATCATCCTTATTACTAACAGTATCTCATTCATCCCTCTGAGCTTGTTTTTTATGTGACACTGCTTGTCATAAAATCTAATATCTAACTTTGCCAAATGATTTTCTCATGATAAATTGATCATTTAATATGGGAAGATAAAAGGGGAACAAGAGTTAAGATATAGATATGTGCTTCTACACCTATCTCAGCACAAGGGACTGAAAAGAGAGATGGTTGCATCTCAATAGGAGTCCAAAAGGATATGGGTCTACCAAATAGCAATGTGCAATAGCTGCTTCAAGACTTATCTCAGTAGAGGACCAAGAGGAGAGAGGATTACATCTCAATAGGGGTACAAAAGGAGATAGTCTATCAAAGAGCAACGTGCATCTAATGGATCTTAAAAGTCCTTGAGGTTAGCTTCATTAAAGCCTCCAAAGGTTAGTGTTCAAATTCCTTAGACCTAGGATCTTTAGGTACTTTAGGCCTTAGGCAATCTAGGTATGTGATTGAGGTTCTTGTCATACTTAATGACTAAGGTGCTTGCCGTGCTTGACTACAAAGGTGCTTGAGGTGTTCAAATCAAAGATGAGTCCTCAAGGTAGGGTCCAGAGAGAGAACACTCACACACACAGTCAAGGCAAGCCCAAGACTCGAGACATTAAGGCCACATGTCAGGCCCCTAGCTATATTGCCCTCATAATGTGTCTGGATCCTATTAGATGACCTATAGGAAGGTCCAATGATAATTTAGATTCAATTAAATAATTAAGATCTTTCTCTTAAAATGGGAAGAGAGGACACTTGTCCAAATGCTACAATTAAATAATTAAAATCTTTCTCTTAAAGGGGGAAAGATATGAGTAGAGCCATTCATTGGCTAGCCCAAGGCTTAAGCCAATAGGCTTGTCGCAAGAGTAAAAAAGCAAAATCAAAATAGATTCCTCTCTCTCTCATATACTCCACAAGACACACACAAACACTCCTCCATTGTGTGTTGTGTACCCAAGTCATCTCCTTCTCCAAGCTTGAGAAGTGAAGAGCCTACACCAACACCCCTTGTCTATGGAATGAAAATCCAACCAAGAGTTATGCTCAAATCAATGCTTATCAATCTCTCCATCTTCATTATCACTATGCTAAGGTATGCTCTAAGAATGATTATATGTGAGGAGTATAATGAAAATTGAGGACTTTGATTTTTCACATGAAGATGCTACTAATGATGCTCTCGTGTTTGTGAACTATCTCGTTACTAGGTTGCAACAAGCCATAGGCGACCCCGCTTTATAGGCCAAAGTTGCCCAACAATGTCGCATCCATGGGATTCTCCAAACTCCCCAAGAAGAGAGAGCTTAGGAAGCCTCTTGTAGATACTTCCAAAAGAAGACTCTCTCCGGTGAGAGAAAAGAAAGAATCCTGAGAAAGAAGTAAATCTCCAAGTTTTTTGGAAGATGTGGCTCCGTGAAAAAGGCGGTCAAGATGATCCCCAACTCCTCTCAAGAGGAAAAGATCGTAATATAGTCCTTCCACTCTTCATATTGAGAAGGAAGGGAGGAATCAAAACAAGAAAAATGCAAGAAAGAGTTCACCGTCCTCTCCATCTTCATCATCTTTCTCCTCTTCCGATGAAAGCAATGATTTTTCTCCTTGAGAGTACAAGAGGAGAGGACTTCACAAATCCTATGCTAATTGAAAAAGGTCCTACAAGCTTAAGAAGTTCAAGGAGGGAGGAAAGAGCATCTCTTTTCTCACCTATGATGGCACCTTTAGTGCTACGGACAACGCTTTGGCCTTCATCCAACAATTTGATGCGGTCCTTGGAGATGAGGGCTTCATGGAGTCCTCTAAGCTACGCCATGTAGCTATGCATTTCCAAAAGTCCGCCAGAAAATGGTGGGCTAGTCTACGAGGTAATGGAGAAGCTCCAAAGACATGGAGAACTCTACGAGTTTCCATAATGAAGTAGTTTCTTGCAAGCAATGCCAAAGAAAAAGTACTTATTGAATGGAAAAGTTTGAAGCTATCTCCAAATGAGTCTATCCACAAGTATGTGGAAAAGTTTTGGGATTTAAATCTGAAAGCTAAAGTCTAGCAAAAGATAGAATTCACCGAACAAAAGCAACAATTTTGTGTGGGACTACCTGAAGATATAACTAAGTATGTCAAATCTCAAAGTCCTAGGACTATCAATAAAGTGATTCACCATACTATGGTTGCTTCATTAATCAACTTTCAACAAGGGGCTAAAAGGAATTTAAAGCCCATGGAAACTAGAGACCAAAATGAACCTAGAGGGAAGAATAATGCTCAAAATTCTTCCAAAGGAAACTCTAGCAATAACAATAAAGCTAAGGGAAAAGGAGTCTACAAAGGCAAGAATCGACTTTCTCCCGAGGAGCTAGAGCGTTATTGCAAAGATCATTTGTGCTTCAAGTGGGGGGAGCAAGGACATGCCTATGGTGCTTGCCCCCAAACAAATGTGCGCAATGAGTTGCCTAGAGCCTCTATGGTTGAAGCTCCAAAAGAGGATGCTCATTGCCAAGGATTTCTCTTTTGCTATGGGGAAAGGTGCGAGAGCATGATAATTTTTATTTTGTTTGACCCTGGTTAGTTGACCCTAGTTCAACTCACAACTTTATATCCACGGAGTTAGCCACCAAGCTAGGCATACAAGCCCACAAGATGGGAGATGCATTGAAAGACAATGGAGATTTCAAGGGACAAGACTTCTTAGTTACTTCCTTAATTGGAAAATTGAGGCTTCATGTCCAAATCTATGTGGACAAAAGAGGATTTCTTCATCTCCCCTCTCAAACATGAGGATGTTATGCTTGGGGCACCATGGTTCACTCACATGACTGCCACTATGAAGTTCCCTGAATGGCGATTTTATTTCATTTATAGGGAAAAAACCCATGTACATAGATGCTAATTAGTCGAGAAACACCATATCTCCGGTAAATGCGCTTTCTTTTGATAAGTCGATGAAAAGCTCTATTTGTGCATAAATGTAATTTTCAAGAGAATCTATAAATGATTATAATGTTTTCACAAGTAGCAATAAAGGGAATCAAGAGGGATTAGAGTTGTCAAATTTTTTTGATGGATTCCAATATCACTACCTAATAGACCTTCTTATTTAGTTTCACAAGCTCAACAAGAGGAGACCATTAGGCAAGTGCATGAACTGGTGGAAAAGGGGATGGTGAGGCCTATCTCCTCTCCATTATGTTCACCAGTACTTTTAATGCAAAAGAAAGATGGCACATATCACATATGTGTCAACTATAGAGCACTAAAAAAAAAGATTTCCCTTGCCGCCGATAGAAAATCTATTTGATAAGTTACAAGTTTTGGCTTGAAAAATGCTCCAGTCACATTCAAACTCATGATGGACAAAAATCTTCAAGCCACTCAAATTCTCTTGAGTACAAGCGACACCTTTAGGTAATCTTTCAAGTTGTGAGAGAGAATAAGCTTTTCATTAATCAAAAGAAAAGTGAATTTTTCCTACAAAAGATTCAATATTTAAGTCACATTATCTCTAAAGATGGCACCCATATGGATCCAACAATCTTTCAAGGGAGAATCTATAATACAAAAGCCTTTTGGAGGGGGGACCAACTCCAAGTAAATTTCGTCCTCAACACTCTTGTCAACTTTTATAATTCTTTCTCTCTTTTACACGTATTAGCCATATTCCATTACATTGGTATCAGAGCTATTGGTTTCTCTTTTCTTGCTTAAGAAGAAAGGTCTTTAAGTTGTCCATGAAAAGTTGGAGTTGTTCATTGCAAGAGGGTAAGTGGGACAAGATTTTATTATCCCGGTTGGAATGAATGAAGTTTAAGGTACATCGTTGGGAACTATAGACTTAATAATGGAGTCTTTCAGGGCTTGCCTTTGTCATAACCATTATTGAGCTACTAGCAAGCTCAACAATAACCATAATCAATCGAGCACTATTAGACCCTCTCACCTACTCTTTGCAATCAACAGTCTCTTAACCACGGGTGTGGCTACTTGAGCGCTAATTTTCAAAAGTTAAGAAGAGTAGCAACTAAAGCTTTGAGGTTGCCAAAGCACAAAGTAGCATATATATAAACTTAGCTAGTATGGCTAACAATAATAAAGAGAGTACAATGAATACTGAAAACTTTGATTTTTTGCACATGACGGTGCTACTAATGATGTCCTCGTGTTTGTGAACTATCTTGTTACTAGGTTTCAACTAGCCATGGGTGACCCCGCATTATAGGCCAAAGTTGCCCAACAACGTCGCACCCATGGGATTCTCCAAACTCCCCAAGAAGAGAGAGCTTTGGAAGCCTCTTGTAGAGACTCCCAAAAGAAGACTCTCTCGTGTGAGAGAAGAGAAAGAATCCTATGAAAGAGAAAGAAGTGAATCTCCAAATTTTTTGGAAGATGTGGCTCCGCGAAGAAGGCAGTTAAGAAGATCCCCAACTCCTTCCAAGAGGAAAATATCATCATATAGTCCTTCTCCTTATCATTTTGAGAAGGAATGGAGGAATCCATAGAAGAGAAAGGCGAGAAAGAGGTCACCTTCTTCTCCATCTTTTTCCTCTTTCAATGAAAGCAACGGTTTTTCTCCTAGAGAGTACAAGAAGAGAGGACATCCGAAATCCTATGCTACTTGGAAAAGGTCCTACAAGCTTAATAATTTCAAGGAGGGAGGTAATAGCATCTCTTTTCTCACCTACTCACGGGGATCACTTAATAATTATGTGACTATCATGTGAGTGCAGCAAAAGGGATTATTAAATTTAACTTTTTCTTACATGTTCACATATAGAAGGGTACCATAAAATAGAATTGGGAAAAATATTTACAGATTGAATAGGAAAAGGGTGTATTTTATCTCTCAAAACTTCACAGATAAGGAGTTTTATGAAAATTCCTTGAACGCACATGATATACACAATTTATACATAGTGACCCCCCCCCCCCCCTCCCCCCCCCCCCCCCCCCCGAGCTCACCTATGATGGCACCTTTGGTGCTACGGACAAAGTTTTGGCCCTTATCAAAAAATTGGATGTGGCCCTTGCAGATGAGGGCTTCACAGAGTTCTCTAAGCCACACCATGTAGCTAACCATTAACAAAAGTCTACTAGACAATGGTGGGCTAATCTACGAGAGGTAATGGAGAAGCTCCAAAGACATGGAGAATTCTACAAGTTTCCATAATGAAGCAGTTTCTTGCAGGAAATTCCAAAGACAAAGTACTTACCGAATGGAAAAGTTTGAAGCTATCTCTTAATGAGTCTATCCACAAGTATGTGGACAAGTTTTGGGATTTACATCTCAAAGCTATAGTCTAGCAAAGTTTAGACTTCACCAAACAAAAGCAAAAAAAAATTTGTGGGACTACCTGAAGATATGACTGAGTATGTGAACTCTCCTATCACTGCAGTGATTATACTATGGTTGCTTCACAAATCGATTTCCAACAAGGGGCTAAAAGGAATTTTAGGCCCATGGAAACTAGAGATCGAAATGAACCTAGAGGGAAGAATAATGCTCAAAATTCTTTCAAAGGAAACTCTAGCAACAACAATAGATCTAAGGAGAAGGGAGTCTACAAAGGCAAGAATCGACTTTCTCCCGAGGATCTAGAGCGTTATCCCAAAGATAATTGGTGCTTCAAGTGCGGGGAGCAAGAATATGCCTATCGCGCTTGCCCCCAAAGATATGTGCGCAATGAGCCACCCAGAGCCTCTATGGTTGAAGCTCCAAAAGAGGATGCTCATTGCCAAGGATTTCTCTTTTCCTATGGGGAAAAATGAGAGAGCATGATGCCTTGGTTCAACTCATAACTTTATTTTTTTCACCGTAGTTCAACTCATAACTTTATATTTACGAATTTAACCACCAAGCTAGGCATACAAGCCCACGAGATGGGAGATTCATTGGAATCCAATGGAGCTTTCAAGGGACAAGACATCTTAGTTACTCCCTTAATTGGAAAATTGAGGCTTCATGTCCAAACCTACGTGGGCAAAGAAGATTTATTCATCTCCCCTCTCAAACATGAGGATCTTATCATTGGGGCACCATGGTTCACTCACATGATTGCCACTATTAAGTTCCTTGAATGGAGAATTTATATTTCATTTATAGGGAAAAAGCCATGTACATAGATGCTAATGAGTCGGGGAACTTCCATATTCCTGGTAAATACGCTTGCTTTTGGTAAGTCGATGAAAAGCTCTATTTTTGCGTATATGTTTTTTGCCAAAGAATCTGTAAATGATTTTACTGTTTTCACAAGTAGAAATAATAGGAATCAAGAGGAATTAGAGTTGTCTAATTTTCTAAATGGATTTCAAGATGTTTTCATTGATGACATCCCTAGTGAGCTACCTCCAAAACATGGGCATGATGACCATGCAATAGAGCTTCAACTTGGAAGCTCACCACCTAATAAACCTCCTTATTGGGTTTCACAAGCTCAACAAGAGGAGATCGTGAGGCAAGTGCATGAATTGGTGGAAAAAGGGATGGTGAGTCCTATCTCCTCTCCATTATGTTCACCAATACTTTTAATGAAAAAGAAAGATGGCACATATCACATTTGTGTCGACTACAGAGCACTACATAGGATCATTATTTTATTAAAAAAAAGATTTTGCATGCCTCAAATAGAAAATCTATTTGATAAGTTACAAGTTTTGGCCTGAAAAATACTCCAACCACATTGAAACTCATGATGGACAAAAATCTTGAGGCCACTCAAATTCTCTTGAGGAGTACAAGCAACAACTTTAGGTAATCTTTCAAGTTGTGAGAGAGAATAAGCTTTTCATTAATCAAAAGAAAAGTGAATTTTTCCTACAAGAGATTCAATATTTAGGTCACTAAAGATGGCACCCATATGGATCCAACAAAGATAGAGATAATAAAAGGATGGCATAATCGAAGGAATCTACAGGAGCTACAAAGCCAAATAGGTATGTGTGCATCACTATAGATGCTTCATAGAAAAATTCTCGCTAATAGTAGGTCCATTACATGACTTCATGGAATGCAAAAGAGCAACAATCTTTTGAGAATCTTAAGGAGAAGCTTATCCCTCAACTTGTGCTCACACTACTAGATCTCTCAAAGCCATTTGAGGTCTAATGTGATGCTTGTGGTGATTGCCTTGGAGATGTTTTGCTGCAAGAAAGGCATGCCATAGTATACAAGAGTCAAACACTCAACTCCAATAAGCGAGTAGTGTGAAAATACAAAAAAGATATACTAGACATTCTATATGTCCTAGACACGTGGAAACACTATCTCTTGGGGACTCTATTCATCCTACAAATGGATCACAAAGCCTCAAGAACTTCATGACGCAAACCAAGCTCTCTAACAAACAAATGAGGTGGAAAATTTTTCTTTTGCAATTTAATTCTCATATTGCTCAACACAATCAAGTGGCCGATGCACTTTCACGACGGCCAAGGGTATATGTGGTGTCAATAGCAACTCACATTAATCTATCTTTTATGATAGATGAGTATGCTACTGACCGAGATTTTAAGCATTAGGGAAGAAAGGATAATCATTCACCTTGAGGATGGTTATCTTCTAAACGGAAATAGGCTATGTGTTACTCACCCATACAATAAGAAAAACATGTATGAATCCCAAGCTTTTCCTTATGTGCGGCAAAGAGGGATTCCATAATCTACTCTTTGAGGAGTAGAAATGTATTTCTAGAGGCCTCCCATGAAAAGTAAACAAACAAGAGTATGTTTTAAAATGCGTGGTATGCCAAAAGTCAATATTTGATTGAGGGAAGCAACTTCGATTGCTTCATTCGATGGGCTTAACTAGAAAATGCACTCTATGCCTGTCAAAAAGATATTAGGGCACATAAACGACAACCCTTTTCAAATTTGAAATTTTCAAGTATCATGGCTTGCCACCATCCATAGTGTCAGACAAAGATCCTAGAATGACCAGTAATTTCTGGAAGGGTCTCTTTGAGAATCTAGGAATTAGATTAAATTTTTCTTTCGGCCTATCATCCACAAACGGATGACCAAAGTGAAACAACTAATATAACGCTTCTTGATCTACTAAAAGCCTATGTCATGGAAGTAGATCAATGTTCTTAATGATAAAATTACCTACCTCTTATATAGTATGCGTACAATGACATGGGAAAATCACCATTCAATGTTAAAGAGGAAAAATCCAAAAGTCCCTTACTACTTAAAGTGGGAAGATCTTAGTTCTTGATGAATATAGACGAGACTTACAAGAATATTTTCCAAAGATTAAAGAGGTTATATCCATCTCACAAAAAAGGCAAAAAGGGTTGTTGCTAATAAGCATAGAACAGCCTTAGCCTTTAAGAAAAATGACTAGTCTTGCTAAAGTTTCTCAAGGCTCGTCTAAGGCATACTACAGGCAAGAGTATTATGCTACACTAGCAAAAAGATACTATGGTTCTTTTTAAATTCTTAAGCAATCAATGAGATGGCTTATCAGTTAAAGTTTCCCAACCATTGGCTCATGCACAATGTTTCTTATGGGAGCCTACTTAAGTCTTACAAAATGTTAGCATCAAGCTAACTCGGATACCATTTTACAGAGCTTTCCTTGTAAAAACATTTATTATTTTGATGAATTGAGAATATTGTAACTCCTACTTTCAGATAAACTTTGTAATTGATGAGTTGGGGCTACAAGCTTCCATATTGTATTAACCTGTCTTTAGTTAAAGCTCCCAGATTATTAGTTTTGACCACCAAAAACCTTGTCTAAGGTATAAAAGTCAATTTTTGTAAGTTTTTTATAAGTTTTTGGATAATGAAACACAGTGTGAGCTAACGGCGCTCACTTCTCTCCTTCTTGCACTTCCTACTCCCTCCCCAGTTGTCACATTGTAGTCACGTCTGTTGCATTGCAACGGCAGGTAAGAGCTCTATGCATTGATGTAAGAATTTCACGGTATTTCGTAGCTTTTTGCGTCGCCGACCCGCGGCATAACTTCATCATAAGTAGGAATTAAAGATTTAAAATCAAAAACTAAGTATAGGCAGGGTATTGGGGTATCATTGTTAAGCATTTAGATGCATTCTGGGTTGCAAAACGACCAAGTCAAAAACTCGTTGCTGCTGTTAATAATCGTGATTTTTGCACTTGACCTAAAGTGAGATTTGAGACCATAAGTATGTGTTCTTAGGGTCTTATAAACATGTCCTAAAAGTTTTGTAATGTTTGGATATCGTTTGATGCTGTAACGGATGTGATTTGTCGATGAGCGATTAGCTTTTGGTGATTTTAGTCATTTGAGTGTAGCTTGAGTTAGATGCAAGTTGTTTGTTGTTTTCCAAGAGATTGACAACCTCTTTGCACTAGTCAAATCAGCTTCGTCCCATGGATTGACAATTATATTCTTGGTTCTCACTATGTCTGCAATAAGATAGAAGTGAGGTTAGACACCCGTATTTGGCGCCACTGTCGGGGATCGAAGAGACCTAAACTAGGGAAAAACACGAACGTCTTGTAAAGTTATCTTTTAACTTCTTCTAGGATCTCCTAGAGTCAAAACTTTGTTTTTTAAAACCGCATAGCTTAAGATTGTCGTCTTTTGTTGTGTAGAGGTAGCTTGGAAGTAGGTTGTACTTGCTAAGTACCTTTTAGGATTGTAGGATTGTAGAATTAGATTAGGATTTTGAAAATGATTGAGGGACGAGACAAGTCTTAAGATCAAGGCTCAGAAAACCATTAAAAATAAGAAAACGAGTATTTGTGGACACTTTCCACAACCCCATTGCAGTAGAACCTAGGAGTAGGGTAAGTAGAATCCGAGGTGGATTTCAGAACATTGCTCTCTCCAAAAGAATCAATTGTGAATGTTTATGTGAAGTTAAAGAATTTTAGGTCTATGGGTAGAAATAGCATCAAAAGATTGTCAACCACTGAATCCCACTCGAGAGCGTGCTTTAAAAGTTGTATGAACTAGTGGGTAAGCTTAAGGATGCATTGAGGTGAAAATTTCAAGAGTTTGCAAAAACTCAAAATAATTACTTTTTCTTGACAGTTTAGGCCAATAGTTTAGGCCAAATTAACTTTTGACTTGACTCAGAGGCTTAAAATAGCTCATGAAAAGACTGTCTGTGAAAAAGTTCAAAAAAGTGTTCATTTTAGGCCTAAAGTAAATAATCATGATTATTTATTTTCAGTGTAAAACTAACCAAGGTTGATACCAAAGACTCTATGCATATGTACAAACATCTTTTATAAAGGCCCATAGAATTTGGAACACCAAACTGACCAAAAACTGGGTAAAAACTAAATTATGTACTCACTTTTGAGAACTCAGTGTAAATTGGGAAAATTTTGTTCAAACTCAATGAAACTTGACTCATAGGTTTATATTGATGTGATAAACAAGTGTACATGCTCAGTTAACCAAAAATATGCAAAAATTTGCTAGTAGTAAATAATCATGATTATTTACGTATGTCCTATTTTTCAACTTTTTTGACCAAACCAGCATACCACTAGTTCTACATGTTATTCTAAGCCCACAAATCAAATTTGGTAAGATTTGGATCATTGGATGGAAAATTGTAGCCAAATTTGCAAAGTCGGTCCGACAGATACAAAACTGATGACCATTTAAACAAAAAATTATCCAAACTTTATGAAACTTGGCTAGAAATCTTGAGTTAAGCTGCTTAATAGATGTGTCTCAAGATTGTGGCAAAAACTTGCATAAAAATAGCAGGAGTAGATAATCGTGATTATTTACATCTGCTATTAAATTGGACATTTGCACATGTGAGTATACCACAAGGTCAAGCATATCAAGTAGACCCCACAAATCAATTTTGGTGAAATTTGGATCACAAAAGTGAGACTTAAGCCAAATTCTTGAAAACCGAGTCTTTAGACACAAAACAATTGATGACTTGAATAAATTTTGTCCAAACTAAGTGAAACATGTCCAGAGACCTTAACAAGTTACATACTTGGCAAATCAAGCCAAAAAGTGCAAAAATTTGAGAAAAGTAAATCATTGCGATTATTTACTACTAATACACAAAGACAGACTTTTTGACTTTTAAACTTGTACAGTGTTAGAACAATATAATACAAGGCCACCGGGGAATTTTGGGTTCAATTGGATCAAAATTGGTACATGTTTGCTCAGTTTCCAGATTGCAGATTAGTCCTTTGGCTTTTTGCAAAAGTAGAATCTGAAAGTCTCAATTATTGACTCACTTAGCTCGATTTGAAGTGATACACATAGATCAGTCACAATAGTTAGCAAAATTTGTACAGTCTTTGTGGAAGAATAGCTGACTTGATTAAAATTGATATAGGAATCAGGTTGCAGACAAGGAATTGAAAGCTTGATAGAAGTTACAAACAGCTCAATCCGATGGTAAGTACTCTATCCAGGTCTTCACAAGTCTTTATGAGCCTTAGATCTGGTCGTATACTAAACAATCAAGGAATATTTGGAGAGACCGCTAGTAGAGTATCCACCCAAGAGAGTGTGAATCAAGGTGACCACTTGCACACTATCTTGGAAGAAGTCTCAGACTCTTTTTCAGAATCAACATCTGAAATGTCTTCCTTTTCAACTCATTCAGAAACCAAAACGACAGTGGGATATAAGCACATACTCTCTTTTTATAAGAATAATCGCCATGGAGATCACGTTTACCTGGATCCTAATGAAGAGTATGCCATTTGCATTGATGACCCCGACATAGATTTTGAAGAGGAAATCAAGGCAAACAAACAAGGAAAAATGTACATGGATAAAAATGGAACTCGGTATTTACAAGTTGAAAACCCTGACATGGTAGACAAATAGGGGTTAGAGGTAGATACCATAATTCCAAATATGGAAGTAAAAGAAGGACTACCGACTTTAGGATTCAAGGGATACGATCAAGTTGATTTGAAGCCTCTGAAACGGCTTAGCACAGATAATCCTAGGATTGGAGTCTATTGTTGGGAGGATAGAAACGTCAAAGATCTTCTATGGACTTCTCATGCCAAATCAGGATAGCTAACGCCCATGAAGATCATTTATAACTTCAAAATCAAAGACAAGGGATCGGCAAATCTACCAACCTACATGTTTAGGGATTTTTATAACAATACCTTTGTTATGATGACTCCTGAGGAGGTGGAACAAATCAAATACCAAGGGTACTCCATAAGGGATTGGATATTGGGCCAAGGACCAAAAACTATTCCAAGAGATGAACTCTGGAAGAGATCTTTTGAATGTTAAGAAACTAGAAATCACCTCATCACAAAGAAAACCGGGTGACACTAAAGCCAGTCCAGGGCTATACGAGTCACTATTTCCAACAGACTGGTTTGGAGGACTCAAAACACGACCAGCTACCAGAATACCGGGAGTTGAACCAAACAGAAGTGTAAGACCAGCTAATTTTCAAAAATGGGTCAAAAAATATAGTGGATCTGGGGATCCATATGACCACTTAGCAAGTTTTAAGCAAGTGCTAAGAGCAGAATTCATGTTTGATTTCCATACTCAATTCGAGGGATTTGGAATGACATTAGAAGGAAAAGCACTAACATGGTTCCAAAACATTCCACCAAGATCAATCATGGACTTAAATACATTAGCTCAAGGTTTCTAGCTGCATGTTCCAAAACGGGGATCAAACATAATACGGTAGATCAAATCTATAGCTTCAAAAAGAAACAAGCTGAGTCTGTTAGGGATTGTGTAACTAGAATGAAGCAATACATTGCAAGATGCCCAGAGCTAGAGATACCTGTAGAAGAAAGACTAGTATCATTGTTTCTAGAGGGACTGCTAAACAAACAACTTTATCTATACTCTATAGCAAGAAGCATATGACCCTAGAAGAGTGTGTGTCAAATGCTATTGACTTAGGAGACAATTGTGATATTTTCAATGAAGAAGATGTCCCTAAGGATAACCAAAGCAAGAAAACAGCATCCACTAAACCAGCATAAGTGGGAATGGTTGCTACAGCACCGCTTTCATCCATAGAAGACATGCTCAAAAGGATGAATGACATGATGAATAACATGCAAAAAGAACCTATGAGGGTACCAGGGCAAGAGATACCTCAATAAGGACAACCAATTAGGCCGCACAAATGGTATGCAATCGAGGGTAAATGGACCAACCATGAGACCAATGAGTGCTACTACCAACCAAAGTATGATGGGAATGTTCAATACATGCCTATGAGGCCACAAGGACAACCTATGTGCAAGTATCAGCGTAATATGGTCCCAGCTCAAAGACCACCGATGGGTATGGAAAGACCTCAACCCGTGTTGGGTCAACAACCTCCATATCTTGGACATAATGTAGTGCATGTAAAGTACATGCATTCAAAGGGAGTCATAGATGAACAAGCACTAGTGCCTGTTACACCCTATGTTGAACCTAGTCCATCTATAGTAATGGTAGAATGAGATTGGTATAATTCACATCCACCACCAATGGAAGAACTTGTGACTTATACTACTCCAAATCTGGCACCGATGTATTATGTACTTAATCAAGGTATTAGACCTCCGATGGTAAGACCCATGATTAAGCCAAGAACTGGGAACTGTCACAATTGTGGTGCAATGATCATTGGAAAAACGAATACCTAGATCCTGACAAGAACCTTAAGCTAGTTGAATCTTATTGCATACAATGTTGCAAAAAGGGAGGACACTTCCCTGAAGATTGTCCAAAAATTTCATTAAACAAGGGTAAAATAGTCGTGAACATAGTCCAAGTGATACCTAGCAGCTCGTCTGAGAGTGAACTGATTGTTCCAATCAAGGAAATCACCAGAGCCCAGGCTATAAAAAAAAACATAACTCCTCTTATGATTCTGAGAATACAAAAATTTCCTCTCAAAAGACCAAAATAAGCAGAAGTAAAAGGTATAAAATGAGAAAACAAAAACATAGGGTTGAAATCGAGGAGAAAGCAAAGAAACTATTCCAGGAAAAAGTGAAAGAAACTAGAAGTGAAATTAGGGAAACCACTGTGAAATCTGGAGGATCAATTTTGGTAGACAAAAATTTTGAGCCAATTAATGCAACCTTGGAAACTTACCAAGCGGGGCTTAAAGCAGGCCAAAACATGGAAAACAAATGGAAAAACTATCCTTCTCTAGACGACATGGAAGCAGCTAAGCTTCAAGCTTATCAAAATTTGGTAAGAATTACTCAAGAAATGCTGAAAAAACAAAAATCAAAGCTTGAGAGTATGGCAAAACCTGAAGAGCTTGTGGTAGGAACCAGTAAAGAGAAGTCAGAAGTGGTGATAGAACCCCACCTTGAAACCAAAGAACCAGAACTCATAGTGTCTGACAGCGAAGATGCCTTAGATGGAATTTCATTTTTAGAGAAGACTAGCCGGGACACTTATGGAAAAAAGTTAGAGAGATTAATGATGGGAGCCGAACACTGAAGTCAACTCCTATAGAGGAAATTTGGTTAGACAATCTACCTCCTGACAGCGAAGATGCCTTAGATGGAATCAAAGCTTGAGAGTATGGCAAAACCTGAAGAGCTTGTGGTAGGAACCAGTAAAGAGAAGTCAGAAGTGGTGATAGAACCCCACCTTGAAACCAAAGAACCAGAACTCATAGTGTCTGACAGCGAAGATGCCTTAGATGGAATTTCATTTTTAGAGAAGACTAGCCGGGACACTTATGGAAAAAAGTTAGAGAGATTAATGATGGGAGCCGAACACTGAAGTCAACTCCTATAGAGGAAATTTGGTTAGACAATCTACCTCCTGATATGGACATGGATGTACAATCCTTGTATGGGGATTTCGTCTCTAAAGCTTCAGGAATGTGTAAACCATTGACTTTGAAAACACTACCCTCTTACTTAAGAGATAACGAAGATGAATTCATAGTTTGTAAAATCACTCAGATAAAAAGAGCAAAACAGACCCTAGCGGTAGACAACATTCATTCAATCATTTCTACGCCCATTCAAGGTCCTCTTACTTTAGGAGAACTGTTAGAAATCATATCATACATAGAATGATCTACAAAAAACTATAGAGAAGGTGGAGACAATAGGGCTAATCGCAAAGAATTTGGTAAAATTGAAACATGAATTGGATAACAAGCCAAACATTTCCTAAGGATATGCGTAAACACCATCAAAGAGCAATTAAAATAGAAGCAAGAGATTATCCTCTTATTGGAAACCAGTTGTATCAGAGAGGAAAAGATCAACATTTGCGTCTTTCTGAAAATAAAGACAAATATATTCCCATTATAGAACAAGCACATGCTAGATTAGCTGGAGGTCACTTCTCTAGTGAGACCACCGCAAGAGCAATCTTAGTAGCAGGCATATGGTGGCCAAAACTTTTTGCAGATGCCAAGGAATATGTTCAAAGGTGTGATGCATGTCAATGAGCTAAAATGCCAATCCGTGTAGATAGCATGTCCTAAGACCAATGATGGGGGCTAGAGCTTTTGCAAAATGGGGTATAGACTTTGTTGGGCCAATAGAGCCACCTGCTTATAGAACCTAAGCTCATTATATCATTGTAGCTACGGACTATTTGACTAAGTGGGTAGAGGCTAAAGCAACTCAAAAGAATGATGCCAGAACCACAGCCGCATTCTTATATGAGTACGTGTTCACAAGATATGGACTGCCAATAGAAATTGTCACTAATAGGGAAACTCGTTTCCTCAATGAGGTAATTGAGTATTTGCTTAATGAATTTATGGTCATTCACAACAAATAAGCTCCCTATCACCCCCACAGGCAAATGAACAAGCTGAGCATACGAATAAAATTCTTAGCTCGATATTGACTAAAGTGGTTAGTTCAGGACGGACATGTTGAGAAATGAATCTCCATGCGGCTCTATGGGCTTATAGAGTTTCATTCAAAACAGCTTTAAATGCTACATCCTTTAACCTTGTTTATGGTCTTGATGCCATACTGCCAATAGAATTTCTATTGCCGACACTAAGGGTAGCTAAGGATCTTGAGTGGACTGGACATGAATTGTTAGAGAGACTTGAAGATTTGGAAAATTTGGATGAGAAAATGCTAACTGTTGTAGCTCACATCTATGCACAAAAGCAAAAACAAAAACAGTTTTTTTATTCCCATCTAGTTACAAAAATCTTCAAAAAATGGGACTTAGTTTTAGTCTATTCCCTTAATCAACACATTCCCAAGTTTAAGAAAAAGGGAAACGGACTGTTTATCATTGAAGATGTATCTCCAAGTAGAGCAGTTAAATTGTACACCCTAGATGGTGAACCAATGGCTAATTGGATTAATGGATGCCGTTTAAAGAAGTACATTTCCCCACTAACCAATGAATTGCTAGAAAAGATGCATGGAGCTAAGCAAAGAAAGATAAAACAACAGCAGTTTATTGATGAAGCCCAAGAGGAAGCTCCGCTTCGAGTACTCAAAAGAAAATTTGCTCTCAAAAACCAACAAATCCTTATTTCTATCAACACTCTGGAACCATATGACCGACTATGGGAATTAGAGAACGATGCAGTGTCAACGGATGATGATGGCTAGATGGAATGGGCCTTTGCATCAAAGTACAACTGAACAATCATAGCACAAATGCATTGGTCGATACAGGAGCTCGAGTTAATGCAGTCAGTTATTCCACGTACAAGAAAGCAACAAGTCAGTCTTTGACAGTAGGAATATTGACTATTTAAGGATGCAGAGCCTACACCAACACCCCTTGGCTATGGAGTGCAAATCCAACCAAGAGTTATGCTCAAAGCAATGCTTATCAATATCTCCATCTTCATTATCACTATGCTAAGCTATGTTCTAAGAGTGATGATATGTGAGGAGACTACTTCTTTCTCGTAGAGATACATCTTCTTCTCTTCATCTTCCTCACTCCTTGCTAGCTCTCGCCACCTTTGAAGGTGTTTGAGGTCTTGGGATTGAGACCATGGACAAGTTAATGTTTTTGCAAGTTAGTTGCGGACATAATATTGGTGCATGAAGCTTACCATCTTCATGGCATCAACAAGGTCTCAAGGAACACAAAGCATGTATTATACCAAGTCTCTCTTCAAGCTAGAATCTATAATACAAAAGCCTTTTGGAGGGGGTACCAACTCCAAATAAATCGAGTCCTCAACTCTTGTCTATTTCTCTAATTCTCTCTCTCTCATGCAAGTATTGTTCATGCCAAGATAACTACGTATAATGTTTATTTTTCTACCTTCAATCAAGTACTCTCCTTATGTTTATTAACAATCCTCTTAAGGAAATTCTCACTATTGTTACTTTAATTCCACTACAATCCATGTTATTAGCCATATTACATTACATTGCTCTTTTGCTATGCATGTTGCCATCACTAACATCAATATGCACTTTGCCCTTCATATTTGACTTTCAAGACTTGTGCAAACAAGAGCATCTTTCATCTCTCTTTGAATTCCTTCTCCTTGAATGAATTGAATGTTGCGAGTCCCCAAGCCCGATTCTCTCACTGTCTCTGTTGCTACAATTGACATCAGATTCCTCATTATGAGATTTAGGTCCTTCATCAAATCTCTACTTCAATTCTTTAGCAATTTTGTGATGATATGGTTGTGGTTCTTAGTGAACACCGTAGTGGTCCTCCTTCCTCTTACTAAACGTATTGGCAGATTTGCAAATGTCTAGATGACTATGAATTCTAAGTGGCAGACTAGTTCTTGTCAAGAGCCTTACATCACCATGGTGATTTCTAGAATGGAATGAGCTGGTCACTTGACAATTGTTCTAGGTTAGAACTTCAAAGTCAAATGTCAAATTAGATCACATAGAGCAAACAAAATTAGACTTCATATGAACATAAGAAAACCAAATGGGTAGCTAAACTAAAATATTAGGATCAATGGATAATCAAGACAACCGGAGCTGATATATTCGTATGCTTGTCATAAGTACGATTGAATGGCACTAAGTTCTGGATTACAAAGGAATCCAAATAGATCTATCTTGACAATTAGAGACATAAAATGATCAATTATATAAAGTGACATCTCAACAAATCGATATATAAAGACCCCAAAATGAAAATATTGAATCCTATTCATAGGTTCATGCTCTAAGTTTCAACCGATTGTGCATTGTATAGTTATTGACCGCTTATTACTACTAATATTGGTAATTCAACTAAGTATTGGCACTGAATTCTAAGTGGCAGACTAGTTCTTGTGAAGAGCCTTAGATCACCACCGTGATTTCCAGAATGGAATGAGCTAGTCACTTGACAACTATTCTAGGTTAGAGCTTCAAAGTCAAATGTCAAATTGATCATATAGAAAAAAAAAATTGGAGTTAAGATGAACATAAGAAACCAAACGAGTAGCTAAATTGAAAGATTAGGATCAAGGAATAATTAAGAAAATCAAAACTGATATGTTTAGATGCTTGTCATAAGTACAATGAATGGCACTAAGTTCTAGATTACAAAGGAATCCAAATAGAGCTAGCTCAATAATTAGAGGCACAAATTGATCAATAATACAAAGTGACAGCCTGACAAATCGATATACAAAGCCCCCAAAATGAAAATATCAAATCCTATGCATAGGTTCCTATATTGGGTTTCAACCGATTGTGCATTATACAGTTACTGACCACTTATTACTAATGATATTAGTAATCCGACTATGTAATGGCACTTCTATAGGGACAATTTGTGCTATCTACACCAAATACTCACATTATTTAATGAAGTAGGTCATGCTCTTCAAACCATATCGATGAGTTATAAGATCTTTCAAATATATGGCATGCCATTGCACCATGATCTGCCCATGTTTCAAATAAATAGGGGTTCATGGACACACATTGAGAGCTATGGGAGAGTGATTCAAGCACAGATCATTAAAGAAAAAAGGTGAGGATGGAGCAATCGAAAATGGATGGATTGATACTAGTAGATGAGAAAATTATGCAAAACTTAATCTCTAATTACATGAATTAATCCATGATCCCTTAATTACTCCTCGTAGACCAAAGCATTGATTAGGAATAGAGATTAAACGTTAGAGCTTATTGAATGCTTGATAAGGAGTTTAGGAGAAGGACTAATGAGACCTAATGCAACCTTATTAGGAATAATGAGACCATAGGCGACCTAATGCAACCCTAGAGCTTATTGAATGCTTGATAAGGAGTTTAGGAGAAGGACTAATGAGACCTAATGCAAACCTTATTAGGAATAATGAGACCATAGGCGACCTAATGCAACCCTAGTCTCTTCCTAATCATATTTAGATAACCATGGAGGAAAGTAGCTAATTAGAAATCTTAGAACTTTGTCCACACTTAATCAACTAATCATTGGTTAGTGAGAGTACATTAACTAGAGATGCTACCCATGCTAAGTGAACTAGGAAATACTAGCTGATCTAGCTTGGATACCACTTGTTAGAGATAGTGTTACAGGTGGAAACACTAGAGAGACAAAAAGCATTATCGATTATCCAATCGAGTCCATACAAGAAGGTTTATTTTTATAGATGTACTAGACATCACTACTAGGCCTTCTGAAGATTTTTGATGCTCGACACTAGATGCTTCTTGGTTCTTTGGATGACATCACTACTAGCATAGATATGTGTGTTACACATAGCAATTGTGATAATGAAACTAATAGCAGCGACACTCTGCTGAGGGAAAATTTTTCCAAAAGCTATCACAAACTCATTTTGAGCTCTTGGTGGAAAAAAGTCTCTCCTAAATCTATTGTGTAGGTAACCCTAACCTCTCTCTCTCTCTCTCTCTCTCTCTCTCTCTCTCTCTCTCTCTCTTTCTCTCTCTATTGTATACAAAACACATACACATATACATAGGCATACACACACACACACACAAACATATATGCACATACAAACACAAACCAACAATAAATTTAGAAGAAAACCAATTTCTTTGAATTTTTAAGATTGATGCGCAAAATTTATAGTAGATTTAGGTGTTTTATAAAGTTTTTGTATATGTAGTTAATTCTTTAAGTTAAATTTTAAAAAAAATTAATAATTATATTTAATTTTAAGCAAAATTTTGTTTAAAGTGAGGAATTTATCAATTAGTAGTAAATTTCAATGTTGTACTCAAAATTTATTTATTCAAGGTGGAGTTTGTTTAAAATCAAATCTTAATTAGCTTACAATTAGTTTTAATTCATTTTTTATCATTAGTTTTTTTATACAGCTAGTTTAGATTTTAAGTTAATTTTCACTTTTTTATGATAGTTTAGGTTACATTTAATATATTCTTTATAGATAGATCAAATTATTATATAGTTTAGAAATAGTTTACACTTCTTTATTATTAGGTTAGTTTTTGTTTATGGTTACTATATGATTTATTATTAGTTTATGGTTAGTATATAGTTTATGGTTAGTTTATGCTTGTAGTTTAAATTTTAGGTTTAGATTTTGTGTTGTAGCTTTAGAATTTGTGGTTTATGTTTAGATTTAATTTTAGGTTTTTCAATTTAAATTTAAGTTTAGATTCTGAAACAAACTTAATTATAGTATATGTTTAGATTTTTTCCAAACAAACCTATTTACAATTTAGGTTTAGATTTAGATCTTGTGGTTTAGGTTTAGTTATTTTCAAAAACAACTTAATTGTGGTTTAAGTTTAAGTTTAGGTTTTGCTTTCTAACTTTAAGTTTAAGTTTAAGGACCGCCGCGGCATTTTTTCCCTCTTTAGGAGGTTTTTTCCCTCGTGCATTATATATACGCCCATCACTCTAGGGCTATTTGTGTTTAGGTTTAAATTTAGATCTTGTGGTTTAGGTTTAGTTATTTTCAAAAACAACTTAATTGTGGTTTAAGTTTAAGTTTAGGTTTTGCTTTCTAAGTTTAAGGACTGCCGCGGCATTTTTTTCGTCTTTAGGAGGTTTTTTTCCTCGTGCATTATATATACGCCCATCACTCTAGGGCTATCTATCTTTCCATTGCACACTAAGTAATATATTGTCAATTGTGTGCCTTGAGATTCCTTCGTCTTCTCCAAAATGTGTGCGTTTCTTTGCAACCCTAATTCCAACAAAATCTCATTTCGTATGCAAAAGTTATGTGAAAACAATGTTTTGGAGCCCGAAAAATGATCTTCGAAAATGAAACTCTGCATTCTTCCTGCAAGTATGGCTGCAAAAAAGCATACACACTTGCAATACACACTCCTCTCAAGCTTGGAAATGTCCCTCAAGCTTCCATGAGCACAGATTTGGTGGTTGCTCACCGATCTCAAGCTTCCACCGAAAGCGAGCTCACAATAGCCGAAAGCTCACTAATCTGTAGCACTCCATCTATCGCGAAGCCAAAGCTCTGATACCAATTCTAAGTGCGTGCATGCGGTGTGTGTGCAGAGAGTGAGGAGGAGAGAGAGAGAGAGAGTGCACAGGATGTGGGTGGAGCTCCCAAATCTCACTGTATGAGTACAGTGTGAGAATGAGTGAGAGCTCCTTATTCTTTGTATATATACAAAGAATAAGGAGATAAATGTGGACGGCCACACACTGGCCGGCGAACATGGGCAAAGCATGGTGAGGCACACCGCTTTTACCTAATAGTGAGAGTTCTTCCCAGTGTTAAGCATGCCATTGACATATAACACAAAAAGAATGAGTAATCTTGTTAGGCCTATGGTAAAACCGGGCAAGCCAAGGGCCACGACATAGCCATGCCGTCAAGAGGGCCCTATTATTAACAAGGCAGCCCCTATATATGCATGGTTGGATGGAGAGTTGCAAGCTCTAGTCCCCTCAATCTCACAGTGGTATTAGATTTATGTTTAAGTTTATGTGTTGTGATTTAAGTCTCCAAAAAAAATTAAATACGACTTAACTTTGAATTTTTTTAAGCAAATCTAACTTTGATTTAAATTTAAGCCTTACGATTAAGGGTTAGCTTTTTTTCTATAAAAAAAATTGATTGTGCTTTAAACCTAGGTTTAGGTTTTCCAATTTAGGTTTTTGAAATTTTCCAAAGAAATCTAATTGTGGTTTAAGCTTAGTTTTTGTATTATAGCTTCAAGATTTGCAGTTTAAGTTCAAGTTTTCAATTTAGGTTTAGATTCAAGCTTTGGGTTTTTGATTCTAATTTGCTATTTAAGTTTGCATTTACAATTAAAGTTTACGTTTTAGGTCTTAAGTTAGCACTTGTGGTTTAGCTTTAGCTTTACGTTTTTTATGTAAGCTTTGTGTTTATAGTTAAAGGTTCATGTTTGTGGTTTGTAGTTTAGCCTTATGCTTGCGAGCAAAGTTTGTGGTTTAGGTTTTGACTAAAATTTTGAGTTTTGATTGTAAGTTTGTGTTGTAGGTTTGTAGTTTATGTTTGTGCTTGTGGTTAATGTTTGCGATTTATAGTTGTAGTTTAGGTTTGTGTTTTAAGTCCAATTTTTAAGATTGCGCTTGCATTTCTGATTTAGGTTTTAGTTTTGCACTTTTAGTTTGGGTATTACGTTTTTTCTTGCATTTTAAATTTTCGCTTTAAGTTTGTTTGGTTTTGCACTTTTTGTTTGAAGTAGTTTAAGACTTGTGGTTTAAAACTTAGGTTTGCCGTTGCGTTTTAAGTTAGCATTTTATGTTTAGGACTGGGTTTGTACTCACAATAAAAATTTATGCACTAGCGATCATGGTTTGCAATTTGGAGGTGGTTTGGGTACAAACTTGCGCTTGTGGTTTAATTTTTTGTTTTAAGTTTAAGCTTCAGTTTATGCTTGCAATTGTCCTTCTTTGTGATCCAAGTCATGGGTTCAAGTGCAGAGAAGCAACCCTAGTAGCGCTCACGACGTCCTTTGTATCATCACACGTGAGAATGCTTATAGTGCTATTAAAAAAAAAAAGTTTAGATTTTGGTTTGTGCTTATAGTTAAAGGTTGTGCTTGGGTTTAAAATATTGTTTTTATTTAGGTTTAGGATCTGCGTTGTAACTTTAGAGTTTGCATTTTATATTTGTGTTTAAATTTATGTTTAAGGTATAAAAAAATTTATTTTGAGCTAAATATGATCCCAAATAGTAGATTTAGGTTTGGCATTATGAGTAATGTCGATGATGTGGATCCATCTTATTAAAATGCATATCTCTCGACTAGGGGTTCATGTCTTTGTAATCACTACAAATCGGTTGTGCATCTAATCTCATTGCTTTGCCACATGTCTGCAAATTGGCGAGTTTGATCCATCTAATATAAATCGAGCTATTTCCAATTGCAAATCATTGGTATGTGGAAGCTAACAATAAGATGCACGTATTCTATTATTGTGTATTTTTGTTACCATATACATGTGGTAGTGATGTGTGTGAACACACTAGGACCGCCGGGGCATTTTTTCCCTCTTTAGGAGGTTTTTTCCCCCGTGCATTGTATATACGCCCATCACTCTAGGGCTATCAATCTTTCCATTGCACACTAAGTAACACACTCTCAATTGTGTGCCTTGAGCTTCCTTCGTCTTCTCCAAGCTGTGTGTGTTTCTCTGCTCGAACAGCTTGGTCTGCTCAGAATTTTGATTTGGGCTCATTTCGGCCTCCGTTTCCACTACAGGCAGTACTGCACAGGCTATTTCTTCATTTTGTGCAGAATTTCTATCAGTGTCGTTTTCTGCATAACAGGTGCCTTATAGTCTTCTACGGTTTGTGCTATATAGCATAGGTTGTTCCCGCTCCGTTTCTCCTATTTTCGGGCACTTTTCACATCAGGTGCAGTATTTACCATGGATGACAACAACAACAACACAGATGTGTTCAAGATGTTTGCTGCTGAGGACAGGTTGGATGGGGACAACTACCCTATGTGGGCTTATATGATGCAACATGTTCTTGTGTCAAAGGGTGTCTGGAACATTGTGCAGGGCATTGATGTACGTCCTGGTTCTGAGGATGTAGGCGATGTTGAGGATGTTGCAGGTCTTGCTGCAAGGATTGCAGCTGTTAGAGTTGTTTTGCCTACGGCAGAACAAGCTCGTTGGGATGTTAAGGATGCGCAGGCTCATGCATTGATTGCATTGTCTGTGAAGCGCACCATTGTTCCTCACATCCGTTCAGCAAAATCTGCAAAACAGGCTTGGGATATTTTAGCAGGTCTTTATGCAAGCCGCAATGAGGCTAAAATTGCTTTGCTGCGTAAAGAGCTGGAGTCGAAGATTATGCATGAGGAAGATGATATGGACACTTTCCTTGCTAGTGTCAAGGATATCAATGAGCAGCTTATTTCTGCAGGTGAAGTCATTTCAGACAGTTCCCTTGTGCAGACTGTTCTTGATGCCTTACCAGATTCCTACCAGAATTTTGCTAGTACTTGGAGACTGATGACCTAAGGAAATCCAGAAGTTGTCAAGTTTGATGCATTATGCACATTGCTGTTGCAAGAGTCACTTTCTAGAAAAAACAGGACTAGGCAGCGTGCAGTTGAACGGGCTTTTATTGCTTCTCAAAGAAAGGGTGGTAACAGTAATGCAGCCACTTCTTATGGTTCTGCTGCGAGTGGCAAAAATTCTGTTCATAATGCTTCTGCTGGGAGCACTTCGTCTGGCAATTCTGGTGATAAGGGAAAAAAAGAAGATGCGTTGCCATTATTGTAAAGCCAATGATCACTTGATCAAGTCATGTCCTAAGTTGAAGGCCAAAGAGGCTAAGAAGAAAGAGGGTGGTTCCACTACAAATGCTGGTTCTACTACAAATGCAGTCATTGTTGAGTCTTCTGTGAAAGGAGATTGTGTTGCCGATGTTGATGCAGAATGGGCTTTTAGCACAGAGTGCACTTACAATCCTGCTATCCATGATGCATGCTTTTCAGTTGCTGCAGATTCACATGTGTGGTATTTCGATAGTGGTGCTACAAAGCACATTACCTCACATCGTGAATTGTTTACCTCTCTCGAGTCTGTCCCTCATGGGAATTCAGTCACTTGTGCCAACAATGCCTCTTATCCATTTCAGGGAGTTGGAAAGATTGTGCTTACTGCTGCTAATAGCAGTTCCTTCACACTTGTTGATGCACTTTATGTACCTGGGATCAAGAAGAATCTCTTGTCTGTATCCGCACTTGCTAGACTTGGACTTGTAGTCAAATTTGTGGATGACAGATGTACATTTCATGATCTCAGTTTTGGTGATGAAATTGTTGCATCTGGGCTTTTGTGCCGTGGGCTGTATAAGCTCACTTTGTATGACAAGTGTGGACAAAATTTTGCAAATGCTGTTGCAGATTCAAGGGCTATTTCAGATGCAAAACTTTGGCATGCACGTTTTGGTCATCTGAATTTTGCCAGTTTGCTACGTTTGCAGAAATCTGATATGGTTGCTTCTTTGCCACCTCTTGAAGCACCTGTCAAACATGTTTGTGAAGGCTGTATTTTGGGTAAGATGCAGCGTTCTAAGTTTCCAAAGCATGGTTCAGTTCGGGCCACATGCAGGTTGCAGCTTGTGCATAGTGATGTTTGTGGGCCCATGCAAACTCCGTCCTTGGGCAATTACCTGTACTTAGTGACTTTCATTGATGATTACTCCAGGCATGCATGGGTATTTTCGCTTAAAGCGAAGTCCGAAGTTTTTATGTGCTTCAAACAATTTCTGGCTATGGCTGAAAATGTCTCGAAATGTACTATGGGCACCCTCCGTTCCGATCGAGGGGGGGAGTATATGTCTCATGAATTTAATGCATTGCTGGCTAGTCGTGGGATAAAACACCAATGTACAGTGCCTTATACACCTCAGAAAAATGGTGTTGCTGAGAGGAAAACAGGTCACTGACGGAAATGGCACGATGTATGGTCAAAAGTCAAGCTTTACCGCATTCTTTTTGGCTTGAGGCCATCATGTGTGCCACTTATGTACTTAACAGGTGTCCTACGAAAGCTTTGCAGTCTATTACTCCATATGAAGCATGGCATGATAGAAAACCTTCTATTGAGCACATGCGTGTTTTTGGCTGTTTGGCATATGCTTTGGTGCCACAAGTGCATCGCAGAAAATTGGATGATAAGGCTGTCAAATGTATTTTTGTTGGTTATAGTGCTGAAAGCAAAGGTTACAGGTTGTATCATCCGGAAAAAAAACGTATTCTGGTTTCTCGGGATATAGTGTTTGTGGAAGATTCTGTTCAGCCCTTGCTTTCATGTACTAGAGACAGTAATGTAAGCTCATAGGACATTTATGACACTTTGTTGCCTCTTTTCAGTGGTGGAAATATGAATGTAAGTTCCAATGAGGCAAATGTACAGCCTATGGGGGTTTCTGAAAATGTTCTAGATCAGCCTATTATTGATGTAGATGTACATGATGTACTTGATGAGGAAAGGGCTGAAAATGAGCGGGCTAGAGGTATGCCAAAATGGCTAGTGCACACTTTGCGTGACAGTAAATTGGATGCACCTTTGTCTAGTCGTACTCGTTCAGGCTCTCGCCATGCATCTTATGCATCAGATTGTTATGCTTTGGCTGTGTCTAGCTTACATGATGTTGAGGAGCCTCTAACTTTTGATGAAGCACAAAATTCAGAAAATTGGATGGCTGCCATGCAATCAGAATATGATGCACTTATAGAAAATGACACATGGACTTTATGTGATTTGCCTCCTGGCAAAAAGGCCATTGGTACGAAGTGGGTTTACAAGCTGAAACGCAAGCCGGATGGTGAGATCGATCACCATAAGGCTCGACTTGTTGCAAAGGGTTATGCACAGCAAAAAGGCATAGATTATGAAGAGACTTTTGCTCCCACTTGTCATATGACTACTGTGCGTTTTCTATGTGCATTGGCAGCTCATTTTGGTTGGGATGTACATCAATCAAACATTGTTACTGCTTTCTTGAATGGTGACATATTTGAGGAAGTTTATGTAACGCAGCCTGGCCGTTTTGTCATAAAAGGACAAGAGGACAAAGTGTGAAAATGTAACAAGGCTTTGTATGGGTTGAAGCAATCTCCTCGTGCTTGGTATGAGAAAGCTGACACTCATTTGGTCAAACAAGGCTTTCGTAACAGTCCAACAGAAAGCACATTGTATGTAAAGCGTGAGGATGATGTATTTCTCATCGTGGTTCTTTATGTTGATGATTTGCTGATCACTGGACCAAATGAGAGACATATTGCTGAATTTAAGGCTGATTTTAATGCTACTTTCAAGATGAAAGATTTGGGGCTGTTGCATCATTATTTGGGTATACAGTTTAAGCAGTGTGATGGTGGTATTTCTTTGTGTCAGAAAAGTTACATAGAGACATTTCTATGTAAGTTTGGACTTGAGGATTGCAAACCTATTGCCACTCCCATGGAAACAGGTTTGAAGTTGAGTCTACATGATGCTGGTGATCCTGCTGATGTCACTCTTTACCAAACTGTTGTTGGCTGCCTCATTTATGTATGCAACACGAGGCCGGATATTCAGTTTGCAGTCTCACAGGTCAGCAGATTTATGCATAGCCCAGGGTCTAAGCATTGGCAGGCTGTCAAGAGGATTTTCCGCTACCTTAGTGGCACTTTACATCTTGGCTTGTTTTATCCCAAGGGGGGATCATTGCCGCCAGACTTACATGCTTTTTCGGACTCAGATTGGGCTGGTTGTTTTGACACGCGAGTGTCCACAAGTGGTTTTTGTTTCATGCTTGGCAGTTCATGTATATCATGGTTGAGCAAGAAGCAACCTACTGTGGCCACTTCAAGTTGTGAGGCTGAGTACAGGGAAGTCTTCACAGCTACGGTTGAGTGTGTATGGCTCAGACGCCTTATGGCTGATTTGGGTGTTGGACAGGACACTGCCAACACTATCTACACTGACAGTCAGAGCGCATTGGCAGTTACGAAAAACCCAGTTTTTCATGCTCGCACAAAGCACATTGAGGTGCATTCCCACTATGTCAGGGAGAGGCTCTCAGCAGGAGAGATCAGCTTGGCTTATGTGCCAACACAGGACAACCTTGCAGATCTTTTCACAAAGGCATTGTCTCGTGAGAAGCTTGAAGCTTTCCGCAAAGCTTTGGGCTTACTCCCCTTTGTGGACTGATCATGTCCTCAGGGCATGGCACTTCCCTTTACTCGTGTGCCAGCTCTAGTTCACCACATCACTCCAGGGGGGATTTGTTACCATATACATGTGGTAGTGATGTGTGTGAACACACTAGGACCGCCGGGGCATTTTTTCCCTCTTTAGGAGGTTTTTTCCCCCGTGCATTCTATATACGCCCATCACTCTAGGGCTATCAATCTTTCCATTGCACACTAAGTAACACACTCTCAATTGTGTGCCTTGAGCTTCCTTCGTCTTCTCCAAGCTGTGTGTGTTTCTCTGCAACCCTAATTCCAACAATTTTGCATACTGAAATCTGTCTACTTTCAAGTTCTTAGGACTTCGATGATTGCCTACAAACACATAAAGCGCTTTAAGGCAATTTCCCCAACTAAAAAATATGGCAATTATGCTTGAATTTCCTTTAAGTTTAGAGGGTGAGGGTGATGATCAGCACCATCATGGACTCAGAGTATCTTTCCTATGACTCGTCCTATGATGACATGACATGTGTTGCCAAGGCACCACTATATGATGGAGCTAGAGTGTTTAGATTGAAAATACTTTTGGTCCTTTTCAATATGCAAAAAACGTTTGGATGGAGTGGCAATGATTATTGAAACTATGTTAACTTAAATAATACAATGATCATTTTTTTAAACTATGTTATTTCTTTTTGTATGTAGGTTGCATAAAAAGCACATATTGCAAGTAAATAATAGGATGCCAACCTTGAGAGATGACGCAAAAAAAGTCTTATGTGGGTTAGGGATGGATTACAATTCCATTCATGCTTGCCCTCATGATTGCATTTCTTTTTAGAGGGGAGATTGCCAACATGGAGAAATGTTCGAAGTGTAAAGCACATAGCTATGAAGAAAAGAACTCCAAGAATAAAAGTTTCATAGAAGGTATTCATAAGTTTTTCTCTTGTGACTTGCATCAAACACCTTGTTTGATACAAATCATTGGCCGCTCTAGCATCATAGCAGAAGGAGAATCAATCATTAGATAGCATGCTAAGGATTCTTACAGATAGTGTGACATAGAGACACATCAATGACACATGCTCAAATTTTATGTAGGATCCAAAGAATTCTACGGTACCATTTGGCTATGGATTGGATTAACCCGTTTCAACAATGAGTTGCATCCTACAATGTCATTGTCAAGTACAATATCCATTGTGGCTAGCAACTAAGAAGGGATACTTGTTTTTAAGCTTGATTGTTCAAGGTTGGTCTAAAATGAAGAATATGGATGTATATCTTTATCTCCTCTTTGAAAAGCTACAATAGCTATGGACACACATACAAATAGTGGATATGAGCCAACATGCAGGTCAATGCAGCACCTTCATTAGAGTTATTCTATTGTGGATGATATATGACTATGCATTCCAAATGAATGTTCTTTTTAGACTGCTTCATGAAGATGTTAAAGGGATATGTGCATCATAGGTCAAAACCAAAGGGAAGCATTGCCGAGGGTTGGCTATTTTTAGGGTCACTAGTATACGTAGGAAATTAAGAAGGCTGGTCATGCAAAGACATGTTTTGGTGGATAGTTGATGATGAGTGCATCACTAGAGTTGTGATGGTGGATCCAAGTGTAGAAAAGAGAATGAGCATGGAGTGTTCAAGGCAAAGATCAATCGATTCTATATGCTTCACAATCCAATGATGCAAAAGTAGCTTGTCCAATACGAGGTGAAAAAGCAAGAGAAACAAACTATGCAACATGCCTTTAGAAGGGGGAAATGACCACTGATGCATTATTCTAAAGATCTTGAGAGCTTCTCATCTTTCATGAGTCTAAAATAGATACATGATACTATGGATCAAATACAAAAACAAGGTGAACAAATTATGAATTAGGAGTGAGAGTTTTCGTGAGGTTGTAGCCCTTATGTAAATCTATAATCTTTGGCCCCTATGTCCATTTAGTGTGATTTTATTGGTTGACGCTCACTTCTGTGTTTTGTCACCATACAAATTGTACATGGTTACTTGGTGTAAAGGTCATCACTTCAAAGTAGAGCACCTTGACACAAAGCGATGCACATTTGATTGGGGGATCATGGTGAAATTTGAACAATCTAGTAAAAAACGATCATCAGATGCGGATTGGGTGATGACAAAAAAATTGTATATTAGAATGCTACAGGAACTTTTGAGGATGGATGATAGAGGGTTTGAAGTGGAGATATTTGATGTGCTACATTGCATAGAAGAGACTTAGACTTTCTTGAGCTAAATTTAAAGAAAAATGGAGCGATCTTTGAAACACATTTATCATGCGCAAGCATTACAGACAAGTCTACCGTTGTATCTAACTACAGGTAATTGTCAGAATTTTACATACATTATCGTATGCAATCTTATTTCTCTTTTCATGTATTTTTTATACGAAGACTTCATAGCCGAGGTGATGGTATATTATTGAGGTAGCCCCATAAACTGCAGCAGTCTACAAGGTCAACAATCTCCTAGCCGTAGATATTATAGAGAAAATCACATAGAAAATGCAAAGAAAGCAACAAACGCAAAGGAGAATGCAATGGAAAATGCAGATGATTGTAAGAATGTCTCTTTAGGCGGAGATTTTTCATAGATATAAAGATTTATGTTAAGTTGTATTAAGATGAGAGGGAGGTTGCTTAAAGCACCAATATTTTGTATTTCAGCGTGTTTACGCGTAGTGAAACTAGCTAAACATGTTTTATTGCAAGGAAAGCATATATTTGTTTGTTTTGCAAGGTTTATTTTGAATTATAAATTAAAAAGATTGATGCAATCAAAGGTCGTAATGGTTATTTAAAAATTGATGCAAAGTTTTTTTAAACTTTTTTACTTGTCGTTTATGCAGGCTAACCGTTTTTTTGACAAAGATTTTTTTTTTTTTTTAAAGAAAATAATACAACAACCTTGATGAGTGGAGCTAGCATAGAGAGACTGCTAAGGCGTGAGTGAATGCGAGAAGTGCACATCACCTTGGTAGTGATGATTGAGGGATATTTGAGAATGATTTTGTAAGTGATTTTCCAATGCTTTTATAGTTAAAAATCTATCAATTTGTAATTTTGATTTTTTTTGTTGTGCTTATCACTTCTAATAGTGAATCATCAATAGAAGGGATCCCACCCCACTCAAGCACACTGGCGTAAAGAAGGGTCTCCATCCATTAATCCAAAAGTTGAAATGTGGAACCCATTAATCCAAAAGTTGAAATGTGGAACCGGATCAATGAACTATACAAACTTTGAACAGTATTTACATTGATGTTACTTTGTGTTTTTACATTCAGTTTTGTTTTCTAAAATTTGTTTGTGAAAATCGTTCAAGTTATCCTTGCAACAAGAGATGATGTTGTCATTGGAGTAGCGCACTAGAAAGCTTTTACTTTTTTTGGTATATATATATATTGAGATGACATGCATATTCTATATTGTAATTGAAAACTCAAACTCAATGTACTGTACAACTATAACGCAATGAAATACAAGTATTTAGATTTTGTTTCGTCTCTAGTTTTGAAGTTATGTCAATGTTTTTTAATGAAACTTTCTAAAAGAAAGTCTCATTGTCTACTACAATTGATTGGGTCGGCTTTGCCACCCCTTTTTCACGTGCAGACAATGTTGTTTATATTTTACGTCGCTATGACAATCATTAAATAGCCACTAGGATTGCGACTAACATAATGACACTTTTGTACCAACACCTTTTGAGACACTTTTATCGATGCCACGAACGTAAAGAGCCCGTACAACAGCATTGGTATTTGGGTCTTCAATCTTAAGAGTCCCTTGTAGTACATCTAAGACGAAGGATGAATTTGGCGATCCATGACATCATGTCATGCCTGTACCCAACTCACACACTAGCAGTCAAGGGCATTAGAGATTGTTATAATTCTTGACTGAACGGATCGCACTAAGGTGCATCACTATTTGTAAAAGGAAAATCAAAATTGATTCTATAAATACAATTGGCATTAATCATTGTAGATTTATTGATGGGCTTCATGAAAAGTTTGGGTTTCTCACTGCATGTGAAAATTTGATCCCACTATCAAATATGACAATACTCCATCTAGCACTTCGTCATGTGTATAAATTTGTTATTATCGAGGAAAACGAAGTAATTTGTTACTTCACCATTGTAGCAAAAACATGTGTCTGCAGACTTAAAACACCAAAAGAAAAATTTCCTTTCTTCTTTAAAGTTAAACTCATTGGCTTGTGCACAACATGCACACCCCTACATGTTGTATTCATGCCATTGTTCTATGAATGCCTTGTTCACCAATTAAAAATTATAATGAGTCCTTATTTGCCAAAACTTGGACTCATGTTCTGTACTTGGAGGTGCCTTCCTTACCCCACTTATTCGTCCCGCAAGGTTTTCTTAAATTAACTTTGCACTAATGTAAGGAAAAAACAAACTTGCATCGTATTAGCCACGTAATCAAACGTGTCAACAAAATTAGGCTACATGATGATTTTCTTTTTTCTTATTTTGAATCTTTAAAACAGAATTCATTGGTCATATGCTCATAGCCATGGTACAAGACCCCTCTTTCAAGTCCATTGATCAAAAGATAAATTTTTGCACTCTTCACTACCAAAATTTAGGAAAACCTTCAAGGTTCTTTTGAAGAGAGGCATCTATAGCACGTCAAGACGACGAACTTTTGAGATTGCAGTGGGATAAGCCCAATGCCTTTCTTGCCCAACCACAAGAAAATAGCCATGCTTGTCAAATAGACATGCTGCTAATCTTAGTGGCAAGGAAGTGTAGGGGGAGTGAGGAAAGGCAGGGAGAACCCTCAAAACCCAAATACCAATGCTAATCGGAATGTGCTCGACTATGCAACTGTAGTTTTATTTCTTCTCTTTTCTGTATCCAGGGAAACTTAAAGACCTCATGGAATCTCAAGCCCATTCACAAAATCTTCAAAGATGATTTCGAAGCATTAAAAGAATGTGATGCCTACTCTCTCCTGATGATTGCAAGTGTGGCGATATTTCCCGTCATTGATGTATATACTCTATGCAGTCGTTGGTCCAATATCACAGCCACTATTGCTTGGCGTTTATAGCCTTCAACGCGCGAAAATGGGCCACAAATTCATCACAGTCTGGAAGCTTTGGATGAGCAAATGTACTTTTTGTTAATGATGGTGTTTGCCCTTCCGGTAACCTTGGTGGTGCTCGCACACGAGGCCCTGTACCAATAGATGAAGCTGTTTCAACTGCATTTTCATTATTTGAGTCATCCCATTCGTCACTGTCGAAAATGGGGGCAGCTCTGGACGTCTCATGATTCCTCTTGTGAGAACTTGTGTTGTGCTCCTGATAGCCAACACTTTGTGAAGTAGAAACCCTGTTATTTATCCCTTGAGAGCTCGCTCGATTTTTACCATGCCTGCCCGGCATGAATGTTGAGGGAGAAACTGAATCAGATCCGCAACGATCATCGTCATCATCATCATCAGCAAAACGTTCTATGCTAAGAACTGACGGTGAGGCTGAATGCTCTAAATGCCCACCCTGCTGCAGTTGATACTGCTTACTGTATAATTCCCTGCCTTCATCAGCTTCAATGAAAGGAAGATTCGTTCTTGACTCATAATGACTGCTTTGCGATGCTTCATCGCCACTCTCATTATCTGTACTTGACCCTGTTTCATCAAGGTTTTGGCCTGCAATGGCAATTGCTGCTCGGGCAGCTGCAGCAGCACGCTCTGCAGATTCGGCCGCTTTGTGCGCAGCAAAAACAACATTTTTGAAGCTTTTCCTTCTCTCAATTGCAGCTTGGGTCTCATCTTCATTATGAAATGAAACGGAAGAACCATGTGATGCATGACCAAAACTGCTTTGCTTCTGTGGGGTCAACACCTGTGAAGCGGATTGGCTTATTGAAAGAGAACTCTCAGCTTCAAGAGTAGGCCGAACAAAAGGTATAAATTGCCTTTCCTCCTGCAAAATCAAATTTTCTCATGAAATCTTTGAAATGCTTCATAGAAACAGAGAAAGAAAGGTAGACACAATTTGTAGCTAATATCAAAATGATCAAACTCTGAGTAATCGGTACCCTAGCCTCCACCCCTGCACTTTTCTGATTCTGCTTGGAGGGACTATAAGCTGGCTCTTCAGAAGAGCTGCGGAAAGATGTCCGTCTCGCACCAACAAGTTGAGATGGTCCCTCCTAATGGTCATTCAACGAGCACGTAATGAGGACCCTAGTAGAGCTACCAGGGTGAAAACAATAGACAAGGCTAGAGAAGAACACCCACGAGAAGATCTTCACGAGGCGTCAAAAGCTGAGATTTGAGAGCCACTGGATCCCAATCTAGTTTGTATTCGACAGCTACATCTTTCATCAGATTTAACTTCAGCTCTATAGAGGGCCTACTGGTGGACAGCTTTTCAGTGACCTGCACATAAACACACTTATTAGTAATGGCCAACTTAGAATCCACTCATTATTGCAAAACCTCAGCTTTAAAAACTAGGAATAGACGAAAAGAGCGTTTAATGCAACTTATTACCACTCTGTTGACACCACAGTCTGCCCTCAATTCACCTGCAATTGCCGTGAACTCTTTTCCATATTTTGCAGAAAAATAGTGTCGAAGCTTTCCTAGCTCAGGAATATCAGTGCACCGAGGTGCAGCATAAATGATAGTACCAACTGCTTCTCGCAGGTCAATAGGACATTGTCTGAAAGCACAAGAAGACAAACTTCATTCATGAGATGGTGAGACTTGAAGCCATTGTAAACATATCAAAGGCAGTCTGTCGCAAACTTTCTTGAAGTGAAAACAGACTTTTGAGCTTCAATAATGGGGAGATGATCGGCAATCTGTTGACAGAAAAGTTCAATAATCTCATATGCTGCCATTATGTTCTGCTCCCTGTATATATGCTCCGCCTGCACAAAAGACCAGAATTACCATCTTTTGTGGCACAAGTAAAGACATTAACTCACAGCCCTTTGAAAAAGAGAAAATAGAGCTTTGAATTGCCAAGAGCAATTTTCCCAGGACATTCGAGAATTGAAAAGTGTGATAAGAGTAGTCTTACTTGCTTATGAAGCGAAGTCTGGTTAAGCAAGCACTGGAAGCCTGCCTGACTTTACCCTGTGCTTAAGCATGTGACCATGATTTATAACTCATCTTTAGTAGTAAGCAGTCACGAGTGCGCTTCCTCATGCCAGGACTTCTATGGGTTGGTGTTCCTATTGTGTGCGCATGGCATACTACCTCATTAGCACCTGATCCTTGCTACCTTAATCCTCTAGGTTAAGCCAACTTCAAGGTCGTACTAATCTATCACAAATTCTCACGCTCTACTGCAGCTATTGTTACCTGCAGGACTGAGATGCTTTATTCAAAGTTATGTGTCTCTTCTGTCACCGCCACTGACTCACATTGGTGTATGTAGAACAAGATGAACTTGTTGACACAGAAAATAGTCCCCCAGCCCAAGTGAAAAGGAAGACTAGAGAACTGTAGGGTCAGAAAATTATGGGGAATTCAATTCCCTCTCATGTCACACGATCAACTTCTTGGCAGTCTATGCACGTCCTCTTTCACACATAATAATGCGATGACCTAGCAAAACCTCATTGGCGGTGTTGTCTCATGCTGTGGCAAGTGAGACCACAGCAGCATGATGACGATGCAGAAGGCCGGAACCTGCTCCTTAGTGTTGCAAGGCCAAGAGTAACGGCAGACTCCATCAGACAGTCAAAGTACACTAACGGAAGGTGATGGAGGCCGAATACCTATATCAAGGGAACCATCACACATTTGTAGCTTCTCGTGCTTGTATTGTGCTTGGCTAGTCTTGGAGCTGCTAGTAGTCACTACACACTCTGGTTATGTATACTCCTATCAATCTTTGTACATAGAACTGCCAGTAGCAATTCCAGCTCCGGTTGTGCCTTCAACCTTTCTTTGTATCAGTTCAAACTATAATACGATCATTGCTTCTAGTCTCAGATCATGTCAGATGTCTTTTGCTCTAGTTATTCCTTTCAATCTCAATATTTCAGCTCAGACTCAGTTGTCTTTCAGTTAACTAATCACTATATTAAATCTTAGTCTGACTAGTTTCCATGGAAAGGTGGATTCCCAGTTTTCTGTTTTGGTAATCATGGTCATGAGATGAAGAGCTCAAGGCCAAGTCAGCCAGAGTAGTTCAGTCTTTAAGTCAAACTTAACCTTAGTCTGACCAGTAGCTATGGAAAAGTGGATTCCCGGTTTTCTACTTTGGGATCACGGTCATGAGCTGAAGAGCTCAGTGTTTTGGCCAGTATGAAAGTTCTGAGCTCACATAGGCATAGGGAACAACCCGAGTTCTACTCCTTTCCATGGGCGCACCCCTTGGCGACCTTGCGCTCACACCAAGGTTGCTTTTTCCCACCTCACGTCGATTGGCCGGCCGCTAAGTGCACGGCCCGCTCTCAATGAGTGAAAAGAGACACAAGGGGAGGCTGGACAAGCCCTTCTTTCTTGGGATTCCTGTCACTCTTCAAAAACACGATTAAGAATCGACACGCCCAAGCGAACTTGGGTTCGTGCGATTGCAACAAGCAAAAAAAATTCTTGTGATTCTTGTGGTTCTTTCCTTGAGTGATACAGAACACTGCCAAAGCTCTAATACCAATGTTAGGTGCAGCGGAATGAATGTTTGCGCTTTGCTCAAGATGAGTGCTCCGAACTGTGCTCAAGGTTCCTTTTGTTCTTATGGAAGTTAGAGCCTTCCGTTCTTAATGAGAGATGCTATGATCACAAACAAAGTGAATGGACACTGTGTGTGCAAGTGTATGAGACTGAGAGATAGAGAGAGAGGAGAAATACGACACCAGAGACGTAAAAACCTCCTCCGAAGGCCCCACTCTCGTCGGCGAGAGTGGTCTACTTATGATTACACAAACTGGTACAAACTGAATGCATGGGACTGATGCAAGTCTAGGCTATGTTGGTGATGACGACGGGGATGGCGAGACCGACACTAGGGCTGAAATCTGCAATCTTTTATCTGCTGTCCAAAAACGCTATGGGCTGAAATCTGGACTAGTCCAAAAACGCTGATTCTAGAGCTGTTTCTATGGGTCTTCGACGCTGAAAATCTGCAGGTTTAGGGCTGAAAACTGAGGTTCTTAAGGGCTGAATCTGATGGTCTATCCGGGCTGAATCCGCTACTCTTTAGGGGCTGAATCCTCATGGAAGCGCCAGGGCTGCAATCTATCAAAAACGCTAGGCTGATGGTAACAAAAACGCTAGGTATGCTGGTCTCTGTTGGCGATCCTTGTTGATGCAAAACGCTAGGTATGTTGGTCTCTGCTTGCGATCCTTGCTGATGCAAAACGCTAGGTAAGGCTTGTTGAAGAAAATGCTAGGGGAGGTTCTTCTTGCTTGGAGGAAATCCACCAAGGGTCTTGTTGGAGAAGTTGCCTGCTGAGCTTGGCTCCTATTGCCTCTTCTGCCATTTAGTGCTAGTCTAGGTTTGCTTATATACAAACTTACTCAATTTGCCCTACCTACTTTCCAACAAAAGTCATTTAAAAATAATAAGTGAAAAATGTCAAAAATAGGAAAAATAGGCTAAATGCACTGGAAAATTCCCCTGACTAATTCTGATGGATTCTGATGGGAATGCTTATGATCATGCTGTGTGCAACCAGAGGATATGCATCTACACTAAGTGACTGGGCATGCACGGTCTACGAATAGACTCACAAAAGTGCCAGATCACTTCTAATCTAGACTGACTAGACTGACTGAACCCTGATCAGGCTATAGCTTGTCCACGGACACATAGGGTTGGATGTGTCACGTGACAAATTCTTTGAATACAGTCTGTAAGTGTCGTTTATGTTGTTCCTCAGTGTGAGAGAAGACTAGGATGTCGTCAAAGAAGATTCCTCCGAATTGCCGATGAGGACGAAATATTCAATCCATCATTCGATTGAAAGTTGTTGGAGCATTAGTAGGCCGAAAAGATCGAGAGAAAGACAAGTTGTATGGGGGCCTCACAAAGCCTGAGTGTTGCAACCTGCCAAACATCAGAAACCCTCAAAGTCATACATAGATGCTCCCAAGCTGCCAACTCAGCCCCATGCACAGTAGCATGGCCACCTCCAATCCTGTCAGAGGGGACCTCCAACATGTTCAAGTCCCCCCCAACACACCACTACTTTGCATGCAGCTCTACTCGTGCACTTGCCACATTGGGCGCATATATGTTCAGGAAACCCATGAGGCAACCCTGAACTTGCATAGTAATCCATTGAGCCCTGCCTAGCACAATAATACCTTTGCCCACAATGGCCTGCTTCCATGAGTCCGCAATTGGATACCTCCAAGTCCAAATGCAGCTGATATCTCATAGCGACCCTACAAAATCTGACCACATCGCCTAATGCGCATAGTTACACAGAACGGGAACAGGGGCCTTCGGAACGTTACCAGAACGGGGGGGGGGGGGGGGGGGGGGGGGCGGAATAGCGGAACGGGGGAGGAACGGTAAACCTAAAATATGCCATGGGGAGGCTTGTTTTTTACTCTTGAGAGTTTGAGGCTTGCGGGAGAGTGGATTAAATTATCTAGGAGAGAATGGGAAGAATACCCATCTTCCCCCCCCCCCCCCCCCCCAAAAAAGCATTCAAACACGATTGCCCAAATGTCCTTTTTTTTTTTACAAGGACTAGATTTTTCAAATTTCTAAAATCTGCCGTGCCGGATCCACATTCCGCATTCCGCTTGACGTTCCACCCGTTCCAAGGCCTGTTCCGCCTGCCGTTCCGGTTCTGCCTGGGGACGGAACCGTGTTCCGTTCCCGTTTTGAGGGAGCCCGAGGCTTGGGAACACGTTCCAAGAACGGAGGGCCCCGTTCTGCCCGTTCCCAATTACACTACTAATGCCGCTCTCAGAGAGGTGATGCTCCTGTAGCATAAGAATATCAATCTCACCACCCACAAGGCATCACTAACGCTCCTGAGGCAACCGACCCCACTAAAACTGGGGCCCTCCTAATCCCTGCACATTCCATGAGACGTATCTCATGGAATCAATGAGAAAAAACATATGTTGCAACAGCAACGAACCTCGCTATCTTTGAGGCCAGCTTCGATGGGGAGTAATCCGCATCCGAGCGACCTCTAGATAAACGCATTTGAAGTGACTCTCCCACCTAGGCCCATGCTGAGCGTGCAATCCTCTGTCCAAGAATCCTCATCTACAAATACATAGCAAGGGGGGCTCTGAGTGTCAGCAAACAAGTGCACACTAATGTGCCTGCAACTTGTTGCATCCGACGGCGTCACACTAAACTTGGCTAAAGGCCAAAGTGTCTGTACCAGATCTTTCACCCCCAAGTCCCCTCTGTGGTGTGAGAACTCAGTAGCCTAGACCTGGACCTAGTCCAGGACTGTGTGCAAGGTCCACTCTCTATGATCCATGCCGCACGCAGGAAAGGAGAAACTTGCCGTGGTATCCAAAGCCTCAGTGCCTCGGGCTGCTAGAAAGAGAACGTGAACTCGAAAGCAAGCTTCCTCCACGTCGGAAGAAGGGTCACCAAGGAAACGTGTGAAGTTGTAGTCGAAGAAGTCCCATCATTTGCGAATGTCAAAGCTGGTCAAACCCCGAGGGGCTACTGCAAAAGGAGAGGTCTAAACCAGAAGTGGCATCCTCAGGTGAGGATGTCTCTCTCGAGCCATGAGACTCATAGCGAAAGCACTACCAAGAGATCGTCCCGCTGCGGATGTGTGTCCACTCCTCTGCGTCTGAGGAGGAGTGTGGGATGGGTCAAGTGATAAGGTTGAGGGTCGCATCGGGGAGAGAGAAGGAGCGGGGGGTGGGGTGGGGGTGGAGGGGGAGGAGGAGGTGGCGGAACGGAGGAGTCTGAGGTGGTAGGGGTCTCCTCAGGGGGCTCCTATTGGAGGGTGTCAAAATGGCTCTGTGTCGGAACACAATGCCGCTGAGCTACAGGAGGTCTGCCAATAGGAGGGGTAGTGTGGCGAGCCCCTCCCTGTCGACGCTGGTTGGGCACCTACTGCCAACCGTCAATTGTCTTATCACTGGCCTCTGTCGAGGTACCAGCCTGTGTGTCCTGGTTACCAATCTGCTAGGCAAACTCAGCCTTGGGAGGATGCGCATGCGATGTGGGTCGAGATCTCCTGCGAGGAAAGGCCTTCACTAAGTGGTCCATCTGCTTGCAAATGAAGCACTGGTTCGGGAGTCCCGAATACTCCACCCTTTGACGTAACCATCCCCCACTCACCCTAGGTAGCAAGACCACAGAGTGAGTGTCACCAACCAGAACGCGAACTAAAGGTAGCCTTGGCTACAACTAAAGCTGGCGTGTGCAGGGTCTCCAAGACTGTCCCAATCTCGGAACCAATCCTGGAAAGAAGCGGTAAGTATTCCCGCCTCAGACTGAGAAAGAAGACCGAAATAGGCAAGTTTGCCTCCTCTACAAGAACATCCGATGCAAGATCGAATCCATGACGCCACTGTCGGAAGTGAGCTATGACCGCTCGGATGGCCAACGGAATCATCGAGATGACCTTGGCCGCCATCTCAGGAGTCTCGAACTCTATCTGGTAGTATCCCCACTTGAGGAGCTAGATGTCAATGATCTTTCCCACCTCTGCTAGAAGGCGGGCCTACAGAAGGTTGCGCACCTCTCCTCGACTGGGACGGCTGCCAATAATCTTGCAGATGATAGAGGTGGCCTAAAGACGCTCTGTTGTGAGGCTCGCTTGCTCTCCTGACGAGAGAGCAAGTCGAATGGTGGGCTCAGCGGGGTCGAGCGAATAGGCTTCATTTGAGTCCCTCCGAGGCGGAGCACGAGCGTCCATCTATGTCTGATATTGTTGGCGGGTAGGGCGATGGCGCGACCTTTCATGCTGCAAACCCTTACTCTTAAGGGAATCCAAACCAAGAAAAATAAGGTCGGCACAGTGAAGAGGGGGGTGGGGGCTGCGGGTGATGTGTGTGAGGAGGGTTGGGCGGGCAGCGGGCTGGAGCGAAGGGGGAGAGACAGTGGGGGGCCACGAGGAGAGCTGTGCAAGAGGCGGGCAGCGCGAGCGAGCGGGGGGGGGGAGGGGCGAGGACAGCGTGGGGGAGCAGGGCTGGATGGCGCGAGCAGGAGGGAGGGGGGTGCGATGGCAGGGAGAGCAAAGCAGCGAGCACATCTTCTTTCCATGTACAAGCACTACAGTTGAGGATAACTGTTTAGAAGCCACAGGGATGTTGCTAAATGGACTGTTTTCTTATTTTTTGAGTAATTTCTATTTTATTATATTAGGATATCTAAATGCGTACACTTGAACTGTTAAAGTTAGAAACTGTAGATCTACTGTAGATCACGAGCGGACAACTCTGATGTGTCATATGATGGGTGACATTAAGCATCATGAAGCAATTTTCAGCTCGCAGAGTTTTTGTTTGAATTTTGAAACAAGCTCACATTTTTTTATAAGTGGTGTAAAGTTGGCAGCCACTTAAAAATAAAGCAAGGATTAGGAGGCGCCCCCACATCTGCTTAAAAAATAGCCAGGCAGCCAGCAATCTCTCTCTCCTCTCTCTAAAGCTACCACCAACTAGCCTCTCTCTCTATCTCTATTCTGGACAAGGGGGAAAAGCACCAGCCACCTCTTTATTCCTACAGGGCCTCCAGGGCCTTTAAAAGCAGCAAGGCACCCCCTATTGCAGCAGTGAGAAGCCAGCTCTAGAAGGAGAAGGAGACTCTGCCGTAGGGAATCTACGAGTGTTACGCAGATATTTTTCTTTGTTTCTCATGGTTTCTGCTTGTTTAGCTTGCTTGCTTGTATGCACCTTATTTCTTTTGTGTCATGCTTGTGCATGTGCTTGGGGTGAGTGCGTTGTGCAAGGTTGAGGTGTGTGTGCGTGTATGTTTGCCTAATCTGCTTGTTTACTCCTTGTTCTTTTTTGTTTTTTCTCCTGTTGATGGGTGATTTAGGTTTGAAATTGGTTTGGTAGGTGTGGGCTGGGGGGTGTGTGGAGAGTTCCTCTCTCTCTCTCTCTCTCTCTCTCTCTCTCTCTCTCTCTCTCTCTCTCTATATATATATATATATATATATATATATATATATATATATATATATATATATATTTATTTATTTATTTATTTATTTATTTATTTATTTATTTATTTATTTATTTATATTTATATTTATTTATTTATTTATTATTATATTTTTTTTAGCTCCCTCTCTCTCTGAATGATTGCACCTTATTGTCCAAAGACAAAGCAGATATACTCAATGTATTTAGAGTTTACCTTTAAATGTGCACTTGGCTCTTGATTGGCCTTTAACAAATTTGCAAGCTCTCCTTTCATTTTCTTAAGCTGAACATCCCTCTTGTTCCTTAGCAACTTGATTCTTGACATTGCAAGCCGTAACTTCGTTTTGCTACATCATGTAAACAAGGGGTCAGAGAACATAAATAAGAAAACATTATTGGTGTAAAAGGCCACGTGGAAAAACTTCAATTTTATCGATCTTGAAAAGGTTGATAAAAACAAAGACAGTTGCTGACATCATTCTATATCTTCCCAAACCTCAAACTCGCTGCCTTCATTTAGAATCCAGCTCTTCTTTGAAGATAAGAAACACCATCCTATCAGCAGCGAGGGCTTACCCATATTTGAACAATGTTACAAAGCATCCAATTAACTACGACAAATATTGACTACCCAAAAGCAGCTGAAAATTCATTATCCTCTAAGTTGTCAAACAAGAAAAGTAATTGCTTCATCGTAGACATTGCTAGAAAAAATATATCTTCAGAAGGTCCCAAAGATCTGGACATACGAACTGTATGAAGCGTCAAAACATCAAGAATGACACTATAGAAGAAAAAAGTTCCTGTCTTGTATTAGTTTTAAGGAGAGCAAAACAGGAGGAACTTCCAAATGAATGAAAAATAACACCAGCACCAACTTAGAAAAGAATTGACTAAAAAAGAGCTTGAATGAAATTCATCTAATCTTCATCAAAACCCTCAACTATAGATCCATCAACACCAAGGACATGAGACGGGCATGCAAGTTCCTACTTCCTAAAACAAAGATAAAGACTTAGCACATGTGTAATATTTTTAGCTACGGCTACAAATAAATAAAAATGATTTTTGTGAACACATAATAGATTTATGATTTTAATGGTACCAATTAATTATTTAATGAGCGGGTAAATTTTCCGGTGCAATGTGCCATCTGAAAATTTATCCATGTCCGGATACTATGATAAGTAGAACACTAGCCGGACGCAGTGCAGAACAATTCAGAAAAAGCACCTGAATAAGATGGTGTCCTAACTCGCTCAGAAAAGCTAAAATTTAATATTTTTGCGGTGGCCGCCCAAGAAAGTGGCCGACCGGACACAGTGGAAATGCGTCCCGATGGGAGCCACAGACTGATTCGGGAGAGGCATGAAATCGGCCGAGTTATTAATGCTCCAGATTGGTCAGAAACCCAGGTTTTAATGCTCGTTTTCATGTCTAAGGTTTAAAACCTTAAAAAATGAGTGGTTTGGTGAGTATGAAGGGTAAATGTCCCAAAAAGGACTGCCCTTTCGCCACAACTCAATAACACTCTTTGGTTTAGAGCGATTGAACTAAATCAAACACTCCCCAAAAATGAGTGGTCGGGTGAGTATGAAAGCGGTCAAATGTTTTAACATCAAAATAAGATCTGAAAACTCAACAACTAGAGTAAGTTTTTGGAAAACACCAGCGTTGGCCAGTTTGCGAGCCCTCTCTCTCTCTCTCTCTCTCTCTCTCTCTCTCTCTCTCTCTCTCTCTCTCGCCATCTTGCAAGGAAATATCATGCGCTAGCCTTTATAAGTGGAAGCGCTATTGTTTGCACCGACTCTGCAGCAGTCTACACACACAAAGAGCCTCCTCTCTCAGCTCTCAATTCAGCCCTCTTTCTCTCTCCTCAACGATTTCCTGCTTTGGTGTCCGTGAAGGGCACGCAAAGGCCACGAAGTCTGCAGCGAAGATGTAGGGCAGCCCATAGAGCTTGTGTGTGTCCCTACGGGGAATATACGCACTCACAAGCGCAATACTGGCTGCCCAGCTGCCCACACAGATTTCAACACTCTGACAAAGTTTAGCAGCAGTTTTCAGCCAAGAAGTACTCGTGTGGATACCCCCCTACGGGAGCAAATTCTCCCGCACAGGAAATTCCATATGAAGCAGACATAGCCGTTCGGCTACAAGTATGATGAATTTCAGCCAACATGCTTATGAATTCATGCACTTTTATGCATCAGAAAAGTGTTTGGGACATGAACAATGAATACTCTTCCGGGTTCTTGTGCTTGTAACAGTTCAGAAAATGACACAAATCTCCTTCAGGGGGGGACTGTAACAGGCTTGGACACTCCAAGCAAGAAATCAATAGCAACACACGAACAGAAACTTCAAAATCACTGATCTTTAATAGAGAGAGAGAGAGAGAGAGAGAGAGAGAGAGAGAGAGAGAGAGAGAGAGAGAGAGAGAGAGTCGATACGGCCTGACAGAGTTCCCTGCCCAATGGTATTGCCCCCAAAGTCTAGTGCCCCTTTCGGTATTTCTTTATCATTAATTATTGCGAAGTACAACTCCCGAGGGACCTCTGCTCTCAGACTCTACATCCAGATGCTCTACAGAGTGAGGCCCCAAGGGCTCTTATCAGCCAGCATTTTCAGCTTTCAGCCCCGTTCCCTCGCCAGAAATGGCTTGGATCTAACCTCGTCAATCTCCCAGATACAGTCCGGGAAACTCCGCGAGTGTAGCAGTAGTCTGGGGTGTCCCGACCGCCAAGAAATCTCCGTGGAAAGATGCCGTCACGAGCAGTGTAGCAAATTGCTGTACTCCGCCGATACAGGGTGAAGATATTGTATAAAGGTCCCGAACTGAGTGTGAAAACAACTCCTTGTCATGAAAGAAGTGCCCAATAGGATTTGTGGTGTCTGTAGTCAAACCGTCTGGAGAAAATGGAGAAGCCCAGGAATCGTCATGAGAATGACCGGAAGCCTGTCAATGCATGAACCTGTAGCCCAGTGTGGCCAAGTGGCTAAGTTGTGCAAAACTCGAGGAAGGCCAGATGTAGTAATCTTGCGCCATAAACTCCTCCGAATCAAGGAAAGCCAGACTAAACAGTTTGCACTGTAGAAGCTACCGTAAGTTGCAGCAGTCACTGAGAGACCGCACAGACCACCACCTGATGGTGTCCTGTTAGTAGGTAGGGTAATCCAAGATGAGGGGAAAGCCAGACTAAACAGTCCGTGCTGTGAAGGGCCTCTACGAAGAGGTGTGGCCAGACCAAGCTGTCTGCACCGTAATCATCCTGTAAAAGTAGGGAAGCGAGACTGAGAAGTCTAACTGTGAAGATCCTCTGAGAAGAGGAAAGGCTAGACCAATCTATCTGTGCCGTCTTGCCTATATCTCCTGCCTCCAATCTTTTGGTGTCAACAAAAGAGAATCCGCGCCAACAACGCCACCAAACCGCAACTCGGTGTGGCTCTCAATGTGGATGAGCTGGGAGTGGCCTACTGCCCAGGTCGGGGGATAAGTCTGTTGTAAGGTTACCAAGGGTGAGTGTAAGCAACTTTGAAGGTAGCAATCCAAATGATGAGGAGTGTAGAAGAGCAACTGCACTACCATCCAAGCCAAGCTCCGGGTGACTCCGAATGTAGTCGCTTAATGATGCCTGATCTCCCGTATCTCGCGGGTAAACTCTCTAAGAGAGTCCAAAGAACTGAAGTCCCACTCCAATCTGTAGACCCAAGCAATGAACCTATTCAACAAGAGATCCAAGATCCTCTCCCTAAGGTAGATGCTCCTGCGTAAGCAAGTGAGCTGATGTGTTGAGGTCAAGTGGTAAGTGTCTGTCCACCAAAGATGGTGGTGTCGTCTTTGGGAATGTCGGAATCCCATATGCCATGAGCATGGCCATATCTCATGTGAACTCCTTTGATGAGTGCATAGGTGTGTCCATAGCAAACCACAAGTCACCACCACCTCTGGAGTGCGCAACCGTCGAATGATGGCTGGAATGAATGGATCTCCCAAGGATCGTACGCCTGTAGATGATCAAGCCAATGTCGAAGATACCGTGTACTATAGCAGTCACTGAGAGACTGCATGGACCACCACCGGATGGTGTCCTTGCAGGAGGTAACTTCATCCTCTGTGAAAAACACAAGCCATGTGGTTGCTGTCTACCCAAAAACACAATTGCAAGGTGATGAAAACGCTGCTGTCCAGCGATTTTCAATGTGCTCGTACGCTTTCGGCATGGTCCGGAGCGGTGCAAAGGAGTATGGGAAGGGTGGTGAATCACTGTCACTGCCCCAGGTGGCCTGAAAACAGAGAAAACAGGAAGGGGTAATGGCTGAAATCTGTTGAAGACGGAGAGGATACTCGCCGGCAATGCACCAAATGCAAAGCCGGGCGGGTGGTGGCGAGATCCGGGGTCCAAAGGCTGAGCGCTGCCCTCCTGCTGCAAAAACGCAGGTCAATTTGCAGCCCACTTTTACTGCACTTTTTGGCACCAAAAACCTTCTGTTTGCTGAAAAAACAAAGGCTTGATGGGTACCCTAGGTGCCCAGCAACTTGTGGAAGGTGTCAACGACACAAAGTGACCAATAAAACCGCCGAAAATGGGCTGAAAACCCAAAAACGCAGATAAAGGTCAAAAACGCAAATGGATTTGGAGGGGTTTTCCGCGACAAAGACGTCCAGGAATGGTAGCGCTAGCAGATGTTTCTTGAAAAAACGCAGGTGACAAAGCATTCCTTTGCGATGGAAGCTGTCCAAATGTTGGCACCACCCCCTCTTGCAGGCAGATTTGCAGAAACGTTGATGCTTTCCAAAAACGCTGACTGTTGTGATCCCTTGGGAGGAGAACCTTTGCAGGTGATGAAGCGCTGGTCCCATGGAGAGCCTGAAGCTGCTGATACCATGCGATGGCAATTGATACCATGTGAGAGTGCGCGTGTGCGGAAGCGTGAGAGAGAGAGAGAGAGAGAGAGAGAGAGAGAGAGAGTAGACACAAACGCCAGAGATGGTGAAGGGGGGCGATCAGCCCCCATGACTACCATGAGCAGAAGACCCAATACAATCAGATGTGTGATCTCTGTGAGATGTGGAAGTGGGTACCTCCCTGTCTCCATAAATAGGTGCCCAAGGGAAGGTAGGGCAGGGCCTGATAAAAATCCCCACGACCCAACAGAAAAATGATATATGGAAATATATGTGGGCACCCGGACAAAAGTGGGCGACCGGCCCCAAACTCGGGCGGACGGACCAGGGGCAACCTAGGCTATGGGTGGCCAGCCCGGAGGCATACTAGCCGTACACGTATGCCCTAGACCTCTGAAGCAGCAGAGTGGTGTAAGTCTAACAATTCCAGTGTAGCAAAATTAGCCATCACACCCATACCGCACTGATCTGTAACGGGTGTCTTGATGCACTAAAATTACATGCCCAGGCAATCTCACTCAATTAAGAATATTCAGTGGTTGGGACATCACTATGCAATACAATTGCTTACATATGCATGTCGCCGATGAACATGTCAAAGTCGACGATGTGGAAGCATAGAGACCAAGGGGAGAGAGCACGAGAGAGAGAGAGAGAGAGAGAGAGAGAGAGAGAGAGAGAGAGTCTTTTGAACCAATCAATCTTGGCAATGAATAACTGACGTAATACAATGGGGGCAAGGGGTCACATATATACCCACCTCAATAAATTGCCCTACCCAGACTTTGACAAATAAGTGGAATAAATACCTAAAAGACAAAATAAATAATGGGATCACATTGCGCAGCTCACTTGAGATGCGAAAACACTAATACCCTATTGTAGCTCATAGTGGACATAAATAGTGAGACCAAGTCGATGAAGAAGCTACCATGGACACCCCAACAGCTGTAGACTACTGGGCATTTGCTACCCTCAACTTTGTACCTTGGAAGAATGCCATCTTGAGCATCGGTTTCTTTTTAGAAAATTGAATTGTAGACCACATTGCATCCAATTATCCCCATTCGTGAACTGTGAACACATCACATCCAAAGTACTCCAAGATAATGAACTTTGAAACACATCTTGTCCACAATCCGACCAACAATAATGGATTGGCGCACACATCCATAGTGTTTTAGATATATCTGTTCCCTGACAGATGCATGTCCCTTGAACTCCGATCCACAGGTTCAAACACCGATAACTTAAATTCCAACACAAGGGTCGAAATTAATTATATGGAGCACTTCGTGCCTCTCTTTTCCGCTCACAAGCCTATCTCTGGCTGAAGCTAGTGGTGGCAATTGCCCTTTGACTAGAAATCTGGTGTCGTGGCCACTATGGTCACCACCATGTGTGCCATGCCGATCTCCTCTATCAAATCTTTATTACTGTTATATCTGTTCAGCTTGCCTTTAGCTTTGTCTCTTCGTGAGTTCCTGCTTTTGTCTTTGGCTTCAAACTCCCGAGCCAAACAAAGTGTCGTGTCACATTTATAACAACTATTGTCGGACCTCGGAAATCCCAACAATAGAAAAAGGGCTCGCTGCTGCTGCACGCTCCCTCCCCTCTTGCGCCATCGCCTCCCCTCACCCCCCTTCTCTCTCTCGCCCTCGCGCTGCCATCAGCCCCCCTCGCACTGCCCCCCCCCCCCCCTCGCCCTCGCGCTGCATCCCCCACCCCGTCCCGCCTTGCGTTGTCTCCCCCTCCTAGCCTTGCCCGCCACCTGCTGCCCCCTGCTGCCCGCTGCCCTCCCCCCCTAGCTGCCCCCTAGCCCGCCCGCTGCCCCCCCCCCCCTTTGTCCGCATTATCCCCGAAGGTTTCTTTGCGCCTGGCTCTGCAACATTTGTTCTTCGGACAAGTGTTCGGCGTCCTCGGTTGCAGATTGTTCTTCTCCGTCCGCCTCTTCGACTCAGCAGTAGACACAGATGGAGGCTCCAGCTCCGCCACAGAGGGACTCGCCTGAAGTCCCCCTCGCCCGACCCCGCTGAGCCCACCATTCGACTTGCTCTTTCGCCGACAGAGCAAGAGAGCCTTGCCGCAGAGGTAGAGCGCTTGCAGGCGACTTCTGTCATCTGCAAGGTTCTCGGCACTCGTCCTAGCAGAGGAGAGCTGCGAGACCTTCTCCAGGCCCGCCTTCTCGCAGAGGTGGGCAAGATTTTGGATGTTCAGATCCTCGGACGGGGGTACTACCAGATCGAGTTCGAGACTTCTGAGATGGCCTCCAAGGTCATAGCTATGAGTCCACTGGCTATCCAAGTATCACGCGCCCTGACAGTGGCGACATGGTTTTGACCCGACTTCGGATGTGCTAGTAGAGGAGGCAGACATCCCCATCTCAGTCTGCTTTCCGGGTTTACGGAGGGAGTACCTTCCACTTCTCTCCAGGATTGGCTCCGCCATCGGGACTGTTCTGGAGACACCTCGTACGGCAGCATCAGTAGCTGCCAAGGCGGCTGGCATCCCTTCAGTTCGAGTTTTGGTCAGAGATACCCACACGCTCCCGAAGGTCATCCTCTTGCCTCGGGTGAGTGGGGGTTAGTTTCGACAGAGTGTGGAGTACTCGGTTCTCCCGAACCAGTGCTTCATTTGCAGACACATGGGCCACCTAGCGAAGGCTTGTCCACGAAGGAGGCCACGACCTGCACCTCAGCCTCAGCCCCAGCCTACCAAGGCTGGGCCGCAACCTCAGCCAGCGACAGCGCACAGATTCTGAGCCACCCTCCGAGCCTGGGGCTCCAACGGAGGAGGGGTGGCAGCAGGCCCGTGGCCGTCGACGCCAGGGGCCACAGCGACAGCCTGGCTAGCAGAGTGGCCCTCAGGTGCCTACTCAGCAGCAGTGGGTTCCCACGGGGAACCACTTTGGTCCTCTTGAGCAGGAGTCCCCTACGCCAGCCTCCACCTCCGCTTCACCCTCGCCAGCCTTCCCACCTCCAGATCTCCCCTCTTCCTCCTCATCCCCTCCTCCGCCCTCTGCTCCCGCCCACTCCCCACCTCGCCCCTCTGTCTCTGTCGCCCCACCCCGCTTCTCTTCTCCTCCGCCCCCCCCTGCTCTTGCTCCCCCTCCTCCTGCTCCAGTACCTCGGTCGACCCAGGAGACTGGTCCCTCGCCGACGGCTAGGAGATCTCTTGGCAGTGCTTTTGCCACGAGTCGCCTAGCGAGAGAGGGTCAGCCCTTCTTGCGGCCCCCTCTGCAGATTCAGACATCTTCCCTTGCAGCTATCCCTTGTGGTCTGACGAGCATTGATGTCACCAGCGTGTGACTACTATCTATCCTTTTTGTTGATTTCTTTCTTATTATCTATTTACTTTCACTTTTTGGAAACACCCCTCGGGAAATCTAACTGCCCTGCATTGCATAGCTAGTGTGGAACTGTCCAGAGGGAGTCCAGGCCTGAGGGCAAGAGAGCACTAAGGTTGGACAAGGACTATGGTTAGCCAAGTGGGGTCATTGACTAGCCAAAGTGGAATCCTTTGCTACAGAGGCTACATTTCAGTTTTGGATGTGGCCGCAGTGTACAAAGAGGGTCGGATGACCTAGAAAGATACAATGGCAGCATCTCCTAAAATTTAGGGAACTGCTATTTTGGGACCTGAAAATGTCTTCGCGTCATTACGTGCAGTTTGACATGGGGATCATTTTGTTACTCTGTGGCCAAGTCAACAGAGGCTGCAGGTGAGATATTTTTAGACCCGAGGGTCTAAAGCGGGAAAATGCACAAATGAGTGACACTTGGCACTCTGAGGCCAGTTTACTACTTATAGAGAAGGCAAAAACGTGATTTATAGCTGGGAGGCTCATTTTGCAAGTCTCTGTCACAGGTTAAGAGCTATGGAGTGCTTGCTTTCCCTCTTATGCACAGTGCGGTGCCAGGAGTGATGCCCTGCACGCTACGCACTGCCCTCTCTCTCCCCTTTGGCAGTATGTTATGCCCCTCTAGTGGGCTCTTCATTTGACCAATGTACAGTTGTGTGGGTTCATGCGCGATTGCCGAGGCAAGAGCCTCTTGCACAGGTACTGGATTAGCTAGCGGCTAATCCCCCCGCAGGTACAGGTGAATTCGGAGAGGTTTCACGCCAGAAATCTCGTCCGATTCAAAGGGCAAGTAGCCCTACAGGTGCGGGAGCTCGAGGACTTGCTAGGGATGCGACCGGCACGCGAAACGGAGCCCGAAACAGTGAATTACAGCCTGCTGTGTATTTTTGCAGGTTTAGGGTTTTGGCCCTAAACGGACCCTAATACCCCCAGGAGGTTCGGGGATGCAAGGGGACCGCTGTACAGGTGATCTGGCGCATTTTCAGGGCTGAAAACAGAGAATTCAGCGTGCTGCAGATTCTCGCCAGGTTTTGCAAAGTGCCCGTATGCGTCGGGAAAGTCAGTCAATGCGTGGGAATACTGACCGTGAAGGGTTCTAGTACAGTTATGCTGCCGAAATCGGGCTGGAACAGTGGAAATTCAGCCGAGTTTGTGCGGGGCAGCTTGTAGGAACCACAGCGTTTATTCCCTCTTTTGAACAATAAAGAAATACCGAAAGGGGCGCCTAAGTTAGGGGCCAATCTGGTGTCTGTCCACTCATACAGGTGCAATCTAGCAGCCTGTATCCCTCTCCCCTTTGTTGTGTCTTGAAAGTACAGGTAAAATAGACGACTAATAATGGGTGAAAGCTAAATCAAGGTTTAAAGTAAAGTCTACCGCCCTTTTTGGATTGAACAGGCCGGTTTCATGGTTCCATCGACGGGATTAAATCACTTTTTTCCATAGAAGTGAGCCTTGGTCAGTTTTGGGCTTGAAGACACAGGGGATCATAGACGAGACACAGGGAATTGTAATTATGGCTGACAGACCAGATGATGTGACTGAAGAGGTTTCCTCTTCACAGGGTCAACAGACACATGAAGTGGGTGAGTCCTCAAGACCACCACAGACTGATGATGATATATTCAGGACCCAGTTGGCTACTGCTGTGGCTATGTTCACACAAGTAATGCAGAACCCAAGGTTTTTAGCCTTTCTGCAACCTCCTGTTCCGTCTCAGCAAGTTGGGTCACTGGATCATATTCAAAAGCCTGTTAAGGCTCGAACACAGGTGATTCATACCGCACAGTCAATGGAAACACCTGTACACTTGACGGAGAACATGCAGTCTCCACAACGTATGCCTAAGGTGCAAGAACAGGTGGCTGAGATGCCAGTTTTTCAAGCTGTACCAATTCAGCCCGCCACCTTTCAACAGCCTATAGCTGGTTCTAATGGGCAGGGAAGCAACTTACAGGCTATGCAACAGGTCTTCCCACCACCTTCAGTACACCCTGGCTATTTTGGAGGTGGATCCGTATTCCAAAGCATGGCTGGTCATGCACCTGGAAATCAGTTTTATACGCCAGGAACAGTGTTCGGGGGTGCTCAAACGATGATGCCTAACCCCATGTATGGTGTCATGGGTATGCAACCAGGGTTTCAAAGCACTCAGGGACAATTTGGGATGCCACAAGCAAATTTTGGTATGGCTGGAATTACAAATCAGCAGCCAAATATGGCATTTCCAGGTCAAGTTAATAGCGGCCAAGGAACACAGATGAACCCTATTAGTGTTCCCATGTTTCAGTCACTTCCATATGACAATTTAACGCCGCTGGAGAGGCCAACTCCGTACAAAGAAGGTGGCAAAGGAGTGTCATTCACGACCTTTACAGGGTTTGATGACAGGAAGAAGGCTCTTTCATTCCTCCAGCAGTTTGATAAGGCCTATGCAGGGGGAAACTTTACAGAGGCTTCAAAGGTCCGCAAGGCAGCCACTTTCTTGACAGGGAATGCGGGACAATGGTGGACAACTTTATTACTTCAAGGGCAAGCTCCGTCCACATGGATTTACTTCAAGCAGATTTTTGCAGCAGCATGGTTATCTGATGATTTCGAAGCAGATGTCATGACAGAATGGCACCAGCTTAATGCTGCCACTTGCAGAAATCTGGATGATTACAATCGGAAGTTTTGGAAAGCTCTACTTCCAGTAACTTCCTATAGATTTGTGCCATTGACAGAACAGATAGAAAAATACTGTTGTGGCCTACCCAAAGGATTGAGAAAATACTGCACAAAGACCAAAGTCACTACTTTGACGCAGCTCATCGAGGTAGCAAACACTGGCAATGGTTTGCTCAAGGGAGAAGATTGTGAATTTAACACTGGCGTCAAGGCAGGATCAGGCAAGAAAAATTCAGCCAAGAAGCACGTTCCCAATGAGGCTCCTAAAGGGACTCAGGAGTCGGCCAACGCAGGGAAAGACAAAGCTACGGCTGAATCAGAAAAAGGACCAGCAAAGAAATGGAAAAGACGTTTTCCTCGCAAGTCAGAAGAGCAAAAGAAGGTCCTGAGGACAGAGAACAAATGCTTTATATGTGAGCAGCCTGGCCACATTGCTTACAACTGTCCTACAAGGAAAAGGCCAGCTGATTCTGAAGACAAGGAGGACAGGAAGGGAAAGAAGCCCATGGCTGGTCTAGTGCCAGATATGGTGGGCGACAAGCCAAATTCAGATGCAAGTGAGCTTTGCAGAGCATGGGGAAAGGTTAGGGATCAAACAGTGCTTATCTTCTTTGATCCAGGTGCCAAAGCCAACTTTATTTCCCCAGAATTGGCTTCAAAGTTGGGAATCAGACCTGAAGAGATGGGGTATACAGCAGAGGCAGGTTTGGCATGTCCTGGCCATACAGAGGCTGTGACACCCATCATTGGAAAGTTGCGTCTACATATCCAGTCCTATGTAGATGCTGAAGAATTTTACATCATGCCACTGGACGGATGTGATGTGTTGTTAGGTATTCCTTGGTTGTTTCGTGTACAGGGAATCATGGATGCCTACAACAAAAAGATCACTGTACAGAGCAGGGGAAAGACTCACATTCTGGATGTAAAGCTTAAAGGGGAGTCTATTCCTACTGTATCAGCTTCTGCTATTACTTCTGTAATGAAAAAGCATCTTTCTGCGTACTTGGTTTTTGCACGTGAAGTATCAGATTGTGATGAATCAAATTTATCTATGCTAGATAAAGAAAGGTCAATGTTTTTACAACAGTATAGTGACTGTTTTTCCGATTCATTACCGTCTCAATTACCGCCAGAGAGACCCGAGGACCATGCGATAGATTTGGTGCCAGGCTGTAGCCCACCAAATAAGCCTCCGTACAGGGTTAGTGCGGCTCAGCAGAAAGAGATAATGGGCCAAGTACAGGAGCTGTTAGAAAAAGGGCTGATTCAGCCCAGTTCATCTCCATTCTGTTCTCCAGTATTGTTGGTGCAGAAAAAAGATGGCTCATGGCGTATGTGCATCGACTACCGTGCACTGAACAAGAATACCATCAAGAATAGGTTCCCTATACCTAGAATTGATGATATTATGGACAAATTAGAAGGAGCAGCTATGTTTAGCAGGATAGATCTAAAGAGTGGGTACCATCAGATCCGCATTAGATCAGAGGATGTGCACAAGACTGCTTTTAGAACAACGTTTGGCCTTTACGAATTTTTAGTGATGCCCTTTGGTCTCACAAATGCTCCTGTTACGTTCAATAGGATGATGGACAGAATTTTCCGTCCGCACCAGCAGTGTGTTGGTACATTCTTTGATGACATGATAGTCTACTCAAAGAATGAAGAGGAGCATAGGCATCACTTGGCCATTGTGTTCAAAGAGTTACGCAGTCATAGGTTGCTCATCAATGCAAAGAAAAGTGAATTTTTTCTGCAAGAGATCCACTTTCTAGGACACATTGTCTCAAAGGATGGTGTCAGAATGGATCCTGCAAAAGTTGAAGCGATCAAGTCATGGCCAAATTTGAAGACGGTGCATGATGTCCGAAGCTTCTTGGGACTATGCTCCTATTACAGAAGGTTTATCCGAAATTTCGCTGAGATTGCTTCACCTTTACATGCTCTTCAAAAGAAGGCAGTCACCTTTAGATGGACACAAAAAGAGATTTCAGCTTTTAATCTCTTAAAGGAAAAGATGACTTCGGATCCAGTCATTGTGTTGCCAGATCTTAGGAAGTCATTTGTGGTCCAGTGTGATGCCTGCGGTAGTAGCATTGGTGCTGTGCTAATGCAAGATGGCAGGGTAGTAGCCTATGAGAGCAGAATTTTGCAAGGGCCAGAGATGACCATGCAGGTCTATGAGAAAGAGTTACTGGCTGTGATTCATGCGCTCTTAAGTTGGAAACACTACCTGCTAGGTGCAGATTTCGTTGTCCAAACGGACCATCAGACCTTGCGATACTTCTTGACACAGACAAAGTTATCTGAAAAGCATATGCGATGGGCAAATATCTTGTCCATGTTCCATTTTCAGATTGTGCATGTGGAAGGCAAGAAGAACGTTGTGGCTGATGCCTTGTCAAGGAAGCCACAAATTTCAGCTGTGTCGATTCCTTATCATCATGAACTTGATGATATGAGATTCCTTATCATCATGAACTTGATGATATGAGAGAACAGTATGCAAATGATGAAGATTTTGCAAGGGTCTTCGAGCAACTAATGGATGGACAACATCATGAACACTATCTTCTTAAAGATGGGTTCATGATGATGCATGGCAGATTGTGTGTCACAAAGCCATTGCGACGCAAAGTTATGGAAGAGAGTCATGTCCCACCGTATGCAGGGCATCGTGGTATCGATGCTACAGTTAAAGCGGTTGAGACATTCTTCTATTGGCCTACATTGAGAAGAGATGTGGATGCCTTTGTGCGAGAATGCCTAATATGCCAAAAGGTCAAGTTTGACAGGCAAAAGGCACCAGGGTTATTGCAACCACTACCTATTCCAGATAAACCATGGGAAAGTATTGCTATGGATTTTATCTTTGATCTTCCGAGAACGCAGACAGGAAATGATGGTATTTGGACCATTATTTGCAGATTCAGCAAACAGGCTCATTTTATTCCTGTCAGGAAGAAGATAAAGCCAGATCAGATGGCACGCTTGTTTATGAGCAATATTTTCAAGTATCATGGCATGCCACAGTCGATTATTAGCGACCGTGATCCACGCATGACTAGTTTGTTCTGGAAAGGCTTGTTTGAGAATATGGGTACCACGCTCAAATTCTCTTCGTCATTTCATCCTCAAACAGATGGGCAGTCAGAAGAGGCAAATTCTACTGTCCTAGATCTGCTGAAGTGCTATGTGTCAGAGCATAAAGGAAAGTGGGAGCAGTATTTGCCATTGGTGGAGTATGCATACAATAATACAGTGCATTCATCAACTGGCAAGGCACCTTTTGAGATAGTTGAAGGTGGCAAGAAAGTTCCTCCCATACTGCATACAAAGGACAAGATATTTGAAGCAGATAAGTATGTTCAGGACATGGATGAAATGTACAAGAAGGTCAAAGTGGCCTTAGAAAGGACTCAGGCAAAGCAAAAGAAAGTAGCTGATCGTCACCGTCGTGAAGTGGTATATTCACTTGGTGATTGGGTGCTTTTACGCTTTGAAAAGGCAAGGTTAAAGAAGATGAAGGGCAAGGAAAGAGTGTTTCCAAAGCTCAGCATGCGTTACTATGGGCCTTTTCAAGTGTGCGACATAATCAGTGATGTTGCATATAGGCTGAAATTGCCTGACAGTTGGAAGATTCACAATGCGTTTCATGTGAGTCTTCTCAGACCCTATGTGGGTGATGTGCCAGAAGATATGCCAGCTGAAGATCAGCCGGAAGTCGAGGAACTTGACGAGATCTTGGTCCCTGAACAGATTTTGGCACACAAAGAAAGGAAAGTGAAAGGCAAGGTTGCTAGGCGTTACTTGGTAAAGTTCAGAAACTATCCACCAATGGATGCTAAGTGGATGGAAGAAGGTGAACTTGCAGAGTCACCAACTGTGTTATCACTTTACTTGGAAGCCTTCGATTTGCAACCTACCTTGACCCCTTGAGTTTCAAAGCTACATGGATTGTCAGTGTGACAATGGCTTCTGAAACAAATGATGTACATGGTATTTAAAGTGAGCTCAAATGAAATACCTGTTACATGAATGTTAGAGCTGTACAGATTGTCAGTTTGGCAATTGCTCTTATGGAATGTCCAAAAGTTTGGTTAGTGCTATAGAAGTGAGTATTTCTTGTCAGTTTGTCAAGGATACAATGATTGCTTCTATTCAGGAGTACATGTGTAACTGCATTCTTAAACTGTCGGTTTGGGTATGCTCGAAAGTGTTACGGGATCCAACGTGTACTATAAGACAGTGGCAAAATGTGCAGCTACCATTTTGTCATTGGAAAGTTAGTGACTCAAAGCAATGGCAGAGTGCGAAGCTACCACTATGTCATTGGGACAGGGTTCACACGCAGGCAATACATGAGTCGACGAGGTGTTGAATACACCAGGGTTGACAATGAGCATGTATGTGTCGTATATGTGTCGACAGGTGTTGAATACATCAGTGTTGACAGTAAGCATGTACGACATAGATGCAAACGAGGACGTTTGAGATTTCAAGAGGGGGGTATGTCACCAGCGTGTGACTACTATCTATCCTTTTTGTTGATTTCTTTCTTATTATCTATTTACTTTCACTTTTTGGAAACACCCCTCGGGAAATCTAACTGCCCTGCATTGCATAGCTAGTGTGGAACTGTCCAGAGGGAGTCCAGGCCTGAGGGCAAGAGAGCACTAAGGTTGGACAAGGACTATGGTTAGCCAAGTGGGGTCATTGACTAGCCAAAGTGGAATCCTTTGCTACAGAGGCTACATTTCAGTTTTGGATGTGGCCGCAGTGTACAAAGAGGGTCGGATGACCTAGAAAGATACAATGGCAGCATCTCCTAAAATTTAGGGAACTGCTATTTTGGGACCTGAAAATGTCTTCGCGTCATTACGTGCAGTTTGACATGGGGATCATTTTGTTACTCTGTGGCCAAGTCAACAGAGGCTGCAGGTGAGATATTTTTAGACCCGAGGGTCTAAAGCGGGAAAATGCACAAATGAGTGACACTTGGCACTCTGAGGCCAGTTTACTACTTATAGAGAAGGCAAAAACGTGATTTATAGCTGGGAGGCTCATTTTGCAAGTCTCTGTCACAGGTTAAGAGCTATGGAGTGCTTGCTTTCCCTCTTATGCACAGTGCGGTGCCAGGAGTGATGCCCTGCACGCTACGCACTGCCCTCTCTCTCCCCTTTGGCAGTATGTTATGCCCCTCTAGTGGGCTCTTCATTTGACCAATGTACAGTTGTGTGGGTTCATGCGCGATTGCCGAGGCAAGAGCCTCTTGCACAGGTACTGGATTAGCTAGCGGCTAATCCCCCCGCAGGTACAGGTGAATTCGGAGAGGTTTCACGCCAGAAATCTCGTCCGATTCAAAGGGCAAGTAGCCCTACAGGTGCGGGAGCTCGAGGACTTGCTAGGGATGCGACCGGCACGCGAAACGGAGCCCGAAACAGTGAATTACAGCCTGCTGTGTATTTTTGCAGGTTTAGGGTTTTGGCCCTAAACGGACCCTAATACCCCCAGGAGGTTCGGGGATGCAAGGGGACCGCTGTACAGGTGATCTGGCGCATTTTCAGGGCTGAAAACAGAGAATTCAGCGTGCTGCAGATTCTCGCCAGGTTTTGCAAAGTGCCCGTATGCGTCGGGAAAGTCAGTCAATGCGTGGGAATACTGACCGTGAAGGGTTCTAGTACAGTTATGCTGCCGAAATCGGGCTGGAACAGTGGAAATTCAGCCGAGTTTGTGCGGGGCAGCTTGTAGGAACCACAGCGTTTATTCCCTCTTTTGAACAATAAAGAAATACCGAAAGGGGCGCCTAAGTTAGGGGCCAATCTGGTGTCTGTCCACTCATACAGGTGCAATCTAGCAGCCTGTATCCCTCTCCCCTTTGTTGTGTCTTGAAAGTACAGGTAAAATAGACGACTAATAATGGGTGAAAGCTAAATCAAGGTTTAAAGTAAAGTCTACCGCCCTTTTTGGATTGAACAGGCCGGTTTCAATTGACCTCCGACGCCGCTGGGATTTCTTCAATTACGGATTCACTCGCTTTCTCGGCGATTCCGCAGCAGACCACGAGGCAGCCTGCTTCAGGGTCCACGCTCTGTTCCTCACCGCTAGGGAGACAGAGGCCTTGGACTCGGCAGTTGGTTTCTCCTTTCCCCTCTGTGGTAGGACCGAGACAGAGTGGTCCCTCGACTCAGTGGAGGGATGGTTGCATACACAGGTTCTCGAGTTCTCTCACCACATGGGAGAACTTGGAGTTACAGATTTGCTGCAGACTTTGTGGCCACTGGCCAAGTTTGCGGTGACACCCCCAGACTCAGCAGGATGTAGGCACATTGTGGTATACTTTTTTGCTGATACGCAGTGTTTGCCTTGCTATGTATACATACATGAGGACTCCTGGACAGAGGAGGTTGCTTTACGCATGGCTCGCTCTGCTTGGTGGGTCAGACACTCACTACAGGCTCGCCTATCTAGAGGACGCTCGGATGCGGATTACTCCCCATCCAAGCCTACCTCGAAGATAGCCCGTCTTGCTGCTGCGGCAGCATCTGTTCTCTCTCGCTCCCCATGAGGATCGTCTCGTGGAATGTGCAGGGATTAGGTGGGCCCCAGTTTCAGCGACAGCGGGACCGATTGCGTCAGGAGCTGCAGCGTTGCCTTGTGGGAGGAGAGATTGATCTCCTTATGCTTCAGGAGCACCATTTGTCTGAGAGCCGCATTCGGCGATGTGGTCAGATTTTGCGTGGACGTTATGATACCTTTTGGTCAACTGCTTTTGGACCTGGAGGCATCCAGGGTGGGGTATGTATGACTATTGCGAACTCACTACAACAGGCCATTGTGGGCAGAGGGATTATTGTGCCAGGCAGGGCTCAGTGGATCACTCTGCAGGTTCAGGGTGACCTTGTGGGCTTCCTGAACATTTATGCGCTCAATGTGGCGAGTGCTCGTGCAGAGTTTTGGTCACAGATTGTTGAGTCTCTGCCACAAGTTGACCATTGGTGTGTAGGAGGGGACTTCAACATGTTGGAGGACCCCTCTGACAGGATCGGAGGCAGCCATGCTACTGTGCATGGAGTCGAGTTAGCAGCTTGGGAGAGGTTGTGTATGACTTTGAGGGTCTCGGATACATGGCAGCATTCAGGCTTTGTGAGGCCTTCAGAGAGTCTTGCCTTCTCTAGATCGGACCGCAGAGTGGGAGGAGTGAATCTATCGCGGATAGATCGCTTCTACACTAGTGACCACTTCAGTGACATGGGGGGATCAGTGGGCATCCTGGCAGGGACATCCTTCTCGGACCATGCACCAGTGATCCTCACAGTGGCAGACAGGCAGAGGAGTGGGAGCACGATGCTTCGCATCCCAGAGCGGGTCTTGTTGGACTCAGCACTCAGAGAGAGGGTCGAGGCTCTTTGGACAGAGGGCATGGACAGCAAGGCTCTACCGACAGACAGAGTGGCCTCAGGCCTAGCTCAGCTTAGCCACTTCTTTCTCCGAGAGTCTTTGGCTCGACGGGCTGCAGCGAGAGAGGAGGAGCAGCGTCTCAGACGAGGCATTGCTTCACTACAGAGGATGCAGGAGCAGCACCAAGACAGTCCATGGTTGGAGGAGCAGCTACAGCAGGCTCGACAGGAGCTTGCTTGCACAGAGGAGAGGCGCCATGAGTTTGCCTTTCACCGACAGGCATCTCAGTGGACTCAGGTAGGTGACAGAGTGACAGGTGCTTTTTTTGAGACAGTGGGACCTCGGCACTCGCATGCCAAGGTCAAACAGCTGAGGAGACCCGATGGGTCAGTTGATTGTGAGCCTGAGGATATGCGTGCAGTTGCTACTGACTTTTACCGTGAGCTACTGTCGGCTGAGCCTCAGTCAGAGAGACAGGATGCATGCAGGGAGCAGGTTTGGGCGCAGATGCCTTGTCTTGTGACTGAGGAGATGCGCCAGAGGCTAGAGATACCTCTTCAGCTTGAGGAGCTGCACACGGCTCTTAGGGCCCTTCCTCGTGGTAGCTGTCCCGGTGAGGATGGGCTGACTCCCAGCTTCTTCTTGGAGTACTGGGACTTGCTTGGCCCAGATCTTTGTAGTGCCTTTCAGTACATTCTGCACACAGGAGTGATGCCGGATAGCATGAGTGAGGGCCTGATTTACCTCATTCCAAAGGAGGGTGGCTCCTTGGATGAGATTCGACAGTGGCGCCCTATCACCATCCTCAACTCAGCCTACAAAATTCTTGCCAAGGCTCTGAGTTTGAGGATTCAGCCACTTTTGGAGAGCCTTATTCATGGGACTCAGACAAGTTTTGTCAAGGAACGTAGTATCCTTGACAACATCTTCACTTTCTGGGAGGCTTCTGCCCTGGCACGTCTCCGTGGGGAGGACCTTGTGATTCTTCTTCTCGATTTTGAGAAGGCATACGACAGAGTTGACTGGGACTTTCTAGAGGGCACGCTTCGCAGGATGGGCTTTTCAGATGCTTGGATCAGAGGGGTGTCAGCTTTGTACAGACAGGCTCACAGTCAGGTGCTTTTGGCAGGAGGTAGAGGTGAGCGCTTCATGCTCACACAATCGGTCAGACAAGGTTGTCCTCTTGCCCCCTTTCTCTTTCTGTTCTATGCGGAGGCGATGAGCAGATTTTTGGTGTCACAGCAGGTTGGTTTGAGGGGCTTAGCACTCCCTATACGGGGAGATGAGCTTCTGGATGCTGAGTTTGCCGACGATTCAGCCTTGTACTTAGAGGGCCAGGAGGCCAATCTACACAGGTGTGGGCAGGCTCTGGAGACCTTCTGCTGTGCATCGGGCGCACTGATCAACTGGAGAAAGACAGTGGCTTTCTCGGTTGGCAGTGCTCCTGTGCCAGAGTGGATGCCAGGAGAGGGTTTCAGGTGGATTCCTCCAGGGACTGCAGTTCGATACTTGGGTTGTCAGGTTGGTTTGGATTTGTCCCCCGAGCAGCAGATTGCTCCGCTTCTCCTGTCCATCAGGAGAAAGCTGTTACATTGGAGCTCAGCACGACTTTCGCTGGCTGGTATAGTAGTTGCCAACCAGGTGTTGTTGGCAACTATGTGGTACATCACTTCTTGCTGGATCTTCTCGAGTTCTTGTATCAGCCAGGTAGAGAGGCTGATCAGGAACTTCCTTTGGTCAGGACGCGACACTCAGATTGCCCGAGCCAAGGTGGCTTGGTCGGTCATCACACTCCCTTGCTCTCAGGGAGGGCTTGGGATCATTGATCCAGCACAGCACAGCAGAGCCCTTCTTGGGAAGTTCGTCGTCAGAGGACTTCTTCCAGGCGAGGAGCCCTGGAAGGAGTTCTTGCTGCAGAGGCTTCGTGCCAGGGTGCCTCAGTCAGGAGGACCTTGGCAACTTTCGACCAGATGGATCTTCACAGAGTTGCGCCGAGTTGGTTTGAGCAGGAGACTAGAGGACCGATTCGCTGTGAGTTTGCTTCGTTCTTGGGAGCTCTTATGGCGTGGCCTAGAGCAGAGACAGCGGACATGCACGGAGGCGCGCCTACGGCAGCCCCTCGTCTGGAACCCCATGGTTAGCACCCAGAGAGGCCACTTGGTTGGGAATAGGCCTCATGTTTCTTGGGGTCCCATGGCAGCAGGTCCAGCGCGCTCTCTAGGTGACTGGCTAGAGTTCACAGGTCTGTCACAGGAGGTACAGGCTGTCCAGCTACAGGGCATGAGAGGGGTTCAGAGCATGTGTCAGGACATCTCAGAGTCAGTTCCCGCTAAGTGGCTCACACCTCTCGAGCCAGTAGCACCCCAATGGATGGAAGCCTTCACACGACTGGAGGTTCTCATCTCAGTCAGGGCCTGTTCAGAGACTGTCCCAGCCCTGTTCTTCGAGCTTCAGGGTGGGAGACGATTACAACGAGTTGCAGTAGAGGCCCCGCAGGTAGCAGAGTGCTGCTTCCAGAGGATCCGTGTTGTGGGCATCTGTGGGAGGACTTGCGTCATAGACCCTGACCCAGCAGCTCTTGAGACAGGGCACTGGAGGCTATGGGCTTGGGAGTGTTGTCCATTGGCACGAGGGCAGTGGGATCCTGGTGAGTGGCTATGGAGGGACCCCTTCTCTTCTGCAGACCGCCCAGGAGTCCCTTTCTTTCAGTACACTGTTCGGCTAGGACGTCATATACTTGCAGCGCAGAGAGAGGCCCGCCCCGCTGCAGCACGTCATTGGCAGGAGGAGGGCCTCACAGTTGAGTTCTTGGCAGCTTTTTGGCAGAGGTTGTGGGACTCCAGATAGCCGAGGCGCGTCACTTTGTCCAGTGGTTGGTTGCACACAGAGCCACAGCAGTTGGGAGCTGGCTTGTGCATAGTGGTCTCTCGGCCGCATGTACAGCCTGTGACCAGTTGGTGGAGAGTCAGCGTCACTGTCTTTGGGACTGTCCCTCGGCCCAGCAAGTGTGGCTACGAGTTCTTCGGCTGATGCCTGCCCTCTCCACAGCTCGACAGTACACTTGGGGGGCAGCAGCTTGGTCCACCCTCACGGGCCCGGTACTTCAGTTTGAGCTATCTTCCACCAGCAGGATGATAGTGATACAGGGGGGGCGACCTACACTCCAGCCTGTTACAGATCTTACTCCACAGGAGTGGAGCAATGAGAGGGAGGAGTGTTGAGAGCTCATCAGCGGCTTAGCTCTCTGGTTCATCTGGCGGGCCCGCTGTTTCCGCATCTTTGAGGCTCGCCCTGTGCCACCAGCAGAGACTATTCGTGACTTTTGGCTAGAGCTGATCCATACTCTCAGAGGACAGCTTGAGGGACTACAGGGCAGCTCCGACCGCATGCGGGAGCCGAGAGGCTTTCCTTCGACTCTGGCGCCTTGGGCCTTTTTACACCATGGTCCAGGGGGTGCTCAGATGGCACTACTGTCCACCTGTGTGGCTTTTCCCTCCTCCCATCTCTTGATTTAGCCCCATTGTATATATGTTGTTTTTTCATTGGGAGAGTCTCCCCATCATGCTTGTTGTAGCCCTCTCCTGCAGAGGTGGATGTAACCAGCCTGTTTAATCCAAAAAGGGCGGTAGACTTTACTTCAAACCTTGATTTAGTTTTCACCCATTATTAGTCGTCTATTATACCTGCGCTATAGTGACACAAGAGAGGGGAATGGGATACAGATGCTAGAATGCACCTGTATGATAAGACCGACACCAGATTGGCCCCTAACTTAGGCGCCCCTTTCGGTATTTCTTTATTCTTTAAAAGAGGGAATAAATGATGTGGATCCCTACAAGCTGCCCCGCACAAACTTGGCTGAATTTCAACTGTTCCGGCCTGATTTCGACAGCATAACTGTACTAGGACCCTTCACAGTCAGTATTCCCACGCATTGACTGACTTTCCCGACGCATACGGGCACTTTGCAAAACCTCGTGAGAATCTGCAGCACGCTGAATTCTCTGTTTTCAGCCCTGAAAATGGGCCAGATCACCAGTACAGCGGTCCCCTTGCGTCCCCGAACCTCCTGGGGGTATTAGGGTCCGTTTAGGGCCAAAACCCTAAACCTGCAAAAATACACAGCAGGCTGTAATTTACTGTCTCGGGCTCCGTTTCGCGTGCCGGTCGCATCCTTAGCAAGTCCTCGAGCTCCCGCACCTGTAGGGCTACTTGCCCTTTGAATCGGACGAGATTTCTGGCGTGAAACCTCTCCGAATTCACCTGTACCTGCGGGGGGATTAGCCGCTAGCTAATCCAGTACCTGTGCAAGAGGCTCTTGCCTCGGCAATCGCATATGAACCCACACAACTGTACATTGGTCAAATGAAGAGCCCACTAGAGGGGCATAACATACTGCCAAAGGGGAGAGAGAGAGGGCAGTGCGTAGCGTGCAGGGCATCACTCCTGGCACCGCACTGTGCATAAGAGGGAAAGCAAGCACTCCATAGCTCTTAACCTGTGACAAAAACTAAAAATGAGGCTCTCCCCCTCCTAAATTCAGCGCCACATCTTGTTGCATGAGGCAAGTGCACCAGAAGGTGCCACTTGGCACATTTACAAGCATTTTCCCGTTTCGGGGTTTCCGTCTAAAAATATCCCAACCGGTTGCCCAATTGACTTCACGGCAGAGTAAGAAAATGTTCCCTTTGTCATTCCGGAGGTAATGACGTCAACACATTTTCAGGTCCCAAAATAGCAATTCCCTAAATTTTAGGAGATGCTGCCATTGTATCTTTCTAGGTCATCCGACCCTCTTTGTACACTGCGGCCACATCCAGAACTGAAATGTAGCCTCTGTAGCAAAGGATTCCACTTTGGCTAGTCAATGACCTCAGTTTGGCTAACCATAGTCTTTGTCCAACCTTAGTGCTCTCTTGCTCTCAGGCCTGGAATCCCTCTGGACAGTTCCACACTAGCTATGCAATGCAGGGCAGTTAGATTTCCCGAGGGGTGTTTCCAAAAAGTGAAAGTAAATAGATAATAAGAAAGAAATCAACAAAAAAAATAGATAGTAGTCACACGCTGGTGACATACCCCCCTCTTGAAATCTCAAACGTCCTCGTTTGCATCTATGTCGTACATGCTCCTAGTCAACACTGATGTATTCAACACCTGTCGACACATACATGCTCATTGTCAACCCTGGTGTATTCAACAATTCGTCGACTCATGTATTGCCTGCGTGTGAACCCTGTCCCAATGACATAGTGGTAGCTTCGCACTCTGCCATTGCTTTGAGTCACTAACTTTCCAATGACAAAATGGTAGCTGCACATTTTGCCACTATCTTATAGTACACGTTGGATCCCGTAACACTTTCGAGCATACCCAAACCGACAGTTTAAGAATGCAGTTACACATGTACTCTTGAATAGAAGCAATCACTGTATCCTTGACAAACTGACAAGAAATACTCACTTCTATAGCACTAACCAAACTTTTGGACATTACATAAGAGCAATTGCAAAACTGACAATCTGTACAGCTCTAACATTCATGTAACAGGTATTTGATTTGAGCTCACCTTAAATACCATGTACATCATTTGTTTCAAAAGCCATTGTCACACTGACAATCCATTTAGCTTTGAAACTCAAGGGGTCAAGGTAGATTGCAAATCGAAGGCTTCAAGGTAAAGTGATAACACAGTTGGTGACTCTGCAAGTTCACCTTCTTCCATCCACTTAGCATCCATTGGTGGATAGTTTCTGAACTTTACCAAGTAACGCCTAGCAACCTTGCCTTTCACTTTCCTTTCTTTGTGTGCCAAAATCTGTTCAGGGACCAAGATCTCGTCAAGTTCCTCGACTTCCGGCTGATCTTCAGCTGGCATATCTTCTGGCACATCACCCACATAGGGTCTGAGAAGACTCACATGAAACGCATTGTGAATCTTCCAACTGTCAGGCAATTTCAGCCTATACGCAACATCACTGATTATGTCGCACACTTGAAAAGGCCCATAGTAACGCATGCTGAGCTTTGGAAACAATCTTTCCTTGCCTTTCATCTTCTTTAAACTTGCCTTTTCAAAGCGTAAAAGCACCCAATCACCAAGTGCATATACCACTTCACGACGGTGACGATCAGCTGCTTTCTTTTGCTTCGCCTGAGTCCTTTCTAAGGCCACTTTGACCTTCTTGTACATTTCATCCATGTCCTAAACATACTTATCTGCTTCAAATATCTTGTCCTTTGTATGCAGTATGGGAGGAACTTTCTTGCCACCTTCAACTATCTCAAAGGGTGCCTTGCCAGTTGATGAATGCACTGTATTATTGTATGCATACTCCACCAATGGCAAATACTGCTCCCACTTTCCTCTATGCTCTGACACATAGCACTTCAGCAGATCTAGAACAGTAGAATTTGCCTCTTCTGACTGCCCATCTGTTTGAGGATGAAATGACGAAGAGAATTTGAGCGTGGTGCCCATATTCTCAAACAAGCCTCTCCAGAACAAACTTGTCATGCGTGGATCACGGTCGCTAACAATCGACTGTGGCATGCCATGATACTTGAAAATATTGCTCATAAATAAGCGTGCCATCTGATCTGCCTTTATCTTCTTCCTGACAGGAATAAAATGAGCCTGTTTGCTGAATCTGCAAATAATGGTCCAAATACCATCGTTTCCTGTCTGCGTTCTCGGAAGTCAAAAATAAAATCCATAGCAATACTTTCCCATGGTTTATCTGGAATAGGTAGTGGTTGCAATAACCCTGGTGCCTTTTGCCTGTCAAACTTGACCTTTTGGCATATTAGGCATTCTCGCACAAAGGCATCCACATCCCTTCTCAATGTAGGCCAATAGAAGAATGTCTCAACCGCTTTAACTGTAGCATCGATACCACGATGCCCTGCATACGGTGGGACATGACTCTCTTCCATAACTTTGCGTCGCAATGGCTTTGTGACACACAATCTCCCATGCATCATCATGAACCCATCTTTGAGAAGATAGTGTTCATAACGTTGTCCATCCATTAGTTGCTCGAAGACCCTTGCAAAATCTTCATCATTTGCATACTGTTCTCTCATATCATCAAGTTCATGATGATAAGGAATCGACACAGCTAAAATTTGTGGCTTCCTTGACAAGGCATCAGCCACAACGTTCTTCTTGCCTTCCACATGCACAATCTGAAAATGGAACATGGACAAGATATTTGCCCATCGCATATGCTTCTCAGATAACTTTGTTTGTGTCAAGAAGTATCGCAAGGTCTGATGGTCCGTTTGGACAACAAAGTCTGCACCTAGCAGGTAGTGTTTCCAACTTAAGAGCGCATGAATCACAGCCAGTAACTCTTTCTCATAGACCTACATGGTCATCTCTGGCCCTTGCAAAATTCTGCTCTCATAGGCTACTACCCTGCCATCTTGCATTAGCACTGCACCAATGCTTCTACCGCAGGCATCACACTGGACCACAAATGACTTCCTAAGATCTGGCAACACAATGACTGGATCTGAAGTCATCTTTTCCTTTAAGAGATTAAAAGCTGAAATCTCTTTTTGTGTCCATCTAAAGGTGACTGCCTTCTTTTGAAGAGCATGTAAAGGTGAAGCAATCTCAGCGAAATTTCGGATAAACCTTTTGTAATAGGAGCATAGTCCCAAAAAGCTTCGGACATCATGCACCGTCTTCAAATTTGGCCATGACTTGATCGCTTCAACTTTTGCAGGATCCATTCTAACACCATCCTTTGAGACAATGTGTCCCAGAAAGTGAATCTCTTCCAGAAAAAACTCACTTTTCTTTGCATTGATGAGCAACCTATGACTGCGTAGCTCTTTGAACACAATGGCCAAGTGATGCCTATGCTCCTCTTCATTGTTTGAGTAGACTATCATGTCAAACTGCTGGTGTGGACGGAAAATTCTGTCCATCATCCTATTGAACGTAGCAGGAGCATTTGTGAGACCAAAGGGCATCACTAAAAATTCGTAAAGGCCAAACGTCGTTCTAAAAGCAGTCTTGTGCACATCCTCTGATCTAATGCGGATCTGATGGTACCCACTCTTTAGATCTATCCTGCTAAACATAGCTGCTCCTTCTAATTTGTCCATAATATCATCAATTCTAGGTATAGGGAACCTATTCTTGATGGTATTCTTGTTCAGTGCGCGGTAGTCGATGCACATACGCCATGAGCCATCCTTTTTCTGCACCAACAACACTGGAGAACAGAATGGGGATGAACTGGGCTGAATCAGCCCCTTTTCTAACAGCTCCTGTACTTGGCCCATTATCTCTTTCTGCTGAGCCGCACTAACCCTGTACGGAGGCTTATTTGGTGGGCTAGTGCCTGGCACCAAATCTATCGCATGGTCCTCGGGTCTCTCTGGCGGTAATTGAGACGGTAATGAATCGGAAAAACAGTCACTATACTGTTGTAAAAACATTGACCTTTCTTTATCTAGCACAGATAAATTTGATTCATCACAATCTGACACTTCACGTGCAAAAACCAAGTACGCAGAAAGATGCTTTTTCATTACAGAAGTAATAGCAGAAGCTGATACAGTAGGAATAGACTCCCCTTTAAGCTTTACATCCAGAATGTGAGTCTTTCCCCTGCTCTGTACAGTGATCTTTTTGTTGTAGGCATCCATGATTCCCTGTACACGAAACAACCAAGGAATACCTAGCAACACATCACATCCGTCCAGTGGCATGATGTAAAATTCTTCAGCATCTACATAGGACTGGATATGTAGAGGCAACTTTCCAATGATGGGTTTCACAGCCTCTGTATGGCCAGGACATGCCAAACCTGCCTCTGCTGTATACCCCATCTCTTCAGGTCTGACTCCCAACTTTGAAGCCAATTCTGGGGAAATGAAGTTGGCTTTGGCACCTGGATCAAAGAAGATAAGCACTGTTTGATCCCTGACCTTTCCCCATGCTCTGCAAAGCTCACTTGCATCTGAATTTGGCTTGTCGCCCACCATATCTGGCACTAGACCAGCCATGGGCTTCTTTCCTTTCTTGTCTTCCTTGTCATCAGAATCAACTGGCCTTTTCTTTGTAGGACAATTGTAAGCAATGTGGCCAGGCTGCTCACATATAAAGCATTTGTTCTCTGTCCTCAGGACCTTCTTTTGCTCTTCTGACTTGCGAGGAAAACGTCTTTTCCCTTTTCTTTGCTGGTCCTTTTTCTGATTCAGCCGTAGCTTTGTCTTTCCCTGCGTTGGCCGACTCCTGAGTCCCTTTAGGAGCCTCATTGGGAACGTGCTTCTTGGCTGAATTTTTCTTGCCTGATCCTGCCTTGACGCCAGTGTTAAATTCACAATCTTCTCCCTTGAGCAAACCATTCCCAGTGTTTGCTACCTCGATGAGCTGCGTCAAAGTAGTGACTTTTGTCTTCGTGCAATATTTTCTCAATCCTTTGGGTAGGCCACAACAGTATTTTTCAATCTGTTCTGTCAATGACACAAACCTATAGGAAGTTACTGGAAGTAGAGCTTTCCAAAACTTCCGATTGTAATCATCCAGATTTCTGCAAGTGGCAGCATTTAGCTGGTGCCATTCTGTCATGACATCTACTTCAAAGTCATCAGATAACCATGCTGCTGCAAAAATCTGCTTGAAGTAAATCCATGTGGACGGAGCTTGCCCTTGAAGCAATAAAGTTGTCCACCATTGTCCCGCATTCCCTGTCAAGAAAGTGGCTGCCTTGCGGACCTTTGAAGCCTCTGTAAAGTTTCCCCCTGCATAGGCCTTGTCAAACTGCTGTCATCAAACCCTGTAAAGGTCGTGAATGACACACCTTTGCCACCTTCTTTGTACGGAGTTGGCCTCTCCAACGGCGTTAAATTGTCATATGGAAGTGACTGAGACATGGGAACACTATTAGGGTTCATCTGTGTTCCTTGGCCGCTATTAACTTGACCTGGAAATGCCATATTTGGCTGCTGATTTGTAATTCCAGCCATACCAAAATTTGCTTGTGGCATCCCAAATTGGCCCTGACTGCTCTGAAACCCTGGTTGCATACCCATGACACTGTACATGGGGTTAGGCATCATCGTTTGAGCACCCCCAAACACTGTTCCTGGCGTGTAAAACTGATTTCCAGGTGCATGACCAGCCATGCTCTGGAATACCGATCCACCTCCAAAATAGCCACGGTGTACTGAAGGTGGTGGGAAGACCTGTTGCATAGCCTGTAGGTTGCTTCCCTGCCCATTAAAAACCAGCTATAGGCTGCTGAAAGGTGGCCGGCTGAACTGGTACAGCTTGAAAGACTGGCATCTCAACCACCTGTTCTTGCACCTTAGGCACAGGTTGTGGAGACTGCATGTTCTCCGTCAAGTGTACAGGTGTTTCCATTGATTGTGCAGTATGAATCACCTGTGCTTGAGCCTTAACAGGCTTCTGAATACGATCCAGTGACCCAACTTGCTGAGACGGAACAGGAGATTGCAGAAAGGCTAAAAACCTCAGGTTCTGCATTACTTGTGTGAACATAGCCACAGCAGTAGCCAACTGGATCCTGAATATATCATCATCCGTCTGTGGTGGTCTTGAGGACTCACCCACTTCATGTGTCTATTGACCCTGTGAAAAGGAAACCTCTTCAGTCACATCATATGGTCTATCAGCCATAATTGCAATTCCCTGTGTCTGGTCTATGATCCCCTGTGTCTTCAAGCCCAATCTGACCAAGGCTCACTTCTATGGGAAAAAGTGATTTAATCCCGTCGATGGAACCATGTAACCGGCCTGTTTAATCCAAAAAGGGCGGTAGACTTTACTTCAAACCTTGATTTAGCTTTCACCCATTATTAGTCGTCTATTATACCTGCGCTATAGTGACACAAGAGAGGGGAATGGGATACAGATGCTAGAATGCACCTGTATGATAAGACCGACACCAGATTGGCCCCTAACTTAGGCGCCCCTTTCGGTATTTCTTTATTCTTTAAAAGAGGGAATAAATGCTGTGGATCCCTACAAGCTGCCCCGCACAAACTTGGCTGAATTTCAACTGTTCCGGCCTGATTTCGGCAGCATAACTGTACTAGGACCCTTCACAGTCAGTATTCCCACGCATTGACTGACTTTCCCGATGCATACGGGCACTTTGCAAAACCTGGCGAGAATCTGCAGCACGCTGAATTCTCTGTTTTCAGCCCTGAAAATGCGCCAGATCACCGGTACAGCGGTCCCCTTGCGTCCCCGAACCTCCTGGGGGTATTAGGGTCCGTTTAGGGCCAAAACCCTAAACCTGCAAAAATACACAGCAGGCTGTAATTTACTGTCTCGGGCTCCGTTTCGCGTGCCGGTCGCATCCTTAGCAAGTCCTCGAGCTCCCGCACCTGTAGGGCTACTTGCCCTTTGAATCGGACGAGATTTCTGGCGTGAAACCTCTCCGAATTCACCTGTACCTACGAGGGGATTAGCCGCTAGCTAATCCAGTACCTGTGCAAGAGGCTCTTGCCTCGGCAATCGCATATGAACCCACACAACTGTACATTGGTCAAATGAAGAGCCCACTAGAGGGGCATAACATACTGCCAAAGGGGAGAGAGAGGGCAGTGCGTAGAGTGCAGGGCATCACTCCTGGCACCGCACTGTGCATAAGAGGGAAAGCAAGCACTCCATAGCTCTTAACCTGTGACAAAAACTAAAAATGAGGCTCTCCCCCTCCTAAATTCAGCGCCACATCTTGTTGCATGAGGCAAGTGCACCAGAAGGTGCCACTTGGCACATTTACAAGCATTTTCCCGTTTCGGGGTTTCCGTCTAAAAATATCCCAACCGGTTGCCCAATTGACTTCACGGCAGAGTAAGAAAATGTTCCCTTTGTCATTCCGGAGGTAATAAAGTCAACACATTTTCAGGTCCCAAAATAGCAATTCCCTAAATTTTAGGAGATGCTGCCATTGTATCTTTCTAGGTCATCCGACCCTCTTTGTACACTGCGGCCACATCCAGAACTGAAATGTAGCCTCTGTAGCAAAGGATTCCACTTTGGCTAGTCAATGACCCCAGTTTGGCTAACCATAGTCTTTGTCCAACCTTAGTGCTCTCTTGCTCTCAGGCCTGGACTCCCTCTGGACAGTTCCACACTAGCTATGCAATGCAGGGCAGTTAGATTTCCCGAGGTGTTTTCCAAAAAGTGAAAGTAAATAGATAATAAGAAAGAAATCAACAAAAAGGATAGATAGTAGTCACACGCTGGTGACATGGATGTAGCCCTATGGGCAGTTTTCATTAACTAATAGAAGGATCTTTTTCTCGGAAAGAAAAAAAACTATTGTCGGACCTCGTGGGTACTGAGGCAGCTAACAAAGTACTAGTATTGCCATCCTTGTCAAGCTTGCCTTTGCCTCTGTCCTCTAGCGAACTCGTCCACTTGCTTTTGGCTTCACAATCTCGAGCCAAACAATTGTCGGTTTCCTTAAGGACTTTGCCTTTGCATAGGCGGCCAACTGGGTGGTTGATGTGCTTTCCATAGCTGATAGTTGGTTTTGGTTGTTGATGTCGTTGGTGCTCGACCAAGGGGGGGAGGCATGTTGCAAGTACGGGATCTGGGGAGAACTCGTTGTCCTTCTCGCACTAGAAAGGGGCGGCATAAATCCACCAAGCTGCTCCACAAGCTCTCTAAAAAAAATGGAGCCTCAAAATCCTCTCTGTCCAAGCTGCTTTAAAACACCTTTGAGGCCTTTTGCGAGCCATCTAGTTTAGAAACAATTGCACTCACAAGCCTCAGATTCCTTTTGGTACCCTTCTCTTGACTCCTACTTTCAAGGCAAGGCGGCTCCTCGAAAGCACTTCAAAAGGGGGCCACAAGATTTTACACGAGGCCGTTCTCAAAAAATTGTGCTCAATTGAGCCTTCAAGACATTGTCGATGCCCAAGGCTGCCCACCTCTATGCTCACAGCGTTTCAAAACGCCAAGTGGAAAAAACAAGGGGGGAGTAAGATTCCCTCATGGTTGCTGCTAGGGGCCGTCGCCATCAAGAGGTGCAGTGTCACGGGGACGGGCACCACGTGCCAATGGAAAAGAACAGACTGAACAACTTTAAGCACTTCAAACAACAACTGAACTGAAAGAGATGCACAACACATGAGACGGGAAGTGGCGGAGTTCACCCCTAAAGAGCACTGTCCCCAAACGCTGGAGCCCCTTTCGGTATTTCTTTATATTGCTTGAACTCAATACAATGCCGGTACTCCATCCTCTGCACCTTCACACTGAAGCGTGCCAAAGAATGAGCCCTTGGCTCATATTTAAAGTCCCTTGGCCATGAAAAGCAGTTACATGAAAAGCTTTTAAACTCAAAAGCATCTGATCTCAAAAATTGGCGTAAAAAGCTGTCAGCGCATTTCACGAAAATCTGTAGAACTACCACGTTAGTAGCGCAAAATGCAAAAAATTGTACTGTCTGCCGCGTGGCAATGCGAGCGCAAATTGCGGGCCTCCGTACAGCTACCACATCATCTTCTATGCTTTTGTGTGTGTGTGTGTGTGTGTGTGTGTGTGTGCGCGCGCGCTTGTGTGTTGGTCCCACTTTGGTTTAATGGTTTTAGGTCCCCTAGGCCCCATTGGATGATGTCCCATAAGTTGGTAGGACTTCTTCTTCTTCTGCTGCTTCTTCTTAGGGTTTAGACACCTCGGCCGAGATCTGCAGGTTGGCTCCGTTCTTCAGTGGCTTGACACGTCGACAGTTTGTGACATGTAGCTACACATGGTTTCAACAACACACACAAAGTGCTCAACGTCTCAAAACGCAGGCGGAAGGTCGGGTGGTGTTTTCCATTGACTACTCCTCGTCGGCTGTAAGTAGCACTAGTGCTAGCGTTTTAAAACGCTAGCGACACTAGGCTAGATGTCAAAGACCACGGCGGCGGGAATCGGGAGCACAGCGAGGAGGTAAACACCACAACATTTCCAAATGCCACCACAATAGAGTCTCCTTGGGCAGAGAGAGGAGTAATCTTAGCGATGGGCAAAAGGAATGCCACCACAACTCCACAGAGAGAGAGAGAGAGAGAGAGAGAGAGAGAGACTCTTGAAGCAATCAGCCTTGGCAATGAATAACTGATGTAATACAATGGAGGCAAGGGGTCACATATATACCCACCTCAGTAAATTGCCCTACCCAGACTTTGACAAATAAATAAGTGGAATAAATATCTAAAAGCCAAAATAAATAATCACTTGTGATGCCAAAACTCTAACAAACCCCCCCCCCCCCCGGCCGCAAATAACCATCTTGGTCCGGGCCATGAGCTGTTCAACGACTCCCTCATCACTCCCCTCGCAAATAACCTAAAAAGGTCCGAGCCATGAGATATAGAGGCCTTTTACAACCAAACGCTTTCTAGACCGGAGCCTGCGTCGCTTGGAGGTGCTGAGAGTAACCACTTTTCAAACTTCTTAATACTTTGTCACAACTTGATGACGTGGCATGACCCAAGACATTAAGGTGTTCCAACTTATGGACATTGGCCGAGGCGGGGCCTGGGGACATAAAGCAAGTTGAAAGAGCACACTGCCCAGCTGTACAGATGACGTAATTCACGCTGGCTGCTGACATGGCAAAGTGTACGGATTTTCGTGATTTGCGCTGACAGCGTTGACGTGGCACTGCTGTACGGATTTTCGCAAATGGTGCTGGATGCTTTTGGGCCCTCTGCTTTTAAGTTAGAAGCTTTAAGTTTAATGCTTTTGGGGCTCTGCTTTTGGGCATCCCTCGGGAGAATAAATGAGCCTCAAGGGCTCACTTCTCTGGGCATCTAGACGCAGAGACTGAGAGTGAGTAACCGGGGGCTCTTGTACTTTGCACACAGATTAATATAAAAAGAAATACCAAAAGGGGCGCCAGTCTTTGGGGCCAATACCTCTTTGCACGGAACTATGCCGGGCCGTGTCGTCTTTTGTGAACTGTTTTGAAGTGAATCTCTGCTGTGTCGCGATAGAATCTAGACTTGGGGTGTCGAGGTTTGTTACAGTGGTATCAGAGTGCGGCCGATTTCTCTTCTACCGGGAAATTCGATCCTTTTCTCGCGACACTTATGGATTCCGAAAAGAATCAGTCCACTTCTTCCGCATCTGATGATGCGGGAGGAGATCACGAAGAAGATTCAACCGAATTAACAAAGGAAGAGTACAGGCCACCTCGGCCTACTGAGTACGAACTTCAAGAGATGGAACGTTGATAGCAGGTTGACAAGTGCACAAAGCAGATGATTAAATTTGCGAAGGACCCTCAGTTTGCAAATTTTTTGTCTCAGCAATCCATCACGGAAGTGCACACTCAGTGGCAGAAAGCCACAGAACCACCAATCAAACCGGCAATCAAGAAACCTCCTTCTTCAAGGATGTTTATAGAACAAGAACTACAGGAGGTGGTTCAGACTCAGATCAGTTAGCTTTTGGACATGAACAATCAATCCAAAAAGCAAGTGAAAAAGCGCAAGAAGGGGACTGACTACCTTGGTTATTTGGGCCATCAATCTTCTTTTGCATTTGCAAGAAAGCAGGAGAAGAGTGTACGCTTTGAAGGACTACCCAGTTCTTCTTCTTCCTCTTCTTTTGACACTTCTTCTAGCTCTTCTGACTCAAGCAAGGAGGATAGAAAAGGCAAAAAGCGAAGCAAAAAGCAAAGCTTTGGAAAGGGCAAGAAAAAGGCAAAGAACCCAGATTTCGCCCAGTTTCTGATAGTTCTACAGAGGAATCATCCTCTGACAGTTCGGACTCCGATGACCATATGTTTTATGCAAAGAAGAAGCACTTTTACAGGGCCAACCAATATGACTTCCTCGAAGGCAAAAACAAGAAAGCAAAAGAATTTAAAGAAGGCGGACAATCGATTGAATTTGAATTCTTTTCTGGGTTCCGAGATGCTCCGAGGGCTTTGGCCTTCATCCAGCAATTTGACATAGCCTTCTCTGGAGGGCATTACTCCGAGCACTCCAAGCTTAGGAGGGTTGCATCTTTTCTTAAAGGCAATGCTTGAACATGGTGGTCCACCCTTCTTTTGAGGAAAGAAGCTCCAATCAAGTGGTTGAAATTCAAAAGGCTCTTTATTTCTTCTTGGCTGACGCGGGAGTACGAACGTGATATACGAACCGCTTGGAACCATCTTCGGAGGGCCAAGGGAGATTCTTTGGACGCTTATTGCGAGAGGTTTTGGGACTCTTTTCTACCAACCTCTTCATTTAAGAAGGTCTCTTTTAAAGAACAGATTGAGCGGTTTTGCGGCGGACTCCCTGCAGAGATCCGACACTACTGCTTGGAACAAAAGTCAAATTCTATTCAAGAATTAATGGGTCATGCAAAACGCGGTTTCTCGATACATTCGGGAAATTTGACTTACCCCACTGATGAGATTTTGACTCAGAGAACCTGACAGATCTTCAACAATGAAAGTAGAAAGAAAAAGAGTTCCCAAGAAAAGAAGGATAAGCAAACACGACCCCGGATCACTCTTCGAGAGAGGGCCAATTATATCACAGAGGGGAAGTGTTTTGGTTGCAGGGAACATGGGCACATCTCCGCAAAGTGCCCCAAAAAGGCACAGCAAGAACAGACTGAAGACAAGCTAGAGAGTTCTAGAGCAGTAGAGGAACGTGGCAGAAAAGGCAAGATGAAAGCAAGACTGGTACCAGATTGCATGGGTATTGACCCAAGCCTGATTGATGAAAGTACAAAGTTTTGCCGAGCTTGGGTCAAGAAGCCCTTACTTTCTTTGATGGAGGAGCCAAGGCCAACTTCATTTCACCTGAATTGGCGGCGCGGCTTGAGATTACACCCGACAAGATGGGACCACCAACAGAGGCAATTCTAGCGGCACCCGGACGGGACATAGCCATTACACCTGTCATTGGCAAACTTCGGTTTCATTGTTAGGGGTATTTAGGGCACGAGGACTTCTACATAACACCCTTGGAAGGTTGTGACATCCTCCTAGGAGTCCCTTGGTACCATAAGAACAACGCCGTGGTCGATTATGGGAAAAAGAAAGCAATTTTGATGAATGAAAAGGACGGAAAAATTGTACTTGATGTAAAATTTAAGGGCGAGTCCGTCCCTATTCTATCGGCTTCGCTCTTTTCCAAATTAATGAAATCTAGTCTCTTTGTTGTTTACTCGATCTACTTGAAAGAGTTAAATGATGACCACAAAACGAACATGTCTGAACTTGATAGAGAACGCCAAGATTTTCTCCACACTCATGCCGATTGCTTCTTTGAGGGCATACCAAGCGAGTTGCCCCCATCTCATCCTCAGGATCACACCATTGATCTGATTCCTGGAAGCACACCACTGAACCGGCCACCTTACCGTGTTAGCCGAGTGCAGAATGAAGAGATCGTGAACCAAGTGAAAGACCTTTTGGCAAAGGGTCTTATCCAGCCGAGTACTTCACCCTATTGCTCTCCGGTGTTGTCGGTATTAAAGAAAGACGGATCTTGGAGAATATGCATTGATTACAAAGCTCTCAATAAAATCACCATCAAGAACAAATTTCCGATTCCAAGGATCGATGATATTCTTGACCGACTTTAGGGATTCTCTTGTTTCAACAGGATTGATTTAAAAAGCTAATATCATCAGATCCCTCTCACACACAATTCCAAAATGTGAGTCTTTCCCCTGCTCTGTACAGTGATCTTTTTGTTGTAGGCATCCATGATTCCCTGTACACGAAACAACCAAGGAATACCTAGCAACACATCACATCCGTCCACTGGCATGATGTAAAATTCTTCAGCATCTACATAGGACTGGATATGTAGACGCAACTTTCCAATGATGGGTGTCACAGCCTCTGTATGGCCAGGACATGCCAAACCTGCCTCTGTTGTATACCCCATCTCTTCAGGTCTGATTCCCAACTTTGAAGCCAATTCTGGGGAAATGAAGTTGGCTTTGGCACCTGGATCAAAGAAGATAAGCACTGTTTGATCCCTGACCTTTCCCCATGCTCTGCAAAGCTCACTTGCATCTGAATTTGGCTTGTCGCCCACCATATCTGGCACTAGACCAGCCATGGGCTTCTTTCCTTTCCTGTCCTCCTTGTCTTCAGAATCAGCTGGCCTTTTCTTTGTAGGACAGTTGTAAGCAATGTGGCCAGGCTGCTCACATATAAAGCATTTGTTCTCTGTCCTCAGGACCTTCTTTTGCTCTTCAGACTTGCGAGGAAAACGTCTTTTCCATTTCTTCGTTGGTCCCTTTTCTGATTCAGCCGAAGCTTTGCCTTTCTCTGCGTTGGCTGGCTCCTGAGTCACTTTAGGAACCTCCTTGGAAACATACTTCTTCGCTGAATTTTTCTTGGCTGATCCTTCCTTGACGCCAGTATTGAATTCACAATCTGCTCCCTTGAGCAAACCATTGCCAGTGTTTGCTACCTCGATGAGCTGCGTCAAAGTAGTGACTTTTGTCTTCGTGCAGTATTTTCTCAATCCTTTGGGTAGGCCACAACAGTATTTTTCAATCTGTTCTGTCAATGGCACAAACCTATAGGAAGTTACTGGAAGTAGAGCTTTCCAAAACTTCCGATTGTAATCATCCAGATTTCTGCAAGTGGCAGCATTTAGCTGGTGCCATTCTGTCATGACATCTGCTTCAAAGTCATCTGTCTGTGGTGGTCTTGAGGACTCACCCACTTCATGTGTCTGTTGACCCTGTGAAGAGGAGACCTCTTCAGTCACATCATCTGGTCTGTCAGCCATAATTGCAATTCCCTGAGTCTGGTCTATGATCCCCTGTGTCTTCAAGCCCAAAACTGACCAAGGCTCAGTTCTATGGGAAAAAGTGATTTAATCCCGTCGATGGAACCATGAAACCGGCCTGTTCAATCCAAAAAGGGCGGTAGACTTTACTTCAAACCTTGATTTAGCTTTCACCCATTATTAGTCGTCTATTTTACCTGTACTTTCAAGACACAACAAAGGGGAGAGGGATACAGGCTGCTAGATTGCACCTGTATGAGTAGACGGACACCAGATTGGCCCCGAACTTAGGCGCCCCTTTCGGTATTTCTTTATTGTTCAAAAGAGGGAATAAACGTTGTGGTTCCCTACAAGCTGCCCCGCACAAACTCGGCTGAATTTCCACTGTTCCAGCCTGATTTCGGCAGCATAACTGTACTAGAACCCTTCACAGTCAGTATTCCCACGCATTGGATGACTTTCCCGACGCATACGGGCACTCTGCATAACCTGGCGAGAATCTGCAGCACGCTGAATTCTCTGTTTTCAGCCCTGAAAATGCGCCAGATCACCTGTACAGCGGTCCCCTTGCCTCCCCGAACCTCCTGGGGGTATTAGGGTCCGTTTAGGGCCAAAACCCTAAACCTGCAAAAATACACAGCAGGCTGTAATTTGCTGTTTCGGGCTCCGTTTCGCGTGCCGGTCGCATCCGTAGCAAGTCCTCGAGCTCCCGCACCTGTAGGGCTACTTGCCCTTTGAATCGGACGAGATTTCTGGCGTGAAACCTCTCCGAATTCACCTGTACCTGCGGGGGGATTAGCCGCTAGCTAATCCAGTACCTGTACAAGAGGCTCTTGCCTCGGCAATCGCGCATGAACCCACACAACTGTACATTGGTCAAATGAAGAGCCCACTAGAGGGGCATAACATACTGCCAAAGGGGAGAGAGAGGACAGTGCGTAGCGTGTAGGGCATCACTCCTGGCACCGCACTGTGCATAAGAGGGAAAGCAAGCACTCCATAGCTCTTAACCTGTGACAAAATCTGAAAATGAGGCTCTCTCTCCTTCAAATTCAGCGCCACTTCTTGTTGCATGAGGCAAGTGCACCAGAAGGTGCCACTTGGCACATTTATAAGCATTTTCCCGTTTCGGGGTTGCCGTCTAAAAATATCCCAACCGGTTGCCCAGTTGACTTCACGGCAGAGTAAGAAAATGTTCCCCTTGTCATTCCGGCGGTAATGACGTCAACACATTTTCAGGTCCCAAAATAGCAGTTCCCTAAATTTTAGGAGATGCTGCCATTGTATCTTTCTAGGTCATCCGACCCTCTTTGTACACTGCGGCCACATCCAGAACTGAAATGTAGCCTCTGTAGCAAAGGATTCCACTTTGGCTAGTCAATGACCCCACTTGGCTAACCATAGTCCTTGTCCAACCTTAGTGCTCTCTTGCCCTCAGGCCTGGACTCCCTCTGGACAGTTCCACACTAGCTATGCAATGCAGGGCAGTTAGATTTCCTGAGGGGTGTTTCCAAAAAGTGAAAGTAAATAGATAATAAGAAAGAAATCAACAAAAAGGATAGATAGTAGTCACACGCTGGTGACACCATCTGCTACAGGTCTTTCAAGAATTGCGAGATCAAGTCAGTTATCAATGTCAAAAAGAGTGAATTTTTCTTACTGGAGATACACTTCTTGGGACACATCGTCTCAGCAGCAGGCGTACAGATGGACCCAGCCAAGATTGAGACTATACGTGATTGGCCCGATTTGAAGAAAGTTCATGAAGTTAGAAGCTTGTTGGGTTTGTGTTCTTACTACCCGCGGTTCATTCGAAAGTTTGTAGAGGTAGCTTCCCCTTTGCACATTCTGACACAGAAAGTAGTCCCTTTCTCGTGGAGATCCACAAAGGTGACTGCCTTTCCGACACTAAAAGAGAAATTGACTACTTGACCAGTATTGACTTTGCCGGATTTGCAAAAGTCATTTGAAGTATTGTGATGCTTGTGGTCGTAGTCTGGGAGCGGTCTTAATGCAAGAAGGCCATGTGATTGCCTATGAAAGCCGATTGTTTTCAAGGACAGAATTGACAACACAGATTTATGAGAAAGAGCTTTTGGCAGTGATCCATGCTCTTACTCAGTGGCGACATTACCTACTTGGAGCCGACTTCACAATCTTCACTGATTATTAAAATTTACGCTACTTCTTGTCACAGAAACAGCTTTCGGAAAAAACAAATGCGCTAACATCTTGTCACAGTCACTTCCAGATTGTCCATGTTCAGGGACAGAAGAACTTGGTGGCAGATGCTTTGTCTCGGAAGCCGTTAGTCTTGGCTATTTCCGCGATTGATCATAGAAGCTTCAAGGAGATCGTTGATTAGTACGCCACAGATCCGGATTTTCCCGATGTATTCACTTGAATACAGAATGGGGAGGTAGTAGCCGGATATTCATACGTGATGGCTACTTGTTGAAGAAAACAATTTGTGCATTACACAGCCGTTGAGAGAAAAGGTTCTGACTGAGTGCCATTGTCCACCTTTTACAGGTCACCGCGGCATGGACACCACCTTGAAAGGTGTGGAGTGTTACTTCTTTTGGCCGAGGCTCAAGAAAGATGTGGACGACTTTGTATGCAGTTGTATAGTATGCCAGAAGGTCAAGTTTGACAGGCATAAGGCACAGGGATTGTTACAGCCTTTACCCATTCCCACCCGCCCCTGGGAAAGTATTGCAATGGATTTCATTTTTGATCTCCCAAAGACAGAGTGGGCGTGATGGCATTTGGACTGTCATCGACAGATTTAGCAAGCAAGCTTACTTCATTCCACTAAAGAAAACAGTCAAGCCAGATCATTTAGCGAGACTGTTCATTGCACAGATTTTCAGACTACATGGCATGCCTGAGACAATAGTCTCCGACAAAGATCCCCGATTCACGAGTTTGTTTTGGAGGGCCGTTTGGGAGAACATTGGCAGACGGTTGCAGTTCTCGTCATCATTCCACCCGCAGACAGATGGGCAATCTGAGATTGCAAATTCAGTTGTTCTGGATTTATTGATGTCTTACATTTTTTATCGGAAGACTCAAATGGGAATTTTTTTTGCCCTTGGTGGAATTTGCCTACAATAACACGATCCACTCTTTGATGGGGCAGGCGCCATTTGAGATCATTGAAGGTGCTCCAAAGGTTCCATCCTTCATAAGCACTAAGGATAAGATTTTTTAAGCCTACCAATACACGAGGGACTTGGACACTGCATTTGCCAAGGTCCGGGAGGCTTTAGCGAAATCTCAGGAATGACACAAGAAGGCAGCAGATCGACACTGTTGCGATTTGAAATTAAAGGAAGACAATTGGGTGCTCTTACGTTTTGAGAAGGCACGCCTAAGAAAGAAAAAGGGAAAGGAGCGGCTTTTTCCAAAGCTTAGCATGAGGTATTATGGCCCTTTCTAGATAAAAGGAAAGATAAATGATGTCTCCTTTAGACTCAAGCTGCCCGATACTTGGAAGATTCACAATGCATTCCATGTGAGTCTATGGAAGCCTTTTAAAGGTGATGTGCCAGTTAATGGGGAGCCCGATGAGCAACCCGAAGTGGAGGAAAGCGAGGAGATACTCGTTCCAGAACAGATTTTGGCACACAAGGACAGAAAGATAAAAGGTAAAGTGATCAGGCGGTTCTTGGTTAAATTCAAGAACTATCTTGCATTGGATGCGAAGTGGATGGAGAAGGAGGATCTAGCAGATACTCCTCAGATTTTGAAACTTTACCTTGAAGCATTCGGTTTAGCATAGTCTACTTCCAATAGAACCCCGACTTCAGCGAGTGTGAATCTAGTGCAGCAGGTTTGCTTAACAGGGGAGTCACTCCGCTCTTTGTCAACGGATTACCCCGATTTTGAATATAGTCACTGATGTCCCCTTTGGGTTCCATGGATACTAAACGGCTGAGTAGTATTCTGTTGTATGACTTTATGATAGGAATTCCCGAAAATGAAAATGATTGATTTGTACTTGACTTGTTTGAGTGCAGGATCTGAAAGATGAAATGACTGCAGCATTTCGGTCTTATAAATCTCTATAGACATGATTGCAATAAGGATTAGTTAATCGGGCATCCGTGAGGTCTGGAATGGATCTAGATGCGATTACTAAATACGTTGCCGATTGATCATGGTCTGAGATTTGAAATTAATTTTTCTGTGATTTGTCATGTGATGTCGAGTGATGTCCTATGATGTGATTGTCGATTTGTACAAGTGCTAGATGTGTCGTGTCTAGTGCGTCGGTACTAACAGTCAGTGTCTACTAAGACAGTTTATGGCCTCTGTTTGTTTTGCAAGTGTAATCGAGGGCGATTACAATTCTTTCAAGAGGGGGGTTTGCCACAACTTGATGCCTGGCATGACCCAAGACATTAAGATGTTCCAACTTATGGGCATTGGCCGAGGTGGGGCCTGGGGACATAAAGCAAATTAAAAGAGCGCACTGCCTAGCTGTACGGATGCCGTAATTCACGCTGGCTGCTGACGTGGCAAAGCGTATGGATTTTCGTGATTTGCGGTGACAGCGTTGACGTGGCACTGTTGTACGGATTTCCGCAGATGGTGCTAGCTGCTTTTGGGCCCTCTGCTTTTGAGTTACGAGCTTTTAAGTTTAATGCTTTTGGGCATCCCTTGTAAGAATAAATAAGCCTCAGGGGCTCACTTGTCTGGTCATCTGGACGTAGAGATTGAGAGTGAGCACCCGCGGGCTCTTGTACTTTGCACACAAATTAATATAAAAAGAAATACCGAAAGGGGCGCCAGTCTTTGCAGCCAATACCCCTTGGCACGGAACTACGATGGGCCCGTGTCGTCTTTTGTAAATTGTTTTGAAGTGAATCTCAGTTGTGTCGCGGTAGAATCTAGACTTGGGGTGTCCAGGTTTGTTACAATACTCCCTTCATAAATAACCATCCGGGTTCAACAACATCACAAACATTCAGTACTCCCGTCGTAAATAACCATCCAGGTCCAGGCCATGAGTACAACAGCACAAACATTCAGTACTCCCCCCGTAATAAGCATCCAGGTCCGGGCCATGAGTAAAGACAATATTCAATCATTCAATACTCCCCCTGCAAATAACCACAAGGGTCCGGGCCATGAGTATGTACAAGCATTCTCTTAAGTACTCCTCCCAAGAGTAAATCACCAATCATTGAAACGAGTATTACAACCAGAGTTAAACAATTCAAATCGGCACCGAGACAAATTTACCATCCATCTCAAACAAATTCCAATTAGGATCATCAAACAAATTCTCAAACAAAATTCAGTCTTATTCAATCTCAAAAAAGCATTCTCAATGTCAGTCGAGCTCAAAAGTGGACTGGCCTTCCGTCCTGAAACTTGCACCAAAAGAAGGGTTTCTTTCATCAAGTTGTATCCGACCGCAGCATGGTCCATAAGCTCTTGAATGGTGGAAACTGGCTTGGATAGACAGTGTGCCCGTAGCGGTGATGGGAGTCCAATGATATTGCAAGCACATTGGGCCACCAAGGTAATCGGTTCAAGAAGAGATACTTGCTGAGAGATGTCGATAAATTTCAAGTTGTAATTTGCTAGGGTTTCCGTGTCCACTCTGCCAGAAGCTGCACTCCGAAGGAAGATGTTTGAAGGCATGTAGCTTCGGATGAAAATTTTCTTGAAAGCTTGCGAAGTCCTTGGAGTGTGCGGCTTGGTAGCTATTGACATCCACCACTACATGGCACTGATTCTGAGAAAACAATGGCTCGAAAGATTCGCTCGCATTAATACGTAGGGTTCGTCGAGACGAACTCCTTTATCTCCTCCTCCTCTTGCAAGTGGTCTTAGGTTCTTTATGGTTTATGCCTCGTAAGACAGTGCGATGAAGACAGGAGCATGCGCGATGCGCGATGGATCAAGAGTGGGAGTCGCTAGTAAGTCTAGGGCAGGGGCACGAAGATTCTTTGATGAAAAAAAAATTCTGTAAAATCTTGAAGCGCCATCTTGGTCTGTCTCCTCTTTGGTAGGACCAGTATGCTTTGAGAAAAGTACACGATTGGAGCTCTGATACCATTGTAACAGGAGGGCACCATGTGCCAACAGAAAAGAACAGACTGAACAACTTTTAACACTTCAAATAACACTGAATTGAAAGAGATGCACAATACTCGAGACGGGGAGTGGCGGAGCTCCACCCCAAGAGAGCACTGGCCCCAAACCTTGGCGCCCCTTTCGGTACTTCTTTATATTGCTTGAACTCAGTACAAGCTCTCTGCACTTTCACATGGAAGCATGCCAGAGACCGAGCCCATGGCACATATTTAAAGGGCATGGGCCTATCCAAAAGTAGTACTGATAATGCGATGTAAATATGACATGTCTATCTAGAATGATCGACTTTGGCAAACCACGAAGGGATTACCAATGCTTAATGAACAAACGTGTTGTCACTTTGTTTTCCCAAGGAATGAGCACGCAAAACTGTATTCCTTGCCTGCAAACTTTCTACCTTTTCTAAAGTGGCCTTCATGCTTGTGTGCCCACCTATGAGTGAATCGTGTGCATCGTGCGACGTGCAATATGGATTTCCTATGAGAAGGTAACACAAAGACGGTGACGAAAATACAAGAGACCACCACAAATGAGATAGTCGGAATTTGCAGGCTGATTTCTCACGTTGGCAAAAGATACTTCTTGAATGGGTACTGTGGTCCACGACTCAAGAGTCAAGACCGGTCCTTCACGACTTAACACATCTGCAATTAGTTAGCTTTACCGACCAAATTGCTCAACAGACTGGGACCATCTAGCTTGACGGTCACTTGCACTAGGCATATGAGGGCCACTTTGGGGCTCTATGATTAGTTGAGCCACTTGAGGGCTTTATGGTCAATACGAACACTAAAATCTCTACCATACAAGAAATGCTTTTCATACTTTATAGAGAATGAATGACAGAGAGGTTTCTTATTGTGCAGTGAGTGATTCTTTTTTGTTTAACTTTCTACTGAGAAATGCATGTGGACTGCCTTGCTTATCTCCTTTCAAAACATGAGTGAGAGATTAGTGACACGAAAGGAATGCTTTGTGCACCACGAATGACTCGGGAGAAGCACCCTCGCGAGGCTCGAGAGAGAGCGAGCGAATTAGTTTTCTAGCTAGTGGATCATGTTACAGGCTTGGACATTCCAAGCGAGAATTCAATAGCAACACACAAACAAAAACTGCAAATAATTGAACTGAACTTGAAGAGAGAGAGAGAGAGAGAGAGAGAGAAGGAGAGTCGACACGGCACGACGGAGTTTCGAGCCAAGACGCATTGCCTCGAAAGACTGGCGCCCCTTGCGGTATTTCTTTATTATTGCTCTTTGCAAAGTACAACTTACGAGGGTCCAACTCTCTTCGAGACTCTGCGTCCAGATGCTCTGCGGAACAGTGGCCCTTTGGGCACTTATAAGCGTACAAGGGATGCCCAAAAGCAGAGCCCGAAAAGCATCAGATCCAAAAGCTCTTGCACCCAAAAGCTTCTACCACCAAAAGCTCACGTAAAAATTGCCAAAAACCAACAGCGCAAATCTCGAAAATCTGTTTAGCTGTGCCATGTGGTAGCCACCAACAGGATTTACGGAAATCATCCTAAGAGATCAAGCTTTTGATTTTTAGGTTTTAGGTCCCTCGCTGGTGCTCAATAAGTTCTTCAAGTCCATAGGGGTTAGGTTTTTAATTTCTAACCCCTTCTACTGCTCTTCTGGGTTCAATTTCTCTTGTCTTCTCGGCCATTTCTTTTGAGTTGGGCACGCCACGTCATCACTTTGTGACTTCCCCCCTCTTGAAATAATTGTAATTGCCCTCGATTACGCCTGCAAAATAGCTAACGGACAGAAACTTTCTTTAGTAGACACTAACTCTATGTACCCATGCACCAGACTCCACCAATGCAGCACTTCAACAAAGACATCATCTGCTGATCAATCTCATTTTTGGCGAGGGTCTCAGATACAAATCGTGATCATTGCAATCACATCCAGACCACGCTGATCTTTTCACGGATGTCTCGGGCTACTAAATTTTGTTACTATACCGAATTGATATCCGGTCTTTTCACATTTCAATCAAGCAAATTATGCCCATGACCATCCGCACAAGACAATACATCAACATAGCATGCAGTTCACAAAATCACACACTTGGTTCACACTGAAACCGTGTTTCAATCATTCAATCTAGCCATCTCATCCTGTTGAGAAATCTTGATGTCATAGTTACATGGGACGGCGGGTCGGGGTCGGGAACGGGGTCGGGACGGCAAAAGTCAGGAAACGGGGACGGGGGTCGGAACGGCAAAAAAAAAAAGAGAGTTTTTTTGGCACTTTTTGACCTACACACATGCCACACACATAGAGCATCACTTTGACCATAAATTTACACTAAATAGACCAAAGAACACGAGTCGTATAGGCTGAAATGTGCTAATAACACATCGATGATCGATGGATACAAAATGAGAAGTGCATGCCACAAGGGCTCAAGAGTCAAAAAGCCTAAAGGACTCAGGACAAGCCTGAGGCCTCAAGGATAACAAAAAGTACAAAGGGCTATGTAGTAGGTAGAGTCGTAGACTCAAGAGTCTAAACTCGAGAGTCGAGTGATCAATGATCATCAAACTCAAGAAGTGCTCGCCTGCTGAATCTCCACATCGTCGTCGTAGTCGAGATCGTCAGCGACGTATGAGGCTCGAGAGGCTCGCATTGAGGCTCGAAATCCTCCTCTAGCTCCTCCAAAAGAGTATCGGCCATAGATGGATTCTCTTGTGCCATCTCCCCCTCTTGGCCGCTTCCGCAACCTCATACACCGTGAGCTTCAAGAAGATCCAACCTCTTCTTGGGAGCTACATGAGGGCAAAACTTCATCTCGTTACCGGGTTCATGAAGAAGATGGGCTCGCACTTTGTTTGAACCACCCGATCTCTTGTATGGACATAGCTTGCACGTCCATGGTCTTGCACCGCCACCTTTGCCACGCGAGCTAAAGTCTACTTCATCCCACCACGACCACGTTTGCACGGCGGGCCTCCTTCGAGAAGAAGCGGCTTGAGAAGTGGAGTTGGCTTGAGATGACATGATGGTTAGAGACTCGAGAGAGTAGAGCTTAGAAGTTAGAAGAGTTAGAGGAGAGCTTGTGTGGAGAGAGAGTAGAGGAGAGCTTCAAAGTGGGTAGAAGAGGGAGAGGAGAGCTTCAAAGTTCAAACTTGAGCCTTGAGCTTGAGGGAAATGGAATGAGCTTGAGCCTTGAGCTTAAGGGAAATGGAATGAGCATTGAGCATTGAGACTATGAGTATTAAAAGGCCCAAGGGAGCCTTTTATAGCCTCCCAAGGGCCAAGGCTCCAAAAATATGGCAGTTGGGGCTGCACAGAGCCGTTGCAAACGATCAAAAACGGGCATATTTTTTAATCTGTTCCGGTCCGACCCTGGTCCGTTCCCGGCCGTCCCCGGTCCGTCCCCCCTACGACCCGCCCGTCCGGCCCGTTTTCCGTCCGTCCCTCGGCGTTCCCAGCCGTTCCCAGCCCGGTTACGGCCGTCCCCCGGCCCTAGGGCCCGTCCCCCCCGTCCCCTGTAACTATGCTTGATGTACCTAGATCACTAGTGTAGCCATCTCATCCTTCGACTCTTGATGTACTCACAATAGTATCGAGTCATCTCATCCAAATAGAAACCTTGATGCACAAGAATCTCTTTGAGTTCATGTTACAAACCGCTGACATGTCACTGAAGAACAGAGCCAACCTTCAGATCATGGCCGAGGGGCCTAAACCCTCAGAAGAACAAGCAACAATAGAAGAAGAAGTCCTACCAACTTATGGGACCCCGTCCGATGGGGCCCAAGTAACATAAAGGAATTAAAATAAAGTTGGACCCTCACACACACACAAAAGACAGCGTAGAGGCAGATGACGTGGTAGCAGTATGAATTTTTGAATTTTGCGACAACTGTTGACGTGCAGCCTGTACGGATTTCCAGATTTTATGCTGACTTGGCAGCCTGTACGGATTTCCGGAATTTATGCTGACCTACTGACCTGGCAGCCTGTACGGATTTCCGTGATTTACGCTGGGCAGTTTTCGGCGCCAGCTTTTGGAACCAGTTGCTTTTGAGTTTGACTTCTTTTCGTGTAACTGCTTTTCAAGGCCAAGGGCCTTTAAATAAGTGCAGAGGGCTCAGTCTCTGATTAGCGACTTCAACCCTTACTTCATCGCGCATCGAGCTCGCTCCCGTCTTCGTTGCTCTGTCTTACAAGGCATAAAGCCATAAAGAACCCAAGACATGGCGTTCATGGATTCAACAGAATATTTGCAATTTCTTCTCGACGAGCTTCACGACATTCTTTCGTGGCATTCTCAACAGAATCTTCCGATGCTGCAAAGTTTTTAACAATTTTTGAATTACATGTTACCCCCTCTGATGCCTCAGGTGGTACCTCCTCCTCGGGCACCGGAAAGTACGAGAGCCTCCAAACAGCAACCTTCCCAACCGTTTGTGCCGATGGGGGGAGTCTTCAAGCATATGGTGGAGCCATTTGACCCTGATCCAATGCAACCGCCTTTGCCACCGCCGTTGCCCCCACCTTCCCCACCACCAGGCTACAATGGTGGGAGCCCATATGGATACCCTTATTATCGGTACCCAAGATACACGCCTAACCAACCCAAAGATTTCAAGGATGGTAGCACGACAGTCAAATTTTTCACTTTTTCCGGGGTGAAAGATCGCCTGACACACCGTCAACGAGACGCCTTGTTACAAGAAGGCTGATGCTTCGAATGTTTCCAAATAGGGCATACGTTTAATACACGACCTGAGCAAGCCTCGACGTCCTCAGAGAAACCTTCTGCTCCCACGTCAAACAGATCCACGGGGCCACCTCAAGCTAAGAGGGCTAGACCTGCTATTGAACTAGTACCCGATATTTATGGTATACACCTCAAGAGTTCTAATGAATTATGCAGAGCTTATGGAAAGTCAATGGCTTGAAAGCCTTGATCTTCTTTGACCCGGAGCTATGGAGAACTTCATCCATCCACAATTCTTAAGTAGATGTACTTTGATTATGATGCAAAGGGTGGAGAAATTGAAGCTGAGCTAGCCACCGTGCAAACTCAGAAACTGGTATCGCTCATTGGTGCTCTTTTAGTGACTATCCAAGATTATCATTATAAAGTTGGGCAACTGCGACGTTCTCTTAGGCATGCCCTGGCACGACAAGAATGATGTGACTCTCCAGGTTTGGAACCGAACCATCACCGTGATACAGAAGGGCAAGCCATTCATCCTCAAAGTTCGGTTGTCCAAACAAAACCCTGAATGAATTCTCTAGTTGTTTTATAGTTAGATACTTTTGAACATTGTTTGAGAAAGTATTGTTTGAAATGGATGCTATTTGTTTTAAACCTATCTTGGTGCCGATTTGTACTGTTTGACTCTGGTTTTAATACCGGTTTCATTGATTGGTGATTACTCCCGGGTAGAGAAGTGAGAAATATTGTTTTGGTATTGTTTGAACCTCGGAACGACGCAGACCGATGTCTGGGGAGCGTTTTGTTGTATGTTTGGAAACCTCCGAATGACGCATGCCGATGTCTGGGGAGCGTTGGGTTGTATGCTTGAACCTCCAAGCGACGCAGATTGCGGTCTGGGGAGCTTTTGGTTGTACAGTCCTCTAAGCTCATGGCCCGTACCTTTTTAGGTTATTTGCGGGGGGAGTGACGAGGTAGTCGTTGAGTAGCTTCATACCGCAGACCGTTTGTCTCGTGGGAGTGCTCAACGGCATTGTTCGTTGTGTCTTGTAACATGCATATGTGAGCATTTATGTTGCATTGTGATGTGCCAACCACTGAATATTTCTAATTGGATGAGATTGCCTGGGTATGTAATTTTAGTGCATCAAGACACCCGTGGAAGATGAGTGCGGTCTGGGTGTGATGGCTAATTTCACATACGCCAGAATATCAAGAGTCCTGATCTTGACAAAAGGAGAAGCACACTCCTTGATCAAAGGAGCAAAAGGAGAAGCCAACTCCTTGATCAAAAGAGTTGAAAGGAGAAGCTAACTCCTTAACAAAAAAAAGAGCAAACTGATTGTCCCTCGGAAATTTTTGAGCTAACTTGAGTTGTTCTGCAGATATGCTGTAATCGCGGACGATTACTTTCTTTCAAGATGGGGGGATGTCACAAACTGCTGACATATCAAGTCACTGAAGAACAGAGCCAACCTTCAGATCACGGCCGAGGGGCCTAAATCCTAAGAAGAACAAGTAACAACAGAAGAAGTCCTACCAACTTATAGGACCTCGTACGATGGGCCCAAGTGACAAAGGAATTAAAATAAAGCTAGACCCTCACACACACACAAAAGACACTGTAGAAGCTAATGACATGGCAGCAATACGGATTTTCGAATTTTGCATTGACTGTTGACGTGGCAACCTGTACGGATTTCCAAATTTTACGCTGACTTGTTGACGTGGCAGCCTGTACGGATTCTCGTAATCTACGCTGGGCAGTTTTCAGCGCCAGCTTTTGAGACCAGTTGCTTTTGCGTTTGATTGCTTTTCACGTAACTGCTTTTCAAGGCCAAGGGCCTTTAAATAAGTGCAAAGGGCTCTGTCTCTGGCACGCTTCGGTGAGAAGGTGCAGAGCGCGAGTATCGGCATTGTACCAAGTTCAAGTAATATAAAGAAACACCGAAAGGGACGCCAGGGTTTGGGGCTAATATTCTCTGAGGTGGAATTCCGCCACTCCGTATCTTGTGTGCTCTCTCTCTCTCTATCAGTTGTTATTGAAGTGCTAAAGTCTCTTCAGTCTGTTCTTTTCTGTTGGCACGTGGTGCCCGTCTTGTGATAGTTCACATTCACTTAACCATCACATCTAGATCTCGCTGATCTCTAACAGATGGCTAGATGCACTAAGTTCAAATCATTCATCAGACAAAACACTGCAGACATTTCATCTTTCTCTACATGTCTCTAACAATACACACATGAAAGAGCACACGTCTTCATTCAATCCAAGACATCTTCAATTTAGTGCACATGTGTTCATAAAGTCGTTCCGCAAAATACCGTCAGCCTGTCAGCATTCATTAAATCTCAAAGAGAAATTAGTGACTTTATTCAATCTAGGCAATCTGTGACAAAGGAGTGGAGTGGCTCCCCTCTTGTGCAGTTCGCACCGCATTAGATTCAACCCGCTGATCGACAACTTTTGGCATAGACTCTGCTAATATTCTAAAAGCTTCAAGGTATAGCTCACACTCCAAAGAATTTGTGATGTTCTCCTCCATCACTTTGCATCTAGGGCCAAAAAGTACCCTTGACCAGATTATCCGGTGGACCTAGTTCAAGGTATAGCTTCTCCTCCATCACTTTGCATCTAGGTCCAAAAAGTACCCTTGACCAAATTATCCGGTGGACCTAGTATATCTTTCGGTTCTTTTCTTGTCAGGTGCAGTGGAATTGAAATGGTGAAGATCTAGGTTTTACACTTCCACAAATTCTTTACTTCTTTCTCTTGCGATAGTGATTCCTTTTAGCTTTTCCGTGAAGAGAGGAAATGTGTGTGTGTGTGTGTGTGTGTGTGTGTGTGTGTGTGTGTGTGTGTGTGTGTGTGTGTGTGAGAGAGAGAGAGAGAGAGAGAGAGAGAGAGAGAGAGAGAGATAGAGACCTGATGGGAGTCCCAGCTAGCCCTCTCAAGGGCCCCCCACACCGTTGCAGATGTGGTATTTGCTTTAGATTGCATAAGTGGAATGTACACACATGCAATACCTCAAGTGCAGACTCTACTGACTTGAATGGGGCAAGACGAGGCACCTCCGAGGGTGATTTCCGGAGTAGTGTCCTTCAGTGGAAATCGCAGCAGACATCTTCATCATTTGCCTCACATCTTCGGCTTCATGCGGTTTGTTCAGCATCCGGTGCTGAGAGGGGGTGTTAAACTTACACCACTCTGCTGCTCCATAAGTCTAGGGCATACTGGTACGGCTAGTATGTCTCTAGGCTGGCCACCCATAGCCTAGGTTGCTCCTGGCAGCCACCCGAGTTTGGGGCCAGCCGCCCACTTTTGTCCGGGCGCCCACATATACTTCCATATATCATTTTTATGTCGGGTCGTGGGGATTTTTATCAGGCCTTGCCCTACCTCCCCTTGGGCACCTATTTATGGAGCCAAGGGGGTACCCACTTCCACATCTCACAGAGATCACGCATCTGATTGTATTGGGTCTTCTGCTCATGGTAGTCGGGGGAGGGGGGGGGGGGGGGGGGGCGATCAGCCCCCCCCCTCTTCACCATCTCTGGCGTTTGTGTCTACTCTCTCTCTCTCTCTCTCTCTCTCTCTCTCTCTCTCTCTCTCTCTCTCTCTCTCTCTCTCTCACGCTTCCACAAACGCGCGCTCTCAAAAGAATAGCAAGAGCTCCAATCTGGCATAACAAAACTGATTGTTTCTCAGAATGACTCAAAATTTTTTTAGCTAACTTGAGTTGTTTTGCAGATATACGGTAATCACGCACAATTACTCTTCTCTCAAGAAGGGAGGATGTCACAAACTGCTGACGTGTCAAGCCACAGAAGACTTGAGCCGACTTGCAGATCCCGACCAGGGGCAACAGAAGAAGTTTCACCGACATATAGGTCCTCGCCGAGTGGGCCTAATCTTTAAAAGAAGCTCCTATTTCACTTATGAGGTTCCCGTCCAATGGGAGCTATAATTAAAAAAAGGACCCACTCACACACACACACACACACACACACAAGATGCGTAAAAACATGCTGACGCGGCAGCTGTACGAACGTCCGCGATTTGAGCTAATGATGTGGCAACCTGTAAAGACTTCCGCAAATTGCACTGCACCATGCTGATGTGGCAGGTGTACAGATTTCCGCGTTGGACACTGCTGGCAACTTTTAAGGGAGTCCAGATGTTTTTAGAACTGGATGCTTTTCATATACTGCTTTTGGATAGGCCCAAGGCCTTTGAATATGTGCCATGGTCTCAGTCTCTGGCACGTTTCCATGTGGAAGTGCAGAGAGCTGAGTACCGGCGTTGTACCGAGTTCAAGCAAAATAAGAAATACCGAAAGGGGCGCCAAGGTTTGGGGCCAGTGCTCTCTTGGGGTGGAACTCCGCCACTCCCAAGCTCGTGTGTCATGCATCTCTTTCAGTTCACTGTTACTTGAAGTGCTAAAAGTTGTTCAGTCTGTTCTTTTCCGTTGGCACGTTTGTGTCCTCACGTTACATGTATCACCTCTTATTAATAATACTAATATTACTAATAAGTGACAAGCTAATTGGAAGACGTTTGGTTAATCTTGTGTTGCCCTACCTCAACCTGCAAGTCATATAAGGGGTTACCACTTAAATCATCAGTTCAATACCCTACAGGCAGCAAGCGCCCTAAGTACCCTCATCAGACCCCTACCATTTTCATCTCCTTTGCATCCCTCGCATTTTTCATCGCCATCATCAGCCCATCGCCTTCATGTAGCAAATGCGCTTACGTTTCCAAATTGGAGATCAGCCTCGGTATTTTTACATCTCTCGGCTCCCCATCAGAAGATCAGCCCTGGTGACAGCACTCTCAGACTCCGCCTTTAGATCAGCCAGCGTTTACAGATTTTAAACAAATCCTATATAGATGGCATTTCTCAAAGACACTCTGGCCTGCTCGTGTGGATGAATGCACACACAAACTATCCATATAAACTTCTAAAAAGTTTCGCAAATATTTTTTAAAAGCATGGCTCATTAACCTTTAATATGCTGCTGGAGCATTTGCTGGTCCAAAAGGCATGACTCTATACACATATATCTCTCAATCCGTGGCAAAAGCCATTTTGTGCTGGTCTTTTGGATCAATGGCTCTTTGAAGCTCCAATGAAGCACCTTCCATGTTGAGGGGAACCAGGTAGACAATGCCATCTTCATCATCCTCATCAGCACCCTCGACAGCGGCATTAGCGGATCAGCCCACATCCTTGTCGCATTTGCAAGTCCAAGTCAGATAGCCTAGCAATTTCCATTTTCGGCCCTTTGACTCGTAGATCCAAGCATCTCCGATCCCTTCACTGTCTAAGCAAATAGAGAGGGTGGCCCTTGGAGGGGGGTTTGGGACCCCATCTCGTGTTAGCCTCCCTCTCTCACTCACAGAATCTTCACTCGGTATAATTCTCTCTTCTCTCTCTTTGTCTATTGCACATCTCTCTCATGAAAGTAATGGAGCTTTGTGTACATATTGAGCACTCATCCTCAGATACCACCATCAATCACTTCCGCTACACTTAACAACTACGATTGTGGGAGAATGGGACACATACCAAAAGATTGCTACTTAAACAACTTTTGCAACAAGTGTGGGAAGAAGGGCACACCTCCTTTCAAATGTTATTCAAAGGATCAAAGCAACATTAGTGGAAGCAGCAGTAGCAAAGGCAAGAACCCAATGAGAGGAGCGACACATGTGGAGAGAAGAAGAAGGCGACAACAACCTTGTTCATGGCGAAGAAGACTATAGCGTTCATGTGGCAGACATTTTATGAAGACTTATACCTTCTCTGGTTGAAGGGGAGGCTTGTCATCCTTAGTGGATATCGTATTGTCATCCTGAGTGGATATTGAGTCATGTCTTCACTGTACCAATCTGGTCCAAATCCCAAGGCGAGGGCTCTTGGGATGGGCTTTGTCCCATGGAGCTTACCTCTAGTGTACTAGGGATCCTAAGTGGCATATGGCATGTGTAGCATTGTTAAAAGAAGCCTTGGTCATAGGCTATCCTATGTGGAGCATTTTCACAGCATAATATCACATGTAGGTGTCATGTAGGCATGAATAAAGCCCCCTAAATATGCAAAGTGTACTCAATTTTCAATGTAATCTAGTCTACTTCATGTCTACGCTCTAGTCCAAATTCTATTGAGTAATTAACTAGTTCATTAGCAAGTCATTAACATGAATGCAACGCTCTCTTATCCACCCTAATCTCATCAATACCAAGGTCCAAAACTAACAAAAAAACAACAAACTTGAATTGAAAGAACACTTGAGACAAGAGACAATAAGGTGGAGTTCCTCACTCAAAGTATTGGCCCCTCCATCGGGCGTCCCTTGCAGTATTTTTTACTAAAAAAATTCAAGCTATTGGTTACAACTGCTCGTGTGAGCCCACTCATAATGATTTGAGTGCTACTGGCACTCAGCCTCTAATTTATAGGCCCTTTGACCCAAACCAAATTCGCTTTTCAGTTATTCTCACAAGAGTGGTTAAAAGCGCATAAAAATCATTTGCTCACGATAGCATATGCATGAAATTTTCTTTTGAATTTCACAAACTATGTGTACAAGAATCGCACCTTGATCTCATGCAATGATGACTTATGATAAGCACGCCATTCAGGAGCAATTTCATGTAGTAAGATTTCTTTATCTTATACAGAGGCTGAGTATCATGCTGCTTGTAGTGTTACATGCGACTCTATTTGGTTGAGACAATTAACTTTGGATATTAATAATCCACTGCAAGTTATGTGTTTTACACTGTTGGAGCAGCAAGAAACAGCAACGCTCTCTCATGGAGAGGTCAGTTGGGACTTTTTCTTCCACAACAAACTTCACTCGTCGACTCAAACAACCAGGGTCATCTTTCTATTGGACATAATCTGGTAATCCATGCCAAGATCAAGCACATGGAGGAACAATGTTACTTTGTTTGGAAGAAGGTGTTGGACAATACAGTTTGGTTGGTGTACTATTCGACTTCAAAAAACATTGTGTGAAGCATCTTCCCAAGCAATCCTTTGGCAGTCACTGCACCTCCCATGATTGATACGCCATTTATCATTTGAAAGGTCTATGTGTGCTCTCATGCATCGCCGTGGATGTGCCTTGCTAAGTGTGAGGTCGTCTCTCATCTCCAGGCATATTTAGACCCTGGTAGCTACCCATACTGGTTTCTCTACACATGTGATATCCCTTGTATGATCATTAGCATGGCTATATATAGCAGTTTGATAGAGTGCAGTCAGTCTTATAAATAAGCCAATCTGGGTTTTAATTTTGAATGGGTAAAGACACAACCTTCATTTTATCACCGCCTTGAGATGCCCTAATTTGTTGCTGCTATATGACCAGATCAAATATTGGTTGCAAATCGACAAAGAACAGCATGTCAGCTGGGATCAAAAATCTTTTAACCTGCAATTTTTGGATGCTAAACCAGTATTCTGTTAAGAAAATTTATTTACATTGCCATTATGCCTATGCGCCCCTCTTAACATTTGACCCAGTTTACATGCAATGGCAAAGCCAGCTCTTGGAAAGTAAGCATCAGAAGCTAACTACACATACTTATGCCTGCAAGACTGCACACAAATTTCATCTAAGCATGGGCATTTGTTTCTGAGTATAAAGATGAACGTATTGGCGGGCATTTGTGATTGATAATAAAGATGCGCATACGCCATCTAGAACACCACCTTTAGTACTTAATGACAAGGAGGGAAGCATAGCATTAGAAGCTAACTACACATATTCATGCCCATCTGCCCGGTGATTGTATGCATCATCTGAGAACTCCATATGTAGAAGCTGATAATGGGAAGGCGCAACCTGAGTAGAGACACATGAGGAGACGAAACGAAAGCCTCGCAACACGCATGAAAGAACAGATTGTTGCATGCAAGGAAAAAAGTAGTGTGCGTCAAATGGACCAAGGCAACTTGAGGATAATAAGAAGTTTACCATTTCACAGAGCTGAAGGACTTCCTCTTGAAGAACATGGCGATGGCATGAAGCGAGCTGGATGCTGCCGCACAGAGAGAGAGAGAGAGAGAGAGAGAGACGACTGATTAGTAGGTAGCCAGCCTTTCGCATGCTTTCGATTTTGCTTTTGTTATTGTCTTTTGTGGTGATGATCAAAACGCTCGTTATAGAAAGTGGTGATGATGCGGTCTTTTGTTGTTGTCCCTTTTTCTTTACAAAGGAGTCATAAATACCAAAGAGATTTTGGACCTTGGAGTAGGCTAGGAGAGGAGCATGTTCCTTGGTATTGTAAGCCTGATCCTTCTGTAATCTTTTTTCTTTTTTTTTTCAAAACTCAAGAACGTATGTGTGCCCGAGTATATTAAATTAAAAACCCAAAAGAATTACAACTACGAGCTCGTGCAAACCGTCTACGACGGGTCTCGCTTATTCTTACCAATGGTTTTGAATGGTCAATCCTAAACTTTTTCTCAAGCTCACTCAAGCGCACACATAGAACCCCAAGAACCCCCATAATGATCTCGTGAATCGATTTATCCATGTTAACATAACTCTTATATAATCATTGCCACATTTGGCATACATGTCGACCAAGGCACTGCCAAGCCGGATGTTTCCTTTCAGCAACCCCTAAATAACAATATCATTGTGAATTCTTTCGCCCATATCAACATCTTGTGTAATGCCACATGCCTTCAAGGTGCAAGTGTAAGTGATTGCTATTGGAGAGATTCCCTCTCTCTGCATCCGCTCAAAATAGCCTAGAGGTTCTTGACTTGACGTCATTGGACACCTTACAATCAATGCACTCCATGAGGCAACATTGCAGACAGGAAGCTTGTCGAGGACTTTAGCACACTTGAAATACATATTGACTATGTGCTTTATGAAGTGCACCACATTTGTCATATGTGGACCAAGGGAGTGCCAAGCGGGGTTTTTCTTTCAAAAAACCTTGGCTAACAATATTATCGGGAATTCTTTTGACCATATCAACATCTTGTGTAATGCCACATGCCTTCAAGGTGCAAGTGTACATGATTGCATTTGGAGAGCTACCCTCTCTCTGCATCCATTGAAAATAGCCTAGAGGTTCATGACCCTGGCCCTGTTAGACATATCCTGCAATCAATGCACTCTATGAGGCAACATTGTGGCTTGTTGGAGGACCGCACCGCACTTGACATACATACTAACTAACATGCTTTATGAAGTGCACCAGATTTGGCATACATGTCGACCAAGGTAGTGTCAACAACCCCCGACTTATCGTGAATTCTTTTGCCCATATCAGCATCTTGTGCAATGCCACATGCCTTCAAGGTGCAAGTGTACATGATTGCATTTGGAGAGATGCACTCTCTCTCCATCTGCTAAAAACAGCCCACCCGCTTCTTGACCTCAGCTAACCCTTGCATTCAAGATGCAAGTGTATATATGACTGCATCTAGAGAGACACCATCACTTCGCTTCCATCGCAAAAATCCCATAGCTTCTTGGCCTTGCCCAAGTTGGGCATATCTCACAATCAATGCATTCCAAGAGACGACATCACAAAGAGGATGCTCCTCAAGAACCTTTTGTGCTTAATGAAGTGCACCACATCTGGCATACATGTCGACCAAGGGGCAAGCATATGTGATTGCATCTTTGTGAATTATTTTCCCCATATCAACATCTTGTGTAACGCCACATGCTTTCAAGGTGCAAGTGCACGTGATTGCATTAGAAGAGATGCCCTCTCTCTGCATCTACTCAAAATAGCCCAAAGCTTCCTAACCTTGACCCTGTTGGACATATCCTACGATCAATGCACTCCGTGAGGCAACATCGTGGATAGGAATGTCGTGGCGGATTGCACCACACTTGACATACATATTGACTAACGTGCTTTACAAAATGCACCACATTTGGCATACATGTCGACCAAGGCAGTGCCAAGCAGGTCATTTTCTTTCAGCAACCCCTGACTAACAATATTATAGTCAATTCTTTTGCCCATATCATCATCTTGTGTAATGTCACATGCCTTCAAGGTGCAAGTGCACGTGATTGCATTTGACTCAGACCAGCTGGTGCCTATGCCCCATGCATGCTAGGAGCAATACCTGGTGGGCCGTGTGCTATTAGCCGCACCTCTTGTTGCAATGATATTGACTTGTTGTTGCATCTGTTGGCACCACTCACCTTGTGCCTTCTAGGCACAGTACGACATGTGATCCACACCTGTTATTGCAACGATAGGCGTTGCAAGATAATCCACAGCCCCACCTCAACACACACACACACACACACACACAGTACATGACCGACTACTGTTCGTCTCCTTCGTGGCAGCTGTAAGCCATTGCTGCTAAGGCAAGGACTCTCTCTCTCTCTCTCTCTCTCTCTCTCTCTCTCTCTCTCTCTCTCTCTCTCTCTCTCTCTCTCTCTCTCTCTCTCTCTCTCTCTCTCTCTCTCTCTCTCTCTCTCTCTCTCTCTCTCTCTCGACTGCCTCTTCACCAGCTCCCAGCATAGTAGAGACGATCGTTTACCGCTTGTGGCTCAGGTGGCCTCTTCACCGTGCCAGCAACATATTGGTTCACTCCCCCCTCAGGTGGAAACAGTAATTAGGAGCATCTCTCTCTCTCTCTCTCTCTCTCTCTCTCTCTCTCTCTCTCTCTCTCTCTCTCTCTCTCTCTCTCTCTCTCTCTCTCTCTCTCTCTCTCTCTCTCTCTCTCTCTCTCTCTCTCTCTCTCTCTCTCTCTCTCTCTCTCTCTCTCTCCCCCCCCTATAGCGACATTGCCAAACGTAGGCGGCTTGATACAACAGGGAGTTATAACGTTAACGTCTCTCTCTGGCTTGCACGCGTGTGGTTGCAATGCCTTAGTGATCTAATTTCTGCTCTCAAATATGGGCATTGAACGATTCAGCTCTCCCGCTACCCCTAGGCTCTCTCAGTTGTATATTTCACTCCTCAGCCTAGGTCACAAGTGAGGCCGTCTCGCATGCTTGACCAACCCATATATTCCGACTGCTTGGGCAAGGAGCTCTCTCTCTCTCTCTCTCTCTCTCTCTCTCTCTCTCTCTCTCTCTCTCTCTCTCTCTCTCTCTCTCTCTCTCTCTCCACCCGTTCGCCTCCCATCTCCTCCAAGCTCCGGCTAGAGTAGAATCGAGGAGGGCTTCCTAGCTCACGTCAATGCTCACCACTATGCTGGTGCTCACTTGTAGCCACGTGGACCGGCCGGAATGTTGCCTCCCATAATAAGAGTAGAATAGACTAGTCATGCTCATGACTACCCATGGCATCCATCTCTATTCTCAATTGCTCTTTCTCGCAACACACATTATTGAAGCACAAGGCAAGTCTCTCTTACCTCTGTGGATGATAAATCAATCTATTTCTCTCTCTCTCTCTCTCTCTCTCTCTCTCTCTCTCTCTCTCTCTCTCTCTCTCTCTCTCCTCTTTTCCAATCCGGGAGACTTATATTTGTCCTTGTTTTGGCATGCTAAAACATTTCTTAGATGGGAAGATAAATAGGCCTACATTCTTTTGTGCATGTATTTTTAGTCTTCTAAAGGTCCCTCTAATACCTATTGGGTCATGTGGTTTTCTCTTGTTGTAGAATGCTTAAGTGATATCTGACCATATTTAAAGGTTGGTAAATACTGAAGCTTATCTTCCAGAAAGTCGACAGAAATTGACAGATGTAGATGGAAAAGTTGGTAGTAACTCTTAGCCTGCACACATGCAAGCCGTCCGCAGTAGCTTCCGATGGAAAAGCATAGTGAGCCCACCAAAGGCCCACCACGCCCCTGCACTAATGTAACGCTTCTTCACCTCTGGCAATCGGCATGGCACCAAGTCTGCCTTCACGTTCAGCACCGGTGGTAGCCGTTTGAGTGGCGGGAGCAATATTGATCGATCCAAGAACTCTGCACGTTGTTTACAAAGTCTCTCTCTTCAATTCTCTCACTAAAACGACAGGCATCACAAGGCATGTGCGCGTTCCTCCGGCCAATTGGCACTCGAACACCTTCATCGTACCTCTCTTCATTGCTGGTGCATGTGCGCACTCTCTTTAAAAGAGATGGTATACACTCTAAAATTTTTGAGAGCCTTAGAAATTTGGCTCGGCCTTTTTTTTCCTGTTTCAACAATGCCCCACACCTACGACAAGTATTTCAATACGTCAAATTTCTCTTCAATGCTTGTTGATAATAGGATGCCACCTCATTTTGTGAAGGGTACCTTAGAACAAACATAGAAATACTTGGCTCAAAATAAAAAAGTCCTCAAGTTCAAGTCGCAAAAAGTCTTCTAGCGTATTTGCCTTGTAGTTTCCAACAAGGTCTAGTCTCGTCACACTAAGGCAAGACTTCTAACTTCCTCACCTTGAGGTAGACAAGGTCCATGAAGTGTGTATCCTATGTGGACCTAGGCCCATACTCAAGACTAAGTAACACGGATATTGATGGAAGTGTGAGCGATGGGATCGACGAGAGGAAAGCGAGACACAAAAATCAAAACATTTTTCAAGCGTCATATGTGTCCAAGTTTACTTTTCAACATTTTTGTTTAATTTATATGTTTTTGTTTTTCTCTTTTGGACAACCAAGCGCTCGCATGTATGTGGATAGAGTCTAAGACTCTCATCGTAACTGTCCGCGTTCACATCCTACTTGCATCCCTAGTTTTTTTTTACAGCAGTCCCTTGTCCTCAAGATTTCCCCCCCTTCCACCTCCTTCGTAGATTCTAGCCCTTGGGGTCATTTAAGACCTTGTGCCACTTAGTCTTATGGTAGGTCCACCCCCTTAGTTTGCCCATAGAATGATTGTAGTTATTTTCAATAAGACTTTTCACAAGGATGTAATCAATGCGTGAAAAAAAACCTTAAGTTTAGTGTAATCCCAACTTCAAATTTTGAAGTTCACCTTAAAAAATAATCTTTGGATGTTGGAAAACCCTACAAATTTTGGGGGAATTTAGTGTATGTATTTTGAAATACCTCCAAAATTAATAAAAAAACCTCTTAGTTTTTGCAGTGGATGGTTTTCTTGAGTTCTTGGAAATAAGTTCATTTTGAGCACCGATGTTATGCAAGCAAAAAATGAAGTACCTAGGGTGTGCACAAGTGTGATGGATTTATTGCATTTTTGGATTAAATTATGCAAGCCATGCAATGTTCTAGCCATGTATGTTTATATACCATCTACTAACATAATATGGCGGAAGCACTAACCCTTTACACGTGTCCGCATTTTCGAGCTTGAGCTTTTGGGGGAGAGAGAGAGAGAGAGAGAGAGAGAGAGAGAGAGATGCGACAAAATGTGGGGGGCGGCTTAGTTGTCAAAAGTCCAAGCTGGGCACTTGCAGAGAGGCTCGAATCATTCTCTCTCTCTCTCTCTCTCTCTCTCTCTCTCTCTCTCCTCTCTCTCTCTCTCTCTCTCTCTCTCTCTCTCTCTCGCGCGCAGCAGGCTACAGCGAAAACCTAGCATGCATCCACTCTATCTCTCTCTCTATCTCCTTCCTGCGAGCTGCACAGTGCAACATCCCTCTCTCTCTCTCTCCTCTCTCTCTGCCTCCTCCTCTCCTCTCTCTCTCTCTCTCTCTCTCTCTCTCTCTCTCTCTCTCTCTCTCTCTCCGTTTCCGCCCTTCAACCTGTGCGGTGATGGCTCTCTCTCTTGGGATAGTTCCCTACGAGGTTAAAGCCCTCTTCTTCTTCTTATTCTCTCTCTCTCTCTCTCTCTCTCTCTCTCTCTCTCTCTCTCTCTCTCTCTCTCTCTCTCTCTCTCTCTCCGGTCAGACTACTAACCATGGAGGAAATTGATGAGATTCGCCAACGACCGATGCTAGATCTCTTGTGATTCAGCTATCCCAACAAGCCACCCATTTTTGGCTTGGTCTTTTGCTTGGTTCACATCGATCAACTTAGGACCCCATAGTATATATCTTTGTTTTGTATTGTTGTTAGGTTATTTTGTTACTCTGACTTTGTATCAGATCCACCACTTTGTAACTTTCGAGTCTCATAGGTCATTATGCCCTTTTGAAGACGTTAATATAACATTTCATTTCTCTCTCTCCTTCCTGCGAGAGAGGAGCTGCGCTGTGCAACTTCTCTCTC